>NW_028297116.1:21214508-21528495 GCF_055798465.1 Pogonomyrmex barbatus
ACTCCGCGCTCGGCCGCGCGAATTGAATTAAATCGTTTAACGGCCTTATGTTCAACTGGGGGAGGACCCTCCGGCCGGCATTCGGGGAGGACCGCAGACCCAGGGAGATAAATGTAATGAACGTTGTAGCTCGAACCGACGCTTAACCAGGGCTCCATTAGTAGTGCTATCTGTCTCGCGGGTTTTCTCTTTTTCTCCCGCTATCGACCGTCCCGCTGCCTCTGCTGCCTCCCCGCGGGTCCCTTTTTTTCTTTCGAGAATTTCAATTATATGGACGGATGGGAAAAGGGAGACACGCGTGTCGTCGGCGACTGGACTGCCAAGCTCAGGAACTGGCAACGACGACGTGCCATGCCTGTCGCCAGGCAAATGATTTCAATTCCGTTCCATTAAGTCGACACGGACCGAGGGTTCTTTCGTCTTCTCTTCGTCGTCTCCTTCGCTGCTTCTCTTTCCCTCATTCGCTCGGCTCATCCTTATTCTACCGCCTATCTCGAGCTCCTTCGCGAAACTGAACCTTCTTCGGGAATCAGTCCTGTCGATGAACACTGCGGAATATTTAAACGACGTGAGCGGCCATCGTGTTTCAATGTATGCTCGTATGTTTCACGGGAAGCGGTAGGATGCTGAAGTATCGTGAAAATTGGTGGTGAAGTACCCTCCGCAACACAGAGATATCGAGTGCCATTTATCACAGTGAAAGATAGACCGCCTGTGAAAAGCGATGGTCTTCTCGTGATCGAGGGACGAAAACTAAATTTATCTGTGGAAAGTCTCACACGCGTCTCTTCATGGTAATTCCCTCCCTTGTATCGACTGTACAAACGGTACCGCGACAGATAATTTTCGACGCGAGTGCGCAGATGCGTCCTTGTCGTTTGATAAACAAGCGCTCAAAATTCCTTATAGAGTTCATTTCGTCTATCGAATTCACTTTCCGCAGACTGCACGAGAACCATGAAGATCAGGGGAAGAGAGAGAGAGAGAAGCGTATAAGCTCCTTCGAGCGAACGAGCGAGTGAGACTTCTCCGAATACTTTCACTTTCCGCGAAGAAAATCGCCCCCGGTGAGACCCCTAGATATTAAACTGTTCAACATGGTCGGAATCGTTCGTTTCGATGCGTTTCCCTCCGACTTCCCGAAGATATTAAATTTCGGTTCCGAAATGTTACCGCTGGGTATACTCGTCTGTGCCGGCTAGACGGCTTTTAAAGGGTTCACCTTGACATTGCATCCGCGATATTGACGTTTAGTCGTTGTCCTCGGCTCGTTGCATTTTTATTATTATACCCTCGACACATTCTCATACCAGCAGATATAAATGTATATCAGACACAATATACACGTATATTTATTAAATTTTTTTCTATCGATTAAACGATCACTACGTTTTTTCACTACGATAAAATTATATATTAAATTTTCCCAAACTTACATCTCTTACATCTATTTTATTTCGCACGCTGCTACTATGTTTAACGAACTTGTGTCTCGTCGCGCACGCAACTTCCTATCCCACACATGCCAGTCCAAAACTTCCCATTGTTCGCGAAGAAGTCTTCCTAATCAAACAGAGTCGCCTCTAAGTTTATTTAAACGTCTCCAGTGACAGCCGGTGGATCGTGTTTCGCCGAAAGACGAGCTTCCTCGTTTTGTTCTCGACGTACCGAAGACTTACTTACCGTCCCCGTCCGGAGGGACGATAAGGTGGTCGCTTTGTAACCCTCTGACCTCGGTGCTGCACTTGTGCGAACCGGAACCGTGGGATTGGCGCCACGTGGCGGCCTCGTCACGCCGCATATCCCTTCCTCCCCCCTCCCCCCCGTTAAATTTACGCGAAAGTATTTCCCTCTTCTCCATCTTATTCCACTTCAACCCCCCGCGGGGCCAAGCCGCTACATTGAGCCTGTTTCCTTCTCTTTCCTCGTATTGCGTCGAACGCATTTCGGAGGGAGGGGTGGCTGGAGTTGGAAAGCCCTCGCCCTTCGAAAAGCAGCATATTTCATCCGGCCACGGTGCTTTTCTTTAATGGACGCCCTTAATAATATATCAATCACGTTTATGTGTTGCGCCGAGGGAGATCATACGATACGCGAGTTTGAGCGTCTGCTAAAGCAAAAATGCACATGTATTCGTCATATTATTGAGTTCTCTCGCCGTGAGACCGCCAACTCTGTGAACCAGTGTTAATAATATTTTGGGATCGACGCGTACGCAGAAGCAATGGTAAATGAACCCATGAAATTGGTGCCTGAATTATTGAATATTCCAATACAACTGATTAAAATCACGTGCCACTAACTTCGCGATATTTCTTGCTATAAATAAAACGGTATATCGAGAAAATAAATAAAAAGAATAATTAATCGTAATCATTAATAAAATACGATATTCAGATATCTCATTCTTTTTAAAATATTTAAAATATGCAAATTCATACAAAATGCGTGGTGATAATCGTAAGCGAGCAACAAAGAATGAGTGCACGTTTAATTTTGCAGAATGAAACTAATGAAGATAATAACAGTGCTACTAAATGTACGGGCAGGTAGAATGGAAGGGGGGGAGGGGGAATGGGAGGGTGGATCTAGAAGAGATCCGGAGCAAAGTCGCGATCCCATAGTGTCTACCACGAGGATAGTTTCGAGTAACCGAGTTAATCTTGTCGCTCGTACTACGACAGCGGCGCGCCGTACGGCGCAGCGCCATACGCGGCAATCAAACAAGTAATTCCGAACAACCGTAATATCCCCGGCTAAGCGCGAGATGCTTGTAAACGTGCGCCAGTACTAATACCGGTAATTCGGTTTACAAGCGCCAGAGGTACGCCCTGGCTATCTCACGTTGGCTTTGTACACACAGGAATTCACATTGATGTAAACGTAAGCGAAGCATCCGATGCGAGTAGAATAGCCCCGTATTGCTGAAAGAAATTTACGACGGTGGAAATTAGCGGGTCGTTACGTTGATAAAACCTGAATCTCTTTCGTCCGAGGCATTGTCGCGAGTCGCGACAATGACTCGACGAAATAAAATATACGTCACTATTCAAAAATATCGAGCGACAACAATGAGAAAATAAAACATATTAAAACGGCATTTAACGCCGCAAATGCCGCGCTGCAATCGTCGACCTCCGCGATAATTCCGAAACTACAATTTCAGTTAATGTGTTTTGCCGGCCGTAATGATCCGGATTTATATTTGCATGACGCCGTCACTGATCGTGCCGGTGATTCGTCATTGAATATCGAGATGAGAAAAAGCTAACGACGTCCAACAGTCGCGGCGGTACCAAAAACCGGCCGCCGCCATGACGGCGAATGCTTTTTCGGCGTAGTTTTGGAAAGCGATTAACCGAGCTTGCACCTAACACATAGTTGCTGTCCAGGCTGGTGCCAAAACGTAACGAGCTCCCATGACAAAAAACCTCTTGAAACGGCGGATCGCGTTGAATGTCTCCCATCGCGTCATTCATCATCGCGGTCAACGGCATCGCCATTAGGCCATGTCCGTCCACGATCGCCTGCTCGTCCGACAACGTGAATAGACGAAGAACGGAACGTTTCATCGAAGAAAAACGAAAAGACCTCACCTCCGTTAGAAAGCCTTTTTTATTAAAGCGTAACTAATGTGCGCAACATCATAACGATGACTTCGTTTATAAAAGGAAGAAGAAGAAGAAGAAGAAAAGCAGACTCATATAAGAGATATAAAATTAATATAAAACGTTATTGAACTAGCAACGCGAGATTAATGCGCCTCCTTAGTTTATTGTCATATCGTCTTAACTTTCTAAGAAAAACATTTGCTCTACTGGGGACGTTGTAGATGTTGTTTAACCTGCATCTTCGATGGTTTACGCAGCTATTGTGAGAAAAAACAATCCTGCGCGTAACCAGTCCATCACTGCCGCGCGAAGATCACCAGAAAATTTAAGAGTCACGGATCCAATGTGACGTGATAAGTCGAACTCGGGAGGGCGAAGGGCCGTGAGATTAATTTCCATTGTCGTATCGTCGCTAGGGCGTCGCGCGAAGGTCGACCGGGACCCGGAGGCGATAGATACGGGCGCCGTCGACTTGTCACTACGTCCCTGCTTCACTTCCTATGGATTACGAGTGTTTTCTTAAGGCAGTGGCCCTCTCAGGACGGCAATTTGTATTCGAGATAAACCGTTATTGATGCCGCCAATATTTCTCAGTCCTATAAAATAGATGCCGCGCATTCTCCTCCCCCTCGGAGGGCTACTTTCGCTCGCTGAAAACCCTGCGAGGGGCCAGTCAGGAAGGACGTCCACAGGAAGGAAAGAAAAAGGATCTCCTTTCATGACTCTTCAAAGTCGCGCGGACTTCGCGCATGGGAAACAACGAACGTTACGGGGCGAGGGGGGAGCGGAGGGGGGAATATGGGGTTTTCGTTATGAAAGGGGGCTCCGTTATCCTATGCCGCGGGTCATGAGCGAATGACGATTTATGCTGAAAACTTTAAAGACGAAATATCATTCGCGCTCGGATACATATCCTCGCTGCCGTCTACAACCGGCTGTTTGGGCGTCGGACTAAGTTTTCTTCACGTCACCCCTGGGATCGTCGGGCCACGAATAATACAGAGGTTCGCATTTGTAACCAGGCAACAGTGTAGTGAAACGTGGCAAGGAGGCAAGTCACCGGGCGAGCGTATTCGAGAAGTCAAGTGGATGATACGAGCTGTGGCGAGCCAGTAAGTCTGGCAGTTCCGTAGAATCGCGAAACTTCACAGTCTTCGCGTGGTTAAATAAATGCAACGCGAGAATATTTCATCGGACCAGAAGAATGTCAGCGGTGAGTTATTTCGCTTTCGCGCTCAAGAAATGCGACTGCCTACATTGTTTCATAAAGGAGACATCAAAAATGTTATGGCTATTTTACAGATTTTGATATCACTTACCGCTTTCTTTCTTGAGCGCCTCGTACATCATTCTACTTTTTTCTTGTAACCGTAGTTTTAGTGAACTTCCTTTTCTGCCTTTCGTGAATGAGTCTTATTTTTGCTTTATGATTAAAATTTAATATTAGCTGACGCGGAGCACATTCACAAAGAGGACAAACGCTATATTTCTTTCCGACGGAACGAATTATTAGCTCGAACGTGCGCTAACGTCTTCGCGTCCGCTAATAACTTTCGTTTTTAGTGCGCCATGTCATTGTCGTTTATTTTCTCGTCGGCGTGTCGTAAAGGCGATAGCGAAAACGGCGCGTGGCTAAGCCGTAAATACCTCGTCGCGGCGAACATCCTCGTCGGGCGTAATAAAGCGACGTAGAAAGACCCACGGCGTGGGTCTCGCAATGTCTATCCGGGATCCCATAGGGAAACAATATGTGGATTTCGGCATGTATGGTGTCGGTGCGGTTTGCTCCAGAGGGTGAAAGGTCCCGAACGCGTCGCGGTCCATGTTATTGCAAGTCTGTCGCGATACCGCCTTATTGCTCGGGATTCCGCCGGCTCATTGGGGTGACATGATCTTAAACGGGATCGACGTAGTCAAGCCTCCCTTCTGCCAAGGATATTGGATTACAGTGATTTTCAATTATGAGCAACGGCGCACGCACCTTCGGAAAAACACGGATGAAAAATCCGCTCGTTCTATACTTCTCTGGGGATTGTTTTTTTTAAAAGAGGCATCGTTTGGAAATATTCCACAGAGTATGCGATCATAACAATGCACTTTGGCTGAATCAATCAAACTAAATTATTCGAGGATGAATCAAAATTTTATTGAAGTGTCAGATAAAATTTTGTTACAGAGATAAGAATAAAAGATGCAAAATTTATGTTATATGAGACGATTTTCGTTCTTTCGTTATATGCAATCAGATCTCATTTTAATAATTTATTAATTGGATTATAATCACTAATTCAATATAATAACCGATGTTTGCGCTTTCGTTTGGATAAAACTCCGTTGAAATATCAAACGAGTACGTAGTAGATAAAACTGCTTACGTATCAAATGCGGTAAAGCACACATTTTCCGACAAAATATTCCGGCAAAAGGAAACTTCACCGTTTACAGAACCCTCGAAGTTTAACAGACGTTCGTAGGGTGGCAGCACCCTTCAACGTTCCTCGAGGGTTGCTGCAATGGTTGTCAAGTTGGAGAGATGACATAAGTCACTCGAAACATTTCACTTACATAATTACTTTCTAAAAATATTTTTACATACCTATTTATGAATAATAAGAATTATTTCTTCGAATCTATTGGCAAATATATTTACCGCAATATTTATTTCTGTTTATAAGTATCGCAATGAATAAATTTGTCATTAATTCGTTGAAACGATCTTTATTCTGTTTTTGTTACTTTCTCTAAGTGATAATGTAATAATTGGCATGCCATTGTTTCCTTTTTTATTTTCGATTCGAATTGAAATTTATGTTGGAAACAATTCATCACTCTCGGCTTTATAAATTTACAAGCTATATAATAAATTTTTTATTTCCCGAGAGCTTTAAAAGAACAGAGAAAAATTTCGCAAAACTCGTGGACACGTATATCGCGTGATAAAACCATCTCGAATAATATTAATACATCGTTCGCCACTACGGCGATCGATCATCCTTTTAATTTCTTAAGTTCGCATCTCGGTTCGGGACCGAATAATACGGACGAATATGTTCAGCGTCGCCGTGACATTTCCACACGTTTTTTCTCGATCGATCATTTGCGCGATTGCACGGATAACGACGGAGAATAGGAGCCTTCTGCAAAAATGAAAAATTGAAGACGTTGTACTGGAGACTTCCATTCAAGCGACATCCGAGCTGCGTCGTTTCCGGAGACGGACAATGCCATCCCATAGGGCATCTTTTGAGTGCCGCAAACATTCAATTTGTCCAGTATCGTCTTTCGTTCGAATTTTAACGCCGGTCTGGAAATTTCATTGCAAGATGAAACATAATCCTAACGTTGTCCCATCTCTCGTAACGCGATCCGATACGACTGTCTCGGTAATAATTTTCTCCCAACTACCCGTGGTATATACCACTAATACATTCCGTGAAAATCACGATGATAAAATGTGAAACTATCTGTTAATTAGCAAAAACGAGAATTAAAATCGATACGGTGTCGCTTTAGCGTTGCGCAAACGACAGCAGAAAATACGTTAGTTATCACACTAAACGTCATTAACTGTTATAACTGGGAAACGCGCGAAGAGAAATAATTAATTTACCCCGCCAGCAAATCGATAAACGGGACGGCGCCATTCTGCCTGCGAATGCATAATAAAAGTATCACTTATTGCGCCGACCTAAGAGAAAATATTTTATGAGCATGGCTAGGCGGGAAAGCCGCTTTAGCCGGAAACGTTCCGGCTGTTGATTAAAATTCCAAACTATTTTAGCGCGGCCTGACATTTCTCTCTATTATTATTATTTCCTTCGCGCGGACCACTTTCATCGATGTTTTGTGCTTTTCTGAAAACAATAGGGTGTATACGTGTTCATAATTGTAACACGTTCGATATATTTCTATTATAACCGTTGCACAAAAAGTCAGAAATGTGCGGTTTCAATTTGACGAAGGAAAATAAAAAAGAAATGTGTAAATCAAAACATTACAAGATCACTAGCAATATTTATGTTGCCTGTTTTATTTGTAAGGCTTTGAAGCTGTTGATTCTTAACTAATCATTCAATTATTTCATTATTTTTAATTATTATTATCAAACATAAAGAAATCATAATAATCATCATTATTTCGTGCCATCCATTTGGTCTTCGTGTGCCTTCTTTAATACTTCTATCTTCATTCGGCCTCTTTTTCCCCCTAACACTACCTCCGTCAAATTCGCGGTCGGTCGGTGGGGCCGAGGTAAGTGCAATTATGTTAATCAAATCAAAGAGTGGGCAAGACGCTCGAGACATGGGAAGGTGATGAGAGGTTACATCGCAGAGAGTCCGGAGTGCCGGTATTAGTTGTGGGTAACCTCAAGGTTCCGCGTCAGAGAGGAGGTGGAAGATGGTAGTGATGGTCGCATTGCTGGCGGCGGTCGTGAAGGCGATAGAGGCGAGGAACGAGTAGAAATGGTCAGGTTACTCGTGTCTCACTCCGCAGACTAGAGAAGAGAAGAACCGACAACGCCCGAGAATCGCCGTCGCAAACATTGAAATCCAATTTCGCGAGCGCGAATCCGTCATTATTCGCCGCTCAAATTCGTTTCCGCCCATCACATCCATGCGACGTTTCTGCCGTTTCCCTTTTCTCTTTTCTTTCGAGACGCATAAACAGGCGGGTACGCAGTCGTCGCGTCCGTGCCAAATTATTGGAACATCGCGTGACGTTCTCCAAGAAGATTATAGGGCGCGACATCAGCCCTAATGCCGGGGAGGGACACACCTGGTTTCTGGTGGATGGTGCACCCTCCCTCCGGTTTGACCCCGGAATGGCGCCGCAATTTCGGGTCGACGCAAAACGATCGCACGTTTTCGCACCACGAGACGTGTCATTACTCGATCGCTGTCGTATAATTTCAGGACCGTCGAGCTCCGTCGAGCCAGCCCGAGTTTGCAGTCGCTGCCGTTGAAATGAAAATGGAACGCGAGAGCGACGTGAGAATCTCGCACAGATCGAGTTTATCGGCGTGTTGCGACAATCGCGTGCAACGCCTCAGCGATACCCGGCAACTCGACGTTATCGTCACTATCGTTATTCGCGCGTCATAATTAATTTCTCCGAGTGCGCGAGAGTCGTCGCATACGGCGCGAAATATGTAAATTATTTTCCATAATTAAAACGCACTGGGTTCACGCGCCATGCCACGCCGCGCGGGCCCGCGCGCGCGTACACGACACGTATACTGAAAGTTTCATAGAATCGACGAAGCCGGCTACGTAGCTACTGGGAGTTTCTGGGTTATTGGTTTCTCGGTTGTTAATTCGCCATGTCGGCACGCCCAGCAGTTGGAAGTGACCGTGCGGCGCTTAAGCGTACGTGGGTCGTTGGCGCAATCAAAGGGTCGAAGGCGGGAATGAGAGGGCGGCAATGGACAAGACTGAAGAAAAAGAGAGACGGAAAAGCGGGTGAGAATAAGGAAGAAAGCACCGTGTTTCGAGTGGCAATATAATACAGCCGCGAAACAATGGAGCACCGTGTAAGCCCGGCCACGAGGGCAATAAAACCACGACCGCGTTGGCGTATAAGCCAAGAGAGCTGTAGGAACTTCCGTGGCGGATGAGGGATAGAAAATTAAATATTAATTTCACCAGAGCAACCGAGAAAAGCTCGTAGCTCGCAAGCTCCTGGCTTCCTGACCCGCCGAAAAGTAGCGCCAATTCGAAGGGGGTCAAACTCTTCCAACACTGCCGGATCCTGATCAAATTAGCTTCGTCTGAATTCGAAATTCAATTAACCTCAACACTCACATTAATAATCCAACACCATAAAAACGAGCAGTGCATTATCCTTTAGACACGTACGGTACCGTCGAGCGATCAAACAGAAAACGGGGCGATTGCATTGAAAATATATCAACGAGAAGATATGACAACGAGAGATGATATCGGGCTCGTTTTACACTTATGAGTATTTAATCAATCGTAATGAAAATTTACGCTTAATCTCCGACTGGAGAGATGACGATACATTAGCAAAAAATTTATTTCGCTGCTCGAGAACGTAACAGGAAATTCTATGAATTCCCGAAGGAGCCCGCGGTTGATGCAATCGAGGATAATTTCCGCAAAATTATAACGATAAATGGTAGCATCTCGTTATCTTTGACGCAGTACCTGTTTTAGCGACTTTCATAAATCAACGAATCCAACGCAAGCCGCTTTACCCTGATGCACGCAATTTCACTCACCTACTATTCGCCATCGCGGAGGGATTATTATCGCGGCCATATTTAGCCGGGCGTGGATTACAATCGCCACTGGGTATTATGGCATAAATTCGCTATACGCGACAAACCAAAAAATAAAACACAAAAAGAAGAGAGAGAGAGAGAGAGAGAGAGAGAGAGAGAGAGAGAGAGAGAGTGAGAAGGGAGAGGAGGAGGGAGAGGGAACGAACAACCATGGCAGGCCACCAAATGTTTCCTGTTCGTAGCACGCGACGCCCGCCAATGAGGGCGTCGGCAAGGGGTCGGGGACGGTGATGTCGACGACGGAAATGCAAAAGTTCGATTTATGCGCTAACACGTTCGTGCGCACGTATACGCGAAACGCGCGCGTGCACGCCTATACGTAGATAGCTCTCGTGCATGTCGGGGGATGGAGGCGCGAACAATGATGCATGGGCGCTCCGTATGCGAGCGCGAAACCCTCTGGCCCCCTTCTGTCCATTTTTTTCCCCATGACTGCCAGACTATCAATGTTTCATAGATCGCGCGATAACGTCGCGAGAGGACATCAGGGTAAGGGAAGAAAAAAAAATAAGTACGCCCGGAACTCCCGGGTACGATAGCGCGCAACTTGGGGGTACCTGGCGGGCGTACCCCATGAAATCTACGCCGGGGCGATGCATCGGGGTCGCCGAGAGACGCACGTCCCTCCCGTCGCACACCCGTCTAATATCCGTTTATACGAGAATCTGAAATTTATGTAAACGATCCTTCATCTAACCGCTGATAGATCTGAGAATATATGCGCGTTGCGTGTGTCGCTCCGCCGCGTCAAATGGAAACTCACGCGACGTAGTCTGAAGTTTCCCCGAACGACGCACGTATGGTATGTGTGCGAAAGCTGCACGCCTGATTAAAAATTATTCTCGCCTGTCATTTAATTCCCGTGCAATCTAACTGCTACCACTATTTGTATAGATACAAATCTTTTTATACGATACATCTATTTCATATCAAAGGTTCGATTATATTTCACATTTTATAAATCCATGGATTATGAAAAAAAAAAAAAAAAAAATACGAATAAAATGATGTAGCTCGAAAAGCAGAAATATTATTAAAAATATGAAAAAAATATAGAGAAAACGCAGGATAAAAAAATATAATTCACAATAATACCATGTCGTCGATATGCGGGACACGTGCAGGCTTAAATATCGATTACGATATAACGTATTTGGTTACTCTACAGGAAATTTCTAAAATTGTTCTGACCAAATATAACGGATATATGAGATATTCGGGCGTCGAGACACTCGACGACTGGAAGTATATCTTGATACTTTTCTGTTTGTAGGGCCAACATTTGTCTTGCCGCCCCGAAGGTACACGAAGGCGAATCCGCACAGTGCCGTACCGCAGCGCCGTAGCCCGCGGGTGCAGTATATTCATGCCAGGTTAGCCGGGCCACCCTCGCAGAAAGAAAGATACCCGGTCGGGATTGAAAATAAATTTCACTGAGGGCCTAACCCGTACAAATAGCCCCGTGCTGGTTTTAATGGACGCGACGCCGTGCCACGGCTACCGACGTTTTATCACCGCAGCTTCGAGAGCACCTACGGTCGTTCGATTACGACTGTCGATATTGTTCCGGCTCTTGTCGCCGGGGGAGAAACATTGCTGCTTCCCAGAGCAATCGGCGGACTTCTTGGTGCTTTAACTGGAAATCGTGCCCCGCCGGTATCGGAGAGACGTTTAATTTTCGGTCTTAATACGGTATTACGCTCGGTTTCTCCGCGTACCGAGCCTACGAGACGCTGACATATTATTCCATTGCGGCCCGCGTCTCTTATCACGCTATTTCAGTGACCAGCTACGCTACATTACGTATACGAAAGATCTCTCCGCGGCAAATCATATTTTGTATTTTCTTTCTTTTTTTTTTTTTCTTTTTCCGCCGTTAAGCACGCAAAAATTATGCTGACCGTAAAACCATGATTACCGCTCGACGATAAAACGATTGCAAAAATATGAAGCGGTATAATTATTCGTAATGATCGCAAATTTATTACGTGCCCCATATTTACGCGGTCACCTTGTATCGCACGTGAAGCGGTATCGTTAGCCACTATCGCGGCAATGTAAGCAGGTATATTTACAAGAGAATATTTCCCGAAGTATAATTATACGGGAGAGAAATTATCCGTTATCACGCGCGGAAGCAAACTACCGTGTTTGAAACGAAAAATTAGCAGGGCAATTAAAAGGAATCTTACTAGAATCTTTGTCATCAGCAGTAGAGCGAACCATGATATTGAACGATAATGGACAAACAAGAAACTCTAAAAAGCTACAAGCTATAAGATAATTATTTCATTGCACGTAAAACGCAATTGGAATAAGCGCTTTGATTACAGCGACGAAGTCGCAGCAAAGGGAATAGATGAAAAAATTAGTATTTCAGACTTATCCTATCATTATCAAGTCAGAAAGTACAGTCCCGTATCTACATTTATGAAGCTCCAGGAATTCCAATTAATATTTATTTCAAAAAGGAAGGTCCAGCAGCGTCCCTGTCGGCTGGAGCATCAGGCATCTGCCAAAGGGAATGCAGAAATAATTCTCTGCATTATATACGCACTGCTTTAATCATTGTAATTTGTGATTCCAATATTAATGATAAGTCTCGTATTAATATAACAATATCCCGCGAATACGATTGAATTTTACTCGGCAGCATTATATGTGTTTTAACAATTATTTTAGTTTCATTTATTAAATTTAATAAAATACGATATTTAGATAAAATAAATTAACTTCTCATCCGTGTATTGCGGTTAATGGCGCTTTTCGAACCGTTTGGATTTATCCACCATTTGTTTTGGGAAAAACCTCTGTGTTCGGAAAATAAATAAACTGGTGTACATTCTATTCCAGCCCGTTCTATCACTCTCATATTTTTTCCGGCGCGCGCAACAACGCGAAAACGCGAAGAATTTTTAATTCACCCAGTATGCCGTAGAGAAACGCGCGCTTTTCTCCGCGTCCGTCCAAATCGATCTCGATGGATCGATGAAAAATGAGCGGCTCGATGAACTCGCACCGGTCCCGGTGTTTGTGTGCCGCCGCGGATTCGCATCAGGGCCGGTAAAACGGCAAAACGGTTTAAAACGCGTAACCAGCCGCGCGCGTTCCCGCGGCTTCCCCCGCGGGACGCGTTACGGAATTGCATTTCCCGGAGGCATCCGCATTCGCGACCCGCGGTTTTCACCGTCGATTATTATTGCCGGCGGTGCCACTCCACAGGCCGCAAGATCGCGCGAACGCCGGCAGCCTGATGGCGATGGCATCGCGCGACGTTTTTCCGTAAACGCGCACCTCGAAAAGCAGAGGCTGAAATGAAGAATGACGCGAGACGCGGGACTGGAAGGAAGAAGATATATCTCTCATCGATGGAGTCTCCGAGAATTTGTATCGGTTGATTCTTCGGTTGGAAATATAATGGCCGATTGTCGATCGTTGAGGCGCTACCAGGATCTTCAATATCTCCTCGATATCACAAACGCGTCATTACGTTTCGACTTTCGAATATGGGGAATATGGAACGCGTGACACTTTCGCGTAAGTGTTCCAGCACTTTGCGCTCTGATGTGCACTCTACGAAGATGCACGTATGCAGTTTCGTCTCGAGTACATCCTGCCTTTTCTGATGGAACCTCGAGAAATTCATATTTTATTATCTTGAAAGTTACACAGCACCTTCTACGTGAATTCTTGAAAATATTTATCTAGCGCTATCGTATAAAAGTAGTAAACTGGTGAATTATTAATATAAACGTTGTTCTCGTACCGCAACGGATTAAATCGGAAGTACATGCAAGTTTGGAAGAAAAAAAGAAAACTTATATACTTCCGATTAATTTTACAATACAACGTTATTTCACATCTGTCGGAAAGTATTAAAAGTTCGTGAAAGCGAATCATCGGGCAAATGTTTCATATCGAAAACAGTTCGATGAGTCGCGCGAGCGTTATTCGTTTAAGTGTAACGCACGTTATTATTACGAAATCCGCAGGAGCAGAATGAAATTATTTTGCATGAGCGGCAAGAGACTCGTTTTTCATATGCAAACCAATAGCGATGGCGAGCGCCCCGTAATGCGATGAATGTCCGTTGTAGCGGATAAAATAAAGATAATTCGTGGACGGGCGCCCGTTCGCGTTTCCTATCTCTCGTGGCGCGCGACGCGGTCGCGGTGCGGAATTATTCCTAACGCACAACAGGAGACTCATTTTTCGCGAGGAAACCGGCCTTCGTGGCGGTCACGGCCGACTTAATGAGCATCCAAAAACGCAGTCGGCCGCGTCCGGAAAGTGAAACTCGCGCGCGAGCGAGTCAATACGAGATGAGAATGCGTGAGATAAAACGCGCACGCATCGCGAGCGCCACGTCCGTCGTTTTGGCCGCGAGACGATAAGGAATGCCTCTAGTCTCGCGTGTCACGTTATTTCGCGTTCCGTTCTGAATATTTATAAGGGCTGTCCGTCAAGGCTGGGCCGTGAGAAGGAGAGAGAAAGAAAGAGAAAGAGAGAGAGAGAGAGAGAGAGAGAGAGACAGGGGGGGGAGGGGTGCGGCGGACCTACGTGCATTTTCATTTCCAAGTTACAGAGCTGTCGCTGCCAGATTGGAGACGCGATACTATAAGTGAAATATTAAATCCCTGTCTTTCCCGGCTCTCTTTCAGCCTCACCTGTCGTTTAGGTGGACGAGCATAATGTCCTTCGAGATTCTCCCTGGTGGCAATTAGATTGTTTTTAGGGACGGCGAGAGAGTCCGTGCGATGGACCGAGTAATTCAATCGTCATGAAAATACCATGCAAATCGTCTTTACGGCAGCCTCGATAAACTGGCAGTCCCGTACGTGATTTAATATCGGCGTTTCGTGACACACGGACGAACTCCCGACAACTGATACACGTCACAATTAACGTTCCTCGCTCAACTAACGGTGTGTATATCGTCTTTCATTGAACGCAAAAATTATTCCTCCCCTTCTCCCCGTTTTCCTGTGCGCGTCACTGTCTCTCGCGATATCCGAGCAGTGGAGGGAGAGGCATGAATTGTTAGAAAAATATTCCTCGGGGAGGGTAATTCCAATTTCTCTCTCGCGGGCGCGTTCAATTTTCGCGCTTATTTTCTGTCAAAACATAACCGGACGTAGTGATGGTATTCGCCAAGGGTTACGAAAATATTCAAAGGTGGCGTTTCGTCAGTGTCATCGGTGGCGGGAGTGTGGCGGTCGGAAAAGGAGAAGGAGAAAAAAAAAGAGAGAAGTTTTAAAGAACTCTTGATTGCCGTGGAATAATATTTGGAAGGGCGGTTAAAGTTATCCGCCGCGGGACGTTCGGACGTCAGCCAGTTCGGCCACCCCTATGCGAAGTAACGCTCTCCCTTCGTTGTTTTTTCTATTTCGTGACGCGTGAGGTGTCCGCGTGGCGTGCTCCTCCATCTGTCAGTATCCTTCTAAGGTTGCACTTGTAGCATCCGCCCCTGCCCGGACGAACGGAAAATTTCATTATGGATAAATGCGTAAGCCGAACAAGTGTCTCCTCACCCTTCGTAAATGTACCGGCTGCAATTCATCCGATATGCATCATCCGAGGCTGACTTCCACATTTTCCAGTTTATTTATATAACAACCGTTACGCAACGGTTACCGAAACACATTCGTATACGGATAACGCGCGATCCATTAACAGAATTACATATGACTCGGACATCGGGAGAAGCAAAAATTTTATCTCTCCGACAGCAAAACAACGGGAAGAAAAATTAAAACATCTATCTATCCGTATCGAAAATTTACAAGCAGTACAAAAAGAAAAAAAGAAACAATTAACCGTTAAATTCTTAGTACGTATTTCGAGGCCAAAATTGCGTTCGTCCATTGCGCAGGATCGATCCGAATAAACCTTCAGCGAGCGCACTGGCTGCCGTAGGGCGCGCGTATCATCATTCGTCATCATTATTCACGGTCACGATACACGATCGCAACAGTGAAAGAGAGTGAGAGAGAGAGAGAGAGAGAGAGAGAGAGAGAGAGAGAGAGAAAGAGAGGGACGAAAGGGATAACGAAACCCCCTTGCATCCACTCCTGGCTGACAGGCGGCTGCTGCCGACGAGGCGATTAAATTTCACACGGCCTCGAACACGCCTCTTTCGTCGGAGAAATTCCCGCGGCGCGAGTAGTCGAACATCCCCACTTGATAGATCCACGGTCAGGGTGATCGTGGATAACCACTTGACGGGACTGCTACACCCCGTGACGCAGCATCGATTTGCCATGTGAATTCGGCGTAATCTCTCGAGGGCGCGGACATACGTGCCCCGTGAATGGTTCCACCTGTCGTGATATTATCATCCGGCACGCCCGGGAGTCGTTCGAAATTAATGGATTCTAGAGTTAAGTAATACCTGACCACGCACATGTGACCCGAAGACTCGACCGGCGGATGTTTATACGGAAAATATTTGTGCATGTTGCGGCAACGGCGATAGGAAGTCTCGCATCATGCGATTGATCCGCGCAGCCGCATCGAAAGATGCATATGAGCACGTGCAATGAAACGCGCTGTATAATTTGACGTAACAATGCCGTAAAGGACAGCGGATGCACCGTGAATAAAAATGATCACGTCACGCTTGTACAATCCATCTTTTGATAAAAGTTGAAGATGACTTTAAATTTTTCTAGATAAAATTATAATTTTGAATTCACGTTCACGGAGAGAATATCGAAGTCTGAAATTCCGCGTACAAAATATCTTGAAAAAAATAACGGAATATCGTACTATTGTAACATGTTTCTAACGCTGGAGCTACACAAGCCCGGTATTAACAAAACCGACAGAACAGCTATCATATCGTCGACGTGGCGTCACATAATCTCACAGTTCGTATTCGGTGAAAATCAGCGTGTAGCGCACGATACACAGGCAACCCTCGCCGAGAGAAGGGCTCGACTACTGGCACGATAATGGCCGCTGTCCTCGCTGATAGTTCCGGCCGTTTTGAATAATTCAATGAGAGCAACTAATTGTGTTTATGCAAATTCGGTCGAGAGACGAGTGCTCGGGGGAACGAGTCGGTTGCCGGATTCTGCGCATGATTTCCCAAGGATGCGGGCCCGCGAGATAAGACGAGCGTGCGAAGGGTGGTTGGTCGGGACGAAAAACGAGCGTGCGGAGGGTGGTTGGTCGGGACGAAAAACGAGCGTGCCTGATAGACGACGGCCCACTCGACACCCCACGAAAAAGTAAGAAACGCATCGTGTTCCGGACGGGAATGGTGCAGGGACGCCGAATGAAACCGGCACGCGCGCGCCACGCAGCCACCCCCGGTGGCCATGCATATGCCCCTCGGTCGTTCCACAGTCAGGAGAGATCCCGCCCCTTGATTAAGCGAAACACAACCTCCGAAGGATTATCTAAATTGCTTCGCGAAATGAATTAACGGCGCACGTCGATGATCGCGCAGCCCTTTAGGCTACTCCCCATTTCGCTCCTCGCCGACATGCAGCGGAAAGCGTATAGAGTCGCTTAATACCCGATAGCGATAACCAGATCGACTGAATATATCGTATTTTAACGTGACCGGCAATATGATATCACCGTTCGCGTTATGCCAATTTCTGCTGTTATTTTTTTTTCCCCATTAACACAAGTTTTGACATTGAACGCGATACTAAAGAGAACGGCAAAGCGTACGATGATTAAATCAACTTCAACCCGCGGTACATCGTGATAATTAATTTCAAAGTACCGTCGAGTACTCGACTAGGCGTGTCTCGACGTAAGTAGCTAAACACTCACAACCCGAATCGAACTCCTTGACGTCGTGACCTCTCAACGTCAACGGCAGCCATTGCCTCCCTTTATCGCGTCGGTGCCCTCGAAAACCAAAGAGAACCCGCGGCGCGAGTTGATAATGTCGCCGACGGCCGCTTTGCGGCTATGAACTCGTAGTACAGGTCGTGATACATTACAAGGGTGGCGCAATTTTTCACGTTTATCGCATTCCTGTTGCGGATCCCGAGCCGATCCGCGCCACGCTGTGCGCCGCGCCGCCCGCAAAACGAAGGATAATACGAAAGAACGCTCGGAATTAATTACCGGCGCGTCGGCGGCGGCCCGACGTTTATACCGGGTGAGTTCATAATCCGCAGGCCGCATTTGTCTCTTCGAGGGAAACGCCGTATTTAACGTTTTCTGCGAGGGAACGCCGTTTACCGTATGCGTCCGGTTCTCGCGCGCCCCATCGGCCGCCGCAAGAAACCGTAAGTGTAAGTGCATTGTCTTGTAAAAAGGGTACCTGGCCGCAGGTTCAATTAACTTAATGCAAATTGCCTGTCGCGTCCATGCCTGTATATATGCGCCCTACGTGAGGAGGTAGAAAGAGGAAAAATTCATGAATCATTTTGTGCGTGTTTGATAACCACGCGGCGTCCTAGCTTTAAATTAATTATGACAAAATTATGACGGATTAGTCTGTATTAAAAATTATCGTTTTTAGTACTCCGCTGATAAAACCCAGCTCTAATAGTCCGGCATTCTGCTGCGTTTATAATGTAAAAATCTCTCCTTCCTAAATATTGCAGTATATAATCTTCCTAATCGCGTTGAAAGCATTTCGTCGAACAGTGTTTCGTTTTTCCTTGCACGATACATTTCCGTTTGATCGTAAAGAATCCACAAAGGCAAAGGCAGCGGGTATTACTTTGCCGCCTACGCGCCGCTTCTCGGCTACGCTTCTGAGTCCAAACGAAAGTCCCGTAGGATCCGCTCCCCATGCTCCATGTTCCGCCTCGCTCCGTCTATCTTTCGCCCGTTGAGGAAGTAACGGAGTGACGGCATATGCGCGCCCCGTCGTCGGAGATAAATATTGTATGGGCCGAGATTGTGAGCGCGTATATCCGCCACGAAGGTGGGGTATTGAACGCATTTGCGAAATTGGTGCAATCCGCTTCGTGGATTCTAGCACGCTCGACAACAGCGTTGTTGCGCGAACACTTGTTAAAGCCGGATCCAGATCAAGCAAACAAGCGCGAACAAACGCGAATGAACAATTTACCTCAATGAGTGCCTCGAATGTATCTGAATCCCGAATGGGGGAATGGGCGAGAATCCACTTCTGGCGGCTCAATTAATGAGTGGTAATTACTAACCCCCCGACGCGGCCGGGTATCTTGAAAAATTCCTTCTGCCCCTATCGTCGACGCACTTAATTACGCAAAAGTACGTTGACGCGATTTTTCTTACCGATTTATTCCTCAAACGGTGCCGGGTAATCTTTGCGCGTGGCAAAGGATCGTTAATTAAGATAAAAATTTAATTATCGATTAGACTTAATCGATAATGTGGGAGATTAGGGTATAGGACGCCCAAAGAGAGTATCCGCGCCCTTTCTCTTAATTACAGATTCTTCGAGTTTGGAGTCGACTTTCTTTCAGCGAAAATTATTATCCTGTTGAGATATAAATTTGATTTAAAATTAAAAGAAAAAATGACTTAATTAACCTTAAATAACTTGACGTAAATTTTTTAGCATCGAAACTTTTTAATATTATGATTTGTTTGTAATTACTGGTAATCACATGAAATTCGATAGCATCTATGATTTAGAAATAGTACGGTTATTTCCGAGATACCCCTTTCATAAATAAACGTTCCTTGATGTCGGGGCTATGATCGTGGTTCTGTGCATGAAAAGGCGGAAAATGGAGCCAGTAGGTTTATGAGACATTATGTTAGATGAAAATTCCATTCTCCGCGACCCTCGGAATATCATCCGCCAGCGAATAACCGCGGGACGAGATGCTTGAATTTTCAACGCGCCCCTGCAAAAGGGGCATTCGGGGAAGGGGTGGAGGGGAGGGGGGTGGGGTAGAAAACACGTCAACATTTCGACAACTCTGGCGATTCTCCCGCCCCGCGCTTCTTTTCCCATCCACAAGCGTGTAATTCGAAATGGTGCGTGTTGCATTCCCGTGTCCGATGCAATATAGCCACGTGCATACGTCGCGTACTCCATACAGGGAATTACAAATGGACAAAGCCCAGCTGCCGGCCGACACTACTGCGGTGCCAAATCGAATGGTGACACGCGAGACACGCGACTCTTTCACCCCCGCCTCGTTTTCCACCCCCAACCACGTATACACTTGATCGTCATCACCATTTCTCTTTCGTTCTGTATCTTTCACTCGCGATTCCTGACGCACATTTGTACTTGTAAAATAATGATACGCATACGCACGTGAAAATAGCCACTCAAGCGGAAAACATTGAATACATGATGTTTACCTATCTTTAATTATATCAAAAATACGAATTGTTATCGCGAAACAATAATAAATAAATAAATTCGATTACACAACCAAAATAGAGCTTAATCAACTGCTTTTTTTGCATAACTTTGTTCTTTCAAATATTTATGAAGTACGTACAACAAAAATCTCTATTATATTTCAATATTCAATGATTATATTTTCGAGTAATTTTTCCTTGTTAATTTTCGGGCCTACTATGTTGTCACAAATCACTAGCATTTTTCAGATATTAATCGAACCATGGCTTTCCGCTCGATGCAATTGCAATTGCACACGGTTGCCGAGAGCCATTTCGAAATTGTCCCTTCGTTCGCACCCATTAATTACGACCGCTGTAGTAGCTTAAGCGATATTGCCCGATCATCGCATTAAAGAGTCACGTGTTACCACTTACAAATATCCGCTTGATTAACACCGCACTTTGTTCAGGGACAGAATATATTTCCGTCGAACAAGAGAACCCTATCAAACTAATTTACTTTTATTACACCAATTTAATTCATTTCATCATAAAAATATCTTTTCTTAAATATAATTATTTAAATAATATTACTTTATTGCTAATAACGCAGTATAATTTTCCTAAATACCTGTTAACTAAAAAGACTTGAAATTTTCGCTGCCGCATTCATATTTGGCAAATCTCTTGCGTGACGTCTTTCCTCCTTCGAGGGGTCGTAATCACAGCTTTAGCCTCCCAGTAGTAACAAACAAATATTTTCAGGGTCGTTGGTTAATATGCTAAACATTTCATACCGAGGCCCAGAATAGCGGCCGGGAAACCCTTGTCTCTTTTAGTTCCAAAGTAATGTCAGATATTACGATTCCCGGGAGAATTCCTACGCCCCTTCTGTCTCACTTAAATTATCGCCGTAATTACGGCGTGTGCATCGTAAAACGCGGCCGCCCGGCACAATGTCGTCATGCTCGCGAGTCGAGAGAAAAGTATGCTTGCGATCACGTCGCATTTCCTCACCGTAGAACGCGCGAACGAATCCCGCCCTTTTATCGCTTGTATTATCTCGCGCGGAGAATTTGATATATATCATCACCATTTCATCTCTAATCTCTGGCGATAACGTAAAAATGGCAACCGGCTTCGTCGAGGACGTGCGACGAGGCGCGATTTGCACGACTTTCACACGTGGCAGAGTGCACGCACTTACGGACAAGGTTAATGGAAAATCACGCGAGAACGACAGAATGACAATGCGTATACGCAATTGTCGGCGTTACCTCCGCCGATGCGAAACATTTTCGTATTTCGTGAGTTATAGGAAGTTCGTGTGCCGCTCCTTCCCGGGGGCGGATAAATTATCGTCGTGTCATGGATCCACATCACACGTCCGCTTTGTCCGCGTGTTGGTGGCTGTATCGTGTGATTCTTTCTCAACGCGAGGTCCCCCGGATCGCGTTTCGTAATCTCACGCGTGTACACGACCTTTCACCGTACCTTCCTTCAGCAAGTGATTAATGATGCCGCCGTCGCCTTACGGTCGGGGCAGGAGTGTTGCAACATTTTTGGATTCCATCTCTGCACTATTCCCTTCGTAAAAAGAATTTAATTCCGCCTCGTGTCGCCCAAACCAAGTCGGACATGTCGAATCGCCTTATTCACGTGCTTTTTAACTATTTTAGTTGTGCATCATAACGATGATGGCACGCAATCTGATCATGATAATTCAATATTATGCGCAGCAGCGTAATTCCCCTTTGATAGCTTGCAATATCCATTTGATTTCCTGAATTAAATAGCAACGGGAAAATGTACGTCCATCTGTCACTAAAAGAAATAAATATTGGAAGGAAAGCTTCGAACGGAGCAAACCTTAAAAATATTCTTGTTTCTCATAAAAAGAAACGGAAAAGAAACGGTGCTTTTTGAATCGTAGATTTAGGTGACGATAAGACAGGCTATCGTGACTCCAGAAAGCTGGTCCCTGTCGCGTGTCATAATTTTTGCCGGACGTCGAATTAATTCCATTGCTTTTAATTTGTCATTTTTCACGTGACATCTGACGATGTAGATGAAGAGTGACAAACACGCGACGTACTGATTAAGTAAGAAACCTCAACATTCGTCTAATACCCCACTCGTATGGAAATTTATCTTTATGGAAATATCGCGCACGAACAACTTTATTTCACTTGAAATCTCATACCCGATCGGTACACTCTAAAATGGAAATTTTAAAAAAGTATATAGCGTAATGTGTCACGTTTCCTTATCTGATATCAGTAAGAGTTGTATTACACCTTCAAATCTTATCAATCTTATATATCTATTAACTTGAAGAATTCCATTTTCAGTTCTTTTCAAGCTGGAATATTGAAATACGCATACACCTAGACAACGACGATTATAATCGCGCGAGGACAAACGCGGATGGAATGCGGCGCAAAGAAAACAGGGGAAAGAAAGGCCACGGCGACAGAAAGCGAGGAACGTAGTAAAACAGTGGCCACGATTTTTTTTATTATCTCAGCGGTGATTAAAGTAATGCGATTTCCATCCTTTCATCGAGGCAGAAGCGCAAATGAGCGGCCGAGCATTGTTCGTGTCTCCCCGCGCGCGCGAGCTAACAATCGTCGCCCTTCTCTTCTCACTCGGTTCCGCGAAACCGAATAATCAATCCACTTCGCCGTGAAACATTCCCCTTTGTATCGCGAAATATCCGTCTCTCGAGATCCTCGCGACGCGCGAGTAGCATTTCGCCGGTGCCGTAGTCGCGGACGCCGCTTCCGTCGTTTGCGCTCCGAAAGAAAGCGAATAAAAGCGACGAGAGAGAAAACAGCGGAAAGAAAAAGAGAGAGAGAGAGAGAGAGAGAGAGAGAGAGAGAAAGAGAGGAAGAGAGTAAAGCCGAACGGACGGGAGAAAGGACGGAAAGAGCGGACTTCAAACAGCCGCTGCATAATGCATCCGACCGGGCTGGTAGTACAGCGCCGACCGTTTCTTCACGCGTGCTCTTCGAAATAAAAAGCTTTCCCGTCAGCGCGCGGAGGACCAACTTTCGCGCACTTCGCGATGAAATCATCGTTCTCCGTCGAGGGACGTCGATCTCCACGAGCGCTGGGTAAAGCGATGGGTTTCAGTGGGAGCCTACTCGCGAGGGTGGCGCGGGGTGGCGCGAGCGAGACGGTCGAATCCGCCGATGCACTTGACACCGCTCGTTTGTAACTTGCGTGTCTCACGCGTCGTGTAATCGCCGATAATTACGACGGGATGACGGGGCCGTTCTTACGGATATGCCCATTCGGCCGCAACGTATTATTCTATCGTTTGCATCGGCTGTGCACGTCGATACAGACCATAGCCGGCGGCCTCGATCGATGCACCCTAGTGCGAATGTTTTTCGCACGGTCACGACAGGCCAGTGATTTCGCATTGAAACTGAATTTCCGGCGGCTGTTCGTTACCGCGAGAAGGCACTAACTACTAAGGCACATAGTATGTATTTTTGAACGTGATTGGATTAATAAAATGGCGAAAAGGGAAATGGATACGTACGCTTTCTCCTTTTCTCAATTATTCATTCTACTGTTTTATCTGAGAAGTAGAAATTTCAAAATATTGCGCTTTTTAATTCTAAGATTATTACGTGAGTGGATTTCGCAGTCAGATTTGATTTATTTTGATGAAAAATCATATTTTATTTAGAATTTCAGTTTTTTGAGATTGGCGCATAGCTTTTTATTTTGAAAAATATATAGAAAAACTTGCAGAAAAACAGAAAAATGTAATGTTAGATGGGACAAGTTTCCTCGATAATTAATCGAAACGAGAATAACTGGTTGACGTCATTTCACAATTATAATCGATATTAAAGGCGTATCTCAGGAAACCATTTCACGAAAATATTTCTTAATCGCTCTGTAAATCATTGCCCCTACGGCGTAAAGAAGAAACGCAAGATCTATCTCCTATCTCGTTTTTCTTGACGTTTAACGCTATATCAGCAAACAAGGGCGGCGGTCTTCACGGAGCAGAATCTACACGGGACATCCTCGATGTTTTCCTTCGCGTTCTGAGGGTTGGTGTCGACGATAGGGGACCGCGAGGGTGAGGTTGCGCATAATCTAATTTGCCGGCACTCGGGCTATAGTGTTACCATTTTGACACCAATGTACGGTGCCTCCGACAACCCTCTCGCGTCTCCTATACCTCTCTATCGAGGAGAGGGGAAGGGAGACCCTTGCTGCAACCCTTATACCGACGCCCCTCTCTCTCGTGGTAACGCATTAATACGCGCGCCACACGCATACAATACGTACCGTCCGAGTGAAGGAGCCGCAATGTTGGCAGCGCCATGTATGTATATTGTATCCCACGTCTCACCCTTCGTCTCTCGCAAAGCAGACGTCCTCCACCATCCTCTCGCCCTCTGTCTTTCACTCTCCCTCATTCTATTCCCTCCCTACTACCCTTGTCGCGTCGCGTATCGAGGTACGTACACGATTCTCGCATTACGTCGGTGACCTTCCAAGCTTTGGTCACTTAGCAATTACTTAACGAGCTTCCAGACCGACCCGCGTTTGTCGAGGGTGCGAGACACATTCGAACTCCTTTTTTTTGCCGGAAGTAATATGTTTGCAGCTTGGAAGCTCCCCTTCATTGCGGAGTCAATGAGGAATGCCGCGCGTTGTAGACGGAAATTCTTGCGGATATGACCAGATTGAAGGGAAAGTTTAAAGGGAATCATAAGGGGAGTAAAACGAAATTGATCATTTCTATGAATTTATATGATCCATTAAAGTTTGAGAAACATTCTTAAGCATGGAATTAATGAAAATATTTTATTCAAAATACATACAACATATTGTATGCTCGCATTCCTCTTGTCATAAAGTATTTAAAACTTTCAATTAGTGAGCTTCCCCTACACGGATATAAATTATAATATATTTCTGTAGAAGTATTTGCTTCAAAAGTCGTCATTTTTTATATAAATATTTTTCATAAATAAGCATCAAAATATTAGCAAAAAAAGGATGATATCATTGATATTATCAAATAATACGTAACGCAATCGCAACGAAGATGCGACTGAATGTGGAAGGTATAATATTTTTTCGATATTAAATTATCTGGTAGCGGAATCCATTAAAATGTCACTTTCACAGCAAATATAAATAAGGATATCGTGACGAATAAGTGCCTGACAAAAATAAAATACAAATCCTAGCACTCAAGAGCTAAGCTAAAGTATAAAGCGAGTGAATAAATTATCAAGATATATGATGTTTGACGATTAAGAATTCGTACAAAAGTGTATTAAGCTAGCAAAAATTAAATTACTTAACGCATTGCTTACTGTCTAGTGACGAAAAGCAGTAGTAGTTGCTTGACTAAGATACATCTCTTTTGTATCACGCTATTCATACCTGCAATATTGTTGTCATAAAACTTTATTGTTGTCGTAGTCATAAAAACTGATGAATAACTTTAGTATATCGTTTTCTATTTTCATGTACAAAATTATTCATTTTGTTTTATATAACACGAAAATGATATTGGTAACATAACAAAGAATTACATTGTTTATGGTCCAATCAATAGAAAAACGTACAAAAAATTTTATTAAACTTAAATTATAATTTCATATTCATTAATTTATACAAAAGTTTACGCTTTCTGCTTCGCAATAATAAAATTTAATAATACGCTAAATGATTTACTGTTACTTGCCGATACGCTCAACTTCATCTTCATATATATGGCGACAGATACGTCGATGAGGATCAACGTCGCCCATGTCGTCATGGTTGGCTGAAAAAAAGATAAAATAGGGGTAATACATTTCAACTCTCTTACTGGCGGTAGTAACCCTTCGGTAGAGCTCAATGTTATGGCGAGTTCGTTCGCCTCTGAGATGGCTCTCCCGTGTGTCCTGAGGGATCAACAGACATCCCTTACAAGCACCATTCACGAGCGTACAGCATATAAAAGCATTTGTAAATACGTACCATTAATATTAGAATGATATATATCGCGGTCTAAGATGGTAAAGCATAAACTTCTTATTTCTCCTTACAACGTACATATAATATACGAAGTATTTATTTTATTTACTGACTAATAAAAAAATTGTAACACGAAAAATATTATGTCTAAAAGACATTTTCTACAAATCATTTTCAAATAAAACAATTATGAAATAAAAAATTATGAGAAATTAAAAATTTTATCAAAAGAATTAAAGTTTTCTTCTTTCGTGATTATTTTCGTCAATCTATATTCGATGACTATTAACTTCCATATTATTTTTTTTTTCTTATAATACATAATTCACGAAGAGAGATGAAGAGTTTAGCTTTGTTTATCCTGTACATATATATAAACATTAATTTTGTGTAATTCGCTTTAAAGCCCGTTATATATTATCTGTTGCATTAGCGAGAATACTACCCCGCTAGGCCCGTCTGGAAAATAGGCACGATACATTTTGCATCCCTCAGAGACGGCAGTAACCCTTCAATAGAAGCCGACATTATGTCGGTTTTCTTCGCTCCCAAGATGGGTCTCCTGTGTGTCCTATGGGATTACTAGGCACCCCTACCAGCCGCCGTTCGCGAATGTATTGAATATAAAAGTATCTAAGTAGATAGTTTGCTGGAATAACATACCGAGCTGAGTACCGCACGCCTACCATGTATAGCAGAGGGGAACCCATTTCGGATGTCTTCAACCCCGTCGGTTCCGTGTAAATGAATAGTAACCACGGCATCCAGCCCATCGCGATCTTTCGAAGCCGAGAAAATATGTACGCCATTTAGATTCCTTCCGGAACACGCATATTCACTGTAGTCAAAAGATTTTAGGGGTCTTGGAATATTATATTAAAAAAAAAATATATATATATATATACATATTATAATAAATATCGTAGAAATATCGTAAAAATTTGTAAAACAGTTTCCAATTGAGAAGAACCACGCATGTCAGAATTTATAAATTATATTCCACGCATTGGTTTACTTATCAGCGATTTATCAATAATGTAATAATAGCTTAGAGATATAAACTGCCATCACACTTTTACGTTTCTCATTTATCTTTTCTCTCGTTTGAGATTCTCGTGTTTATAAGAATCGAATATAATGCGAAAAATAATATTTGTAACGATAATAGACCGCCAAGCAAAATAATCCAGGCACGGAGTAACCGCATTTGTGCGCGAGACACAGCGATCGCTTCTGCGCGAAAACGCTTTCGCACGCTACGATGAAGGTCCGCGTTATAGAGCTGATATAATGCAGTCAGTTATCATCGTTGATAAGTGGCATCCGTTACTGGAGGGGGTTTATGGCAATTTGAAACATTAATTGCAGATTAAACAGAGGTCGCGGGTACACAGTGAGGGGATAATTATGCCGCGGTAATCTCCGGCTGACCACTCGCGCACTATGGCCAGCAGTTCTGAACGTCGCATGAGTCCCACCCATTCGCCAGTTGATGCGAATCGCACGGGTGTGTGCGCCGGTCCTAAGCCTCGGCATTATGCGTATCAACCATACCGATAACCTGTCATTCTCGTGATTGGCAGTAAGCGCGTGCCAACGTAATGCGCGTTGACATCTGCGCCGAACGTAAAATAGCAAGCTGCACCGTGTTTCGCGTTCGCCTGTTGTACCGCGACACGGACACCGCGACTTTGTCGTCGCGCCGGCGCGGAATCGTGCGCGTTTATTGAAATTCTTTCTTCGCATGCACCACGCAGAGTAATCTCAATCTAAAGCGGTGCAAAACTACCATTAATAAAAAGAGAGAGAGAGAGAGAGAAAGAGAGAGAGAGAGAGAGAGGAGCGTGTCAACGATAACACGAGTAGTGGATATTACACAGCTGCTAAACAACTCGTATGACATGCAAACTCACTCACGCGATTATCTTCCCCCTCGAAGAGTTCATTTAATTCCTTCTTATACAAATTTTTATTTCTCCACCATTTTTATACCAGATTATTATTATTTATCACACAAAAATACGTACGTATGCAAAAATATTCCGTTTCTCTTTCAATGAAAAAGAAAATTCCTGGTAGCACATTGGTAGCGCTTGTTTACAGTACTTGCTTGTAGAATCTCGCGAGAGATTCGAGAGAAAATTGCATATCTCCTTGTTTCCTTCTTCCTGTTTTGCTTTTAATCGTCTAGCATCGAACGCGGAGCGGGCTCGCGTAAGATTACAGAAACGAGGTGTCTCGAACGACATCCTGTATTAACGAATTCCATTATGGGAACAGTTATGGCAGTGCGCTATCGTTACTGATGAGCTCAGGGAGCTACGGCACGTACCACGACCTCCTGGCGACTTTCACATTTACCTTCATCCTACTAAAAGCTTCGAAGAGACTAACCTATCCAAAACTTTGCTCCTCTGAATTCGTAAAGAGCGTCCAACTCGCTAAAAAGCTGCGTTAATTAAATCAACGATTTCAAATCGGTTGTACTCACTCCCTGCCAGCCGATTAATTTGATTTTTTTCTATAAATGGCCGTAACTCTTCCTCTCTCGCAGAAATAACTTTAAGAAATTGGTTTCTGCAACAAACGCGCCATTCCTCGTGGATGTCTGCGTAATCCATTTTGACGTGAGCGTCTGACTTATACCAGCAACTTAAGAAATTCCAACGCAACGATTTCATTATTCAAACGTAATCAAAACTTGCAAAATTTAATGACGCTTATGATGTCTGTGCATATAAATAATACTCTGAAACCTAAAGTAACCACGTAATCCAAATAATAGGATAAGCATCGCGGAAACTTGGTCAATATTACGATCTATATGCAAATTGCGTTCCAGTAACTTCTAGAGCACGCAGATAAATCGTGTCTCGCGCAAGAATCTGTATTTCTTGTCAAGTTCACGGTTCGTAAATGTAATAAAATCAGCGTATACTTGATAAAAGCTGTAAATCCGGCCAGATTAACCATACCGGTATAACGGTGGGGGTGTTCTTCTCCGTGATTCCAGAACACATTGCCCGGTCGTGGGGGTAAAGGCAGCCCTTCGCGCCGTAAAAGATAACATTTAGCCGAGGCCCCAGAAATATTCTAATCCGCCCTTTCTCAACGTTACGTGCCTCGTCCGGCGCCGTGGCAGCTGACGTCCTCACAAAAGTTCCGTCTCCCCGTCGTTTCCCTACCCACCCTCTTCCGTTCTCATCCCTTATTTTCTTCTTTCTCTGTCCTGTCAGTCGAAACGCTGCGCATCGAGCTACAGCCTGGCCGGGCAAGCCTCTCTCTCTCCTTCCCTCCCTTTACCCGTCTTTCTCTCTCGAGCATGCTTTGCTGCGCAACAATGAGGGGATTTATTTTATAAACACGGGATATCCCCCGCGAGGCATTGTGCTGTCCAACGGGGAAGGAAAATGAGAGAAAATGTCGGGTGCGGGAGGGGAAGAGTCAGAAGGGTGACGCGAAAGAGCTATGGCCGCCGTGACTAACGTGCCACTTCACGGACTGCCTGCTTGTCTTTCATGAGCGGCTCTGATGGACCGCTCGAGAGCGGCCGCGTTCTAACCACCGGCCCAAAGGTAATCCCATTTCGGTGATAGTTCCGCAACATGGAAAAAACTGAGTTTTTGCGGCATGACGAAGTCTAAGAAATGCTCGGGTCTAGTTTTCGCTAGACGCTTGATGATGAAAAGTCAAAAGCAACGTTATGCTATTCTATTTGCAAACCAAAGATAATTTTCATGGAAAAAAATAAATTTCTGTGTGCCAATTAAAATTCTTGATAAATAACTTTACATAGTGCACGCTGTTTTAATTAGAGAATTCTATACAAAAAAATTATCCCGTTACTTTTTATAAAATAATCATTCGTTAAAAATCATTATTAGTTCTACAACGAGTTTCTACAACGACATATAACAAATTTAGATATATATATTTTTCTCTTATGAAAAATATCAAGTAGCATTTTATACAAATATTTCATATTATATAGTAAAATTTTAAATAAAAAAATTACTAGACTGTAAAATAGGTATGGTTAATATAAAATAAGGCTTTAAGTATTTACTACGAGACAAAACTTTCGTTCTTTAGTAATCATTATCATCCTCTTTCTATCGGTGTTCAATGTCTTCTGTATCGATGACACCTATAATTTCTTCACTTTTCATGGCTTTTTTCTTCGTTACGCCCTGCAGTATAACATCTCCATAATAAGTCGAGACAGTTGACTGACACGGCCATGACCCAAATGCCTCGACCTCAACTCGGTTATCGCGATCACAGGTGCATGCACAAAGCTGGTTTAACGAGGCGAGTTATCACGGACCAATTTTATTTTGGCAACTGCCTCATTTATTTAATGATTAGATCGAGGTTAGTCGGTCGTATTACGTAGACATTCGCGTACGTAATCCATGGCTCGCGTTGCTAAAGCGCAGAATTTAATTTTATAATCGAGATTAAACGGACTACTCATCCATCTTCAAGCTCCAAATTGGAAAGAGGTAGAGGGTGAGTTAAGCCGCAATTAAAGTTAACTGACGTTAGTAAAGCAACATCGGACGAACACTGCTTTTCTGTACTCAGCTCTAGGCTCCGGGAAACGGGCGGTCCATCACGTTTCTACATGACGCGTTTACGATCTCTCGCGAGCGACACTCCGCGAGATTGAGCATTCGAGATCTTAGAGGTTTAATCGTTGAACCACGAGTAATCCCATTTCGTCCCCGTCCGCGCTCGTCGCTTCAAAATATCGCGCTGCGTGATGCAACCCTATTTGCCGGCCGAGATGTTATCCCTTTTCCTTCAGCCGGCAGCTTTCCCGGGTGCAACATTAAATGGAGTTGATCGGCGCACTTCCGGCACGTGCCAAGCTGCAAACTACTACTGGCTCTCGGCACGTGCGCGAGCTCGACGCGAATAAGCAAACCCATTAGCCATTAGTTTCCATTGCAACATCTAATAATTTTCTCGCGAATTTCAGTTGCGCAATGAACTTAATTAAGAAACGTATGATTATATCTGTTTAAGGAAGCAGTTCAGCAGCAGGGAAATCTCTCGTTTTAAGCGCAGTATCAAAGATAACAAGAGAAATTTTAAAAATCATAAAAGGTTCGTCGATATAATTGAAATAGATAAACATTTGATTGATAAAATAAAGACGAATAAATGGAGAAGGAGCACACACACACACACACACACACACACACACACACACACACACACACACACACACACACACACACACACACACACACACAAATGTCGCGAATTGTAAATTTTATCTTACGTAGCATTTTGATGGGATCATAATTTTAATGAGATAACGTTAGAACTTTCCGCTAACAACACACGGGGAACTTCTGCAAGTGACGTGGAAAGAGAAAGATTATTAACTTGTCCGGACCGCGGAACTACGTATCTCTCCATTTTCCATGTGCCAGCGGACACGCAAATGAAATCACACAGACGCAGGGCAATCAAAGTATCAAGAAATTGCCTTGAAGGCAAGTGAGATGTGATGCTCTATATACACGTCAGTATTGAAAACGCACGAATACCAGAACTTATCTCGGAATAGCTTTACTGAACTTACGTTTCAGCTGAAATACGATCATATTTCCATAATAAAAATTATGTCGTTTCGTAAAATATTTTATTATAAAAAATGCTAAACGAACGATTATTCTCATTTATCATTAATTGTAGCACATAAATTAAAGTCTTAAACTAATCTATTGTCTCATTTCATTTGCTATCACGGTATCATTTATTAATTTAGCTATTTACTTTGAATGTCGAATACTCTGCCAACCGCCGTCGCTGATAATACTTAGCTTTCAAAATCTTAAGTTACGCGGAAGAATATAAATTCCTAAGTTAAAATGAAAATTAAATAGCGAGTATGCCATAAAGTCGGAAGAGCGGCCTGCTTGGTTATTAACTGCTCGAGGTAACTATTTGTCTTTCCGAAAGTCCCCGGAGTTTCAACTAGCGCCCGAGATGCTCTCTTCCCCTTCTCCATTTAGCTAATAAATATTGCAATTGCATCGAGCCGAAGGTACAGCGAGATAATGGCGTTTTTAGTCCCTCATTATCCGCGTTTCGCGTTTTCGTTTTCGCGTTGACGTTGAGCGATATCTCGTCGTTCGTCGATGACGTGGCAGAAGGACGCGTGCACGGAAATGCGTATCGCACACGTAAGATTAAAATCAAAAAGCGCCGGGTAGGCGGGACCGACAGGAGTCCCCTCGGATCGTTAATAATAATTACGAATTAACGTGCCGCGCTAAAGCCGCGCCAGGGGATTGAAATCGCCGCAAATGTAAAGTTATGACGAGGATTTATAACAGTGCGGGCTTGGGTTTGGGGCGCGGTGCGGCGTTTCTACGAGGTGTAAATTGCTCGCGCAAGAAAGAAAGCCCCACGCTTAAACAGGATAGCCGGGAATTATGTGAGCCGCGCGCGCTATTATGTAAAATTATGTTCCTCCACGGTGGCCTATATGTGCTCGCGCGAAGGAACGCGCGAGGGTGACCGAGCGAGGAGGAGCTCTCCCGCTGTGAAATCCGTACGTAAGCGACGCACGTGTTTCACGACGTTAGAATGTGATCCTTCGTAACGATCTTACCGTGGCGGCACCTGAAAAATTTATCCGTGTCGACAAACTTTCCGTGTCGGGAAACGCGACTACATCCCGTGAACACATCCCTCGTTTCATCCAAGCAATCGGTGAAACGAAACGGCATTGCCCTCCACATTCGCCGAACGTTTCGCCTAACGTTCACAATTTCCAGCGGCGAGTGGTTTTCCACGGACGTGCGACGGATGCCGGTGAATGGAGTTACAGTTTTATGAGGCCGGGTTATGGTAGCGCGACGCGCCGAGAGGGAAACCCTCGACGCGAGCGAGGATAGGCGAGATGTTCGTTACGCTGCAAGTCGTTGCGCCCGCTAAGACGATTAAAGAAGGAGGGGCAATGTCCACGTGGCAATATAATCCCCGTCGAGCTAAATTCGAGCGACGAGTTAAAACAGAGTCGCTCGCATTCTCTCGGCCGGCCTATATCTACGATTACACGGCCCGCCGACTCCCTCGGTGGAGATAGAACCGATTATTCTACTGGCGGCACCGGTTGCAGTCGAAAGTTCCGCCGTAACGTGACGACCGAACCCGACAGGACCGAAAGTTTTCGGCCTGCCCCCCCCCCTCCCCCCCGAAACTCCTGCGGACGACTCGCCCGCGCAAGTTTCGCGGAATTTCTCTACTTGTCCGTCGCGAGCACCTCGCCTCCGTGATTCCATCTTCCGCGGATTTCTCCGGCCGCATCCGCCATCAATGACGAACGATCCGCGCCGCGATCGTTATTTGTGCGCGCGCGGGGCTTTCCGTCCCCGCACGGCCGCGGCGGTATTTTCCCGTGTTTCGGAAAATTTCAACCAGCAGGAAACAAATTGATACCAGTCGCAATTTATGTTGACCGTAAACTATGGCTTTATCTATGACTCTCGTTGAAAGATTTAGCAAACATCAATATTTCTCGATAATAAAAACAACGCGTAGACGATTTAATATGGCTGTCAGATCATGTCGGGCATTTTCGATTTATTTCATTTTTAATGAAACCAAAATAATTAAATCCGCGACTAACTGTTATATTAAAATAGATAGTCATTTCTAACATTTAAAATACGCATAAACGTTGTAAGATAATTCGACAATTCTTCCGTTATCTAATTTTATTATCTTAAAATCTAATCAAATTAAATTAGATTTCATACAAAATTTGATCAGATGGATCAAGTTTAATTTCCTTGATCGTCTTCTTTATTGCTTAATCTCATATTTATAATCTCGTACATCTCAAGCATTACAATTTGATTCCAACAGGTAGAATAATTATTATTCTCTGCAAAATATGTCTTGTCAAGTCTATCATGTTGACTTAATGTGTACCATTATGACAAGCACATATTATAAAAGGCTTTAACAGGAAAAAGCTTTATAACAGAAATATTAGTAGCGCAAGAGCTTCAAGCAAAAGCATTTCACTTACTAACGACATCATTTAACTCAACCGGATACGTCAAACAAAACATCGCTCGTTGCAAAACAGAATGAAATTCTGAGCGATTTATATTCCAGCTACTCGCTATCGGTTATATGCACCCTTCACTGAAATGTAAAATACGAATACGATCGACACCGGACGCATTTTTCACCATTTGTTCACATCCTGCCTGTGAATTTTTTAAACGCCCGACGAGGATGCGCAATCTAAGGGCCGCCATCGGCGCGAGCCAATATTATTTGACCTGACAGAGTCATCCAGCCGATAAAAAGCTCAGTCCGACATCGCGCTAGACGGACAGCTCCATCGATTTTCATCCTGAATGTTTCATACGACCACGCTTGGCTCTCTAACCGGCTAATCGATTTTTCCATGAAATTTCAAGTGGCCCGTAACAAATTAAGCTTTTTATATCGGGCGAGAACTCGCGACGACACGACGACACGTCGCCATGTCCCTTTTCGGGCACGTCGCACCCCCCTCACCTGCACGTCACTTAATTGAATTATTAAGTCTACTCGGGTGCGAAGGATAGATATGCTCGCGGCCCGGCTAATTGCGGCCTCGTAAATAATGGGGACGATCTACTACACCGCAGTTCGCCATCGGCAGTCGAGGGTAGGTGCCGCGCGTGTGGGGGCACACAGGTTTCGGGCGCGTTGAGTGCCCCCTGAATAAACAAATATCGAAGCTTGCTCATTATTTACGACAATACCGCGTTGCGGACGCTTGACGGACAGACCGGCCAGGGTCGGTTATATATCCGGCTGCGGTATAAACGCGGGACGTCATTGCGGTGCGAGCGAGAGGGCGGGAGAGGGAGGATGAGTTCCGGTGGTCCGCGTCGCCCTCGGGCTGGCGGCAAGGCGCGATGAATAACGAAAATATCCGCGTCCACGTAAGTTCCTCAGTTGCCGATCCATCCAACGCGAACGCGGTTTCAACGTCGAGAGAGAACGTGGTGCAAGTTTGTTTTCGCTGTCGACACGGAGAAGGATGCTGTTAAATCCTCGAACGGTTACCCGCAAAAAAGACCCGGCATCCTCGCGTCCACGTAAACAGTTCGTAAATCATTCGCGCGAGCGTGACGCGGTCGAATTAATTATTCTAACTCTGCAACAAGCAGACGATCCTTAAACCTTTCTGCAGTTTAATTTCCAATACTGCGCCGCTGCTGCGGTAAAATAAATATCAACAAGAAATGCTAATTAATTGTATAATATTAACTACATTTTCCGTTATTCCGCTTTCATAACGAATGGAAAACAAGCTTATATTTTATATTTTCCGCATGAAATTAACGGTAAAAGAGGATTACAAACATATGCGTAAATATCATTTTAATAAAACATTTGATAATTATATTTCTCGTAACAAGGATTAAATATCAGTAAGACACATACAATTTATTATAATGTGCAGCTCCTTTTCCAAAAATTTAGCATAAATGCGATGCAATTTTACGCTATTAAATCTTCGCAAATGAATTTTTCTCGAACATATATTCCGGATATGCAAAAAATAGTTGATGCCGATCGGTCATATCAATTAAAAGAGATGTCGGAATATCATCGGATGTAAAGCGGAAATAATTATACGCATAATGAAAACCCGGCCATGCAGTCACGTTGTTCACGGAGGGAACGATTGCGCTCGTTTATAACATTAGTACAGCTTTATAATTATCTCCTTCGATTAAACTAATATAAAACCAAACTTTCAAACCTTCTCCTCCATACTTTTCGCGAAAGTATCGGAATTTTTTTAGCCTCAATGGATATCGGGTATTTCTGGAGCTCACCGATGTCTAATATCGAGGTATGGTATCCAGAAGGCAGACGCAAGCTGGCTGCTTTTTTTTATAAATAACGCGATATTATTTTACGTTCATTTACACCGTCGTGGCGGTTCCGGCAAAATATAAATACACGTTAAAGCAACGTGACGCGCCGTGCTGGGTAAAATTAATTGAAAATTATTGATACTCCGGCGAATGCGCTCCGCTCCAAACTCGGGACGCGTTAACGTTATTTTTACGCGATATGTAATTACCGTTATTTATATTCACGATTACACGCGCTTCCCTTGCTTTCTTTTACAACGCTTTACGCTTTGTATCGACCGAACGTAAGATACGTGAGGCGAGCTCGATCATTTTTTAATCCAACCTGACATAGCTGGACTTAGGCGTAGGTTTCACGGGGAGTCGATCACTGTGAATTATCATTATCGCGAAATTATTAAAGGAACATAGAGTATCGTATTAAAATATCATACGTCATACATTTTTCGTCCGGTGGCGGAACGAGCAAGGAGGATTCTCATGTTGGCCATCCGCTAACGGGTCGACCGCGCCGTAAAGATGATCGCGCGATCAACCTCGAAGGAAACGTACATTTCTACCACGTCGCGACGCGGAAAAGCCCCCGCGTATTGGAATCTCTCGGATACGTATAACCGAAACATGCATCGCGTACTGTAAACACGGAAAGTCCATTAACAATTTTAGGCTCGTATTTTTGCAGGGCGCTGCCGGAATATAGATGCGTTTGCCATCGCGCGCAAAATACGTCGATATAATGGATATAAATATATTTATATATGACACACCAGGGTGCCCCGACATTGTACGGCCCGATAAATCACGTGGCTGTTATATTAATTACGTTTCAAATTGAAAGCGTGTTTCCAATGTTGCCTCGGAGAAAGTCCAGATTTGTATGCAACGGTCGCTGTAATATTTATCGCGGATATACAGTTACATGCAGATGATTGCGTATATATACAATAATACCATATTATAAATCCGTCCAAGTTGTGCGTTCCGTTTCAATCAAAAAAATCAATTGATTAATGAGATCTTTCAGTCTGGTATCGTTAAATTGGAGACGCTCCGCGAAGCATACGCGTCGTGTGTGTGTGTGTGTGTGTGTGTGTGTGTGTGTGTGTGTGTGTGTGTGTGTGTGTGTGTGTGTGCGCATGCATGTGTTTATATAGGTGTTACGTATCACGTATTCTCCGGTAAAAACCGGCTCCAGAACGCTTAACGTGCGACGGGCCGAAGACATTTGTTAGTCGACGTTGAGATTTACGAGTTACAACTTACTTTCGAGAAGCCCCCTGTCAGGACGCACGCCGCAGGTAGCGAAGTCAGGTGGCGCAGGATGGAAAAGGACGGGCTCCTCTCGCGTCTCTTCAAAACTATACTCGGTCATATGTATCTCTTACGACTCAATAATGGGACGTTGCCCGCATTAAATGGCATTTTACCGGAAACGTAACGAAATTATCGCGAAATTGTATCGGAAATTTTTTAACGCTCGACAGTCCCGTTACCGTTATTAACTGCGATAATTAATCATAAAAACGAGACATACAAATATGTATTATGAAATTATTTCTCTTGAATAATTCGAGATGACGTGTGTAACGTGTATTGCCCACTTACGCGTACATACGTACGTAATTACATCACTTGCATAATATGCACTGACATTTCCGGCATAGCATCGTAATAATCTCAGCCGGGACAGTATCGACAAGCATGCGATTATATAACAAGAGATATAAGCGTTTCCCGTATCTGGTCACCCTTTAAGCGTCGATCGCGCCCGTAACAGTACAAAGAGTAATTCGATTTGACCATTCGATTTGAGTCCCTCGGAGAGCACGCCAGCATCGATCGCGATTGTCAATTGACAATGAGCCATTATCAAGTCAATGCACGAGGCGAGATTAAATCTGATTCGAGGCCATTGCAGCTGGCACTTTAACATTCTCGATCCCGATCGAGGCGAGGCGAAATTCCATTGACCTCTTTTGCACCCTGCCGCCATTTATATATCACTGTCTCCGTCAACGATGATCTACAGATGACACGTGCGGCCATTTGCGGAATCGATTATTTGCGGAATTAAAATTTAGACAGCTCCCGTACCGCGGCGGCTTCGTCAAAAATTCAATTAAACATTATTTCGCTACGATGCACCGCGCGTACAAGCTGCGCGCGCACGCGAGATAATATATAATATTTAAAATTCTCTACAACGATTCGCGAATTGCGCGCATTGCAATTGCTAAAAGGTAAAAAATTAATTACGGATGACACGTGCGGTCACTTGCGGCGCGGGTCGTTAAAATTTAAACAAAGCGCAGCTCGCAACAGCAGGGATTCAATTAAATATTATCATGCTACGGTGAACCGGTCGTTTATCATATTTGCGAGATAATACAACGTTTCGCGAATTCTACGCATCCGACGATCGCCCGAAGGCAGAAAGTTGATTACGGCTGTTGCCCGTTTGTAAATACAAAAGTACGTCGTTACGTAAAAACCGCATGAAAACGCGGTCCGCAATATTCGAGCAACAATACCGGGATAGTTACAAAGATCATCGTTTATTTGAAAATTTAAATGGCAATTACTATTTCTCTAAATTACCTTTCCGATTTTCAACGTGAAACAAAAAAATTGGGAAAATGTAATATACGCAAAATTAGGAAAAGCTTGTGTGTGAAGAACGAATTAGCGACCTTTATAATTGGTTATCGTCCACAAAAAAAAAATAAATATATGATACATTATCAATATTCTCATATATTTATATATATCATACATTTACGAATGTTATCGCACATTTACAATTACAAAAATGTCTTTATATTTTGCGATTTACATAATAAAAAGCTACATAAATTAACATTTTCAAAATTTAAGTTTAAAAAATACAAGTTTTTTTAAGTTTTAAATTTGTGTCGAACTTGTACAAACAACAACATTGTAAAATAACGCCGGAATTAACGAGAACTAAGAAACGTTTGCGCTATTAGAACGGAGATATGCGATCTGTCAAAATAAATCATCAGAAGTTATACCGCCACGACGTTACACAAACAATCTCCCGATTAAGAAGTCGAGAGAAACAGATAGAGGGATTTTTTTAAATGGTGACGAGTTCCAGCTGGAGGAAGAGACTTGTTGAAGGGGGAATTCTCGTCGGCGACGTCGCCACGCTCGTCATCGACGTCAACGAGTTTCCCCGAGGATTCCAAGAGAGAAAAAGAAACAACTTCGTTTATGCGGGGCACACATGTACTTGACAACGAGCTGCATAAACCAAGGCTCGAAAGTAAATTAAAAGTTTCTGCGAGTCTTCCGCGAAACTTTCAACAGCTTTCACAGTATAACGCGCCGTCTGTGCCGCGTCTATGTATTTTTAAGGAACGCCATTAAATTTAATCTCGTTTCTGTGAAATACGTCATAAAACGCGAAAATTTTAAAACAACGTCAACAACTTTTTCAAAAAACTTCATTGTAACGTACGTACGATTGTCAGCGTTGTTTGAAACAGAGAAACGGTATAATTAATCGCTAATTAATTACGTATAGTATGTCTAATGGGTCTTACCGTGATGAAATACAAGAGTCCTACATCCAGTATGAAACAGCTGGATTTCTGTTTACGCAGCTCGCTTTGAGGAAACAGAGAACCATGCCACGCGCAATGTGGCATGACGCATTTGTGGCAAATGAAGGATGACCCGATCGCTGAGAAGCGTCGTCTTTCATCCAAGTGTATGTAACATTCAGAGAAATTTAATAGATACCGTGAAGAGAACGAGATCCATTCACGGGGCGCGCGAGGAAATTCGGAGGCTGCATCCTTCTCGCGAATGCACGTCAGTCACGAATTATATCCACGTTCGCGTGTATCCTGCAGAACTCCTGCAGAAAATCGTCCCGCGTTTTGCGGTACATTGAAAAATAAATCTCGCCGTTGCGCGGCCGATGGCCCGGACCGCCTGTCGATACATCGGCATTATGCAATATTTTTCGGCGTTATACCCCCCTGACCGAGAACGACGAGAAGAGAAGAAGAGAAATAAAAGCGCGGTATCCCGGGCGAACCGTACGTTTGCGAATGTTTAGGTAAACGGCGAAGCGTATAACACATGCGATATACCTGTAACGCGTGTGCATCGCAGCGACGAATCCCGCGTCACGATGAAATCTAACTACTTTATCCGCAAGCCCCAAGTTGCATTAATTCACTTTGGATGCGCCGCGCTTCGAAGAAAACTCGGGGATCCGGCGAAGGTATCTTGAATTTAATGCTCGCGGAACTATCCGTCGATATCACTCACGGAGCTTATAATGCAATACTTAAGTTGGTAAATATCGGGTTTCCGCGGGAAACTCGTCCGTAGCGAACTTGCAAATGGTTGATTAGCGGAAAATGCTTTGACTTTATTATTAATTAACAGTTAGTGTCCATTATCGTATTTTCCTCCTATCCTGCTCTACCGCAAGATTTCCGTCTATCGTGCTTGAGTCTAACTTTATTAAATTACACTGTAAACTGAAAACGACGAGTTGTATGAATTCTCAGGGAAAGAATGTCAATTGGATAGATTTAATGTTTAAAAAAAAAAAAAAGAAATAAAAAAATTGAAATAATTACTTCCGAATGAGTATTAGCTCAAGTAAATATCGACTGGATTATTCTTGCTGTGCAGATAGATTTTCTTTTGTTCCCGATTACGTTGTACTCGATCGTGAAATCATAATACACAGTTTGTCGGAAATATTCGCAGGTTTGCCCCAGTGTTGCACAGTGTCGAGGTAAGCGCGGCATGATCCACGAAGGTGGACCCGGCATACACGTTACAGCAGCTGGATCATTTGTCGGTGACGGCACCCACGGGAAATCACGTGATCGAGTCTCACTCTCCGTGTGATTGCCACTTTGTGGACGATCGATTCCTCAGAACGCCCACAATGCTCCATTTAATATGAGCCGAATGCTGCAGCGGCGCAATTCAATATTAATACCGCCGGACTCTCCTTGTACATCTTCGTACGCCCGAGTGTGCCAACTTGGTACAAGTGTGCGGAAGGTTGCGCGACACCGATAAATCTCACCGTCCCGGAAGACACGGAGATCATCAAATATACCTATGTAATTTGCATATTTTATCACTTCTTTACCGCGTTGCCGCGCTCTCTCGTTTTACCGATATAATAAATACTCGAACTCAAAGGAGACTCAAGTGATGACTTTCCGACATTAAAAACCGTGCGAATCACAGAGAGAAGCAAGTTTCTCTGTGCATTATTGCGCTTTAATCAATTTCAACCTGGACCCGTGGAAATTGCTCCAAAAAAACTCGGATACGATCTGATATTTGTCACGGCGTTATCCACTACATTAGTCACTCCTTCGAAATCTTATCCCGATAACAGCCGAAAAGCGGCTTGGGAAAAAAATCTAATGCTTTAACTCATCGCAAATGCTTCTTATCGAAACGTCGGGAGCTCGTTTCAAGCGCAGTCTTAGCGGATTTGGCGGCGGTAAGTAGCAAAAAGCTCGGGAAATTCGACCCTCAGATGAATGAGCGATCTGACAGAACGTATGTGAATCCCGAAGCGCCGGACTTACTTCGAGAAGAGTAGTAGAGTAGTAATCGCGAAGCACACTCCGGAACATCAGACACGAGTTAGATATGGCATGGGGAACAAAGTTTACCCTTCCGGATCAGGATGCTCGAGGACGTGTGTATGCGCGGTACATGCCGAAAGAGAAGGACGTGTACACGAAAGAACGAAACTTGCATCGCCGTTGAATCCCGTTGAAAGTGTCATTTGACATGTGATTGGAAGTACCGAAGTCTGTAAAATCCAAAGGTGAAGTTTCACAAAACCTTTAGAAAGGGCAACGCCCTTTAGAAAAAGATGTCAAAGAAATTTGCATTTCATTTATTAACTTTTAAAAGTTAATATTTCAAAATAACATTTTCATTTACGTATTTTTTAATATGCGTATAATAAATAAAATAATTTATAATTAAAATTTTAAATACAGAAATTTTATTATTAATTCAATAAAACACTATGCACCTTTTATTATTCAAACAAAAAAAAATTATATTATTTTATGCTTCATAAAATTTCAATAAAAAAATATTTCTCTATAAATTATTAATTAACTATTTGAAATTACGATGTGTTTTATGTTATTCTGAAGAAAAAACACAAGCTAATACTGTTTTAATTTACTCTGTGAACGATGGAGGATCACCGGCATCATTGTCGATTACATGAGCAAGTTATAATAAACTTTCCCGTCTGTTATTACGAAGCATCCTAATCCCTTACTTTGATCCTATTTCCTGCGCACTTGCTAAGACAATCGTAACTTCACCAGTCCTTTCTTGACAATAGCAACAGACTTCACCTTGGCGCTGAAGTACATGACGTCGCGATGAATATTTCATCTTCACACCAAGTGCACTTGAAAACGCAAAATTATTTATATATCTGAAGATTAGACCAGCGAATGCTTTTTGTAAGATTTTGCCTTAACAGCTGAAACAGAATGGAAAATAAATTAGCTTGTTACGATGTTTTACGTCGACTAAAGGAATTGAATGATGAAAGTAGCAAACGCAAGTGAAATATTACGCACAAATGTTCCTGTGTAAAAATGGAAAAAATAGTCGAGTGTAATAAGCGATATAAAAGATTCAATGTTAAAGAAAAAGATCAAAAGAAAAACATTTATAGTATGCGTTTATATCAAACAAAACAAAGAAGTATATTTTTAACAAATATACACAGTACGTGTGTCAAGAAAGTTTGTGAAAAATTTTTAGGAGCAGATTCTTTTCCTGACTCTTCACGACGTTCTCAGTGAACATCAGTTCTAATCGTAATTACACTCGAAGGTTAACCTCTAATATGACCACCCTCCGTGTATTTCCCTTTGACACTTGGCATTGGGATGTATCCTGGGATCAATTCTGGATTCCTGCACACGGTACACGTCATCGGGAGTGGCAGACGCAATAATGGATTACATGGTCATCGGATAAACTCACCCTCGTCATTACGCACCCTGTGTCGCTTTCGACGCGCGCGCTAAGCCGCAAAAATAAGACTTTATGATCGAGCGGAACGAGAAAAACACTCGCTGCGACTGCAGCATGACTCACTGCGCTACGTATGTACAAAAGCGTTGCAGTCCCAACCACGATTTCCCGTCGCATAACACCGCGGAGGGGTGGGTGTTTGCCTCCACGGGAGCGCTCATATCCGTCAATATCACCGAGTGTTCTTAAATCCATATTACGGATCTCGCCGCACCTGCGTTCCGCTCTCAAGGCTGAAGGCCGGGCTTTGACGAGACCGAGAAAGCGGGAAAGATCGGAGGGAATCGGGGGATGCGAGTGAGAAAAGGGAGAGAATTCAATTTCTAGGGTGCATATTAAAGTCGGCCGACTTGTCCACCGCTAGGAGAGCCAACATCGTGGACGGCAAAGTGAACGAAGTACGAGTCTTCTCTTTGTGTGTCCGCTTTGACCCTCAACCTTATTCGTCTTATTTTTTTCATTCTTTTTACGTCCGCCGCAAGTGGGACGCCTTTCATCTTGTCGCTGATTTTTTAGCCGGACGTTACGTGGAACGTTTAAATCGCGTTCGGAAAGTGGCGAGCTCGCGTCTCGGAAAAGCGATACTTATAAATAATATTAACGCGGGTCTGTTTGCGGCATGGCAGCAAACCTCGTCTAAATTGAATTAGGCAATATATTTTCGGATACGCCCCGTCCGACTTTTTCAATTTGTTACGATCCCGATCGGATTTCTGCGTTTCACTCTGTAATCATCAGTCATAAGCCACCTGGTTTTACCACGGTCTATACCGCCGGTTTTGCCTCCACCCCGTTCAATCGATATCATTTTCAAGCCCGGTCCAGTCCGTGCCTTGATTTAATTTATTGATCCGCCGGCTGTCCGCTGCTCCGCGTCTCATCTATCATCGACGGAGAGCCTCAAGGAAACTTAATGGCTTGGCCGCAGAATTTTTTTGACCGCATTAAAAGGGCACCAAGGCCCACCCGTATATATTTCCCACGCCTCAAAACACTCCTCGATATTCTCCGACTCGGAAAATTGATGGATCGTTTATGAATGCATCAGCGTCCCATATATATACATATGTAAGCAGTCCCATATATATATACATATGTAAATGTGCATAAAATGATAGTCGTTGCAAAAATTATATTGTGTCGTACGTTTCAGGCCCTTCATCGGTAGCCCGCCTGACATCCATCGCATCTTTCCATCTGCCAAGGCTAATTATTGTTTGGCGTGAAAACTGCGAGATCATTATTTATACATACTGCAATATCCGTCGCATCTGAGTCCCTAATCCTTTTTAAAAGGCTTCGATCATTTGAAAGAAGTCGTGCACGTGCGACTAATAAGTATTTTTTATCGCCATCGCGACCGATTGAATTTAATGGACTGTGCAAAGAGGGTCACCGCCTGTATTAGTTACATTTAAACGACATGATACATTTATTTTAATATAACATGCAGTATTGCCTACATCGGCTTCCGTTACAGTTATGTTGATTTAAATGAATAAATGTATTGGAAAATTTATAAATTTCATACAAGAATGATCTTCCCGTAAAATACGATTGGAACTAAAAATTGTGTTTCAAGCTACATATTATAACAAATTGTACGTTTCAGCAATATTTATCTTTCAATAATAAAATATTCCGTGTAAATTCCACGTCGTTGAAATAATGATAAAATACTATTGAAAAATAATTATTTCAGGCTTTAGAGAATCAATACGGATAATACATTTTCATTATTATGCTACCATCTCTAATAACGTTAATAATAAAAAAATAATAGCGTATCAATTCTCGAGAGCGATTGTTTCAGATTATTAATATTCCGGCAACGGCTGTGGTGCCTTATTTTGTGAATTTTAGTTTTCCGCGGCGAATCTTAATTCCTGCGGCTGTAATTGAATCACTTAATTAGCACCCTTGTAGTCCGTTCCGTCGCGAAAGTTAACTGGCAGACAGCCGCAGATTTCTATTGAGTTATTCGAGATTATTAAATTAATACCCGAGCCGAAAAGTTATGATTTTAGCTTATCGTCCTAAACGAGATTGCTATGGGCATGTTCATTCACTTTCCACGATATAATCGTCACTATCGAAATTTCATATATTAACATCGGTAATATTCATTCGCATATATATAAATATATATAAAGTACGTGTGTCAAGAAATAATAATTAACAATATATATATATATATATATATATATATATATATTTTATATGTATATTTATAATATAAAATGAATAAAAATAAGCCAGGTCCAAACCAATGAAAATTAAAATGAAAATTCATTGTACGTACAAAATACGCCTAAATTTTATTAATAATAGTGAAATTTGAAATTAATTTATAGAAATTATTAAATGGCTATTCCCATTGGTAATAATTAAAGCTTGTTAAACACACATGTCTCAATATATGTAAAATAAAATAAAATAATAATATTTGTTTTAATCGCCTATGATTAAAATAAAATAATATATCGTGCAAGTAATTTTATAAAAAGATCGTAACAATGAAGGCTATACGCCACGATTGTATTTTATCTGAATCGTCTTGAATTAACACTGCGCGTGCGCGCGCGTTTAAACAAAAATTAATTATTAAAAATATTTATCAAAACATTTTTTGCGCAAAATAATCATCGACAACAAATAAAGCTCATGGAACGGAATAAACGAAGTGCACTGACCATATAACAAATTTACACTCTCATAATCCTCCTGTGTAAACCGAGTGTCAAACATCGATGGCCTTTTGTGAAAATTACGTCGATGACAAAATTAATCCGCTTCGTCGCGTTAATTCAAAATAATGAAAGCAATTGCACATCGATGAAGTTAATTGCTTTTTTCTGTTAATCAGAGTATCGCGTTGCTAACTATTTTAAAAGGTTAGTGCTTTCATATCCATACGATTATCACATTTCATTACAGACATAGTAACATTCTAAAATATTGGAATTTTAACTCTTATGCATTAACATTATAATTTTCATATAATTAAAAAGAGAAACTCTATACAGAACATAGAGGAACACTAAAATTCCCTTCTTTTTTAGAAAAATAATTACATTATAATAGTTACATATTGAATAATGACATATAAAGGCAAAATTTTAATTTGACAAAAATTATAAATATCATATCTCAACAATTAAGAAATTATATATTGTAAGAAATATTGTAAGAAAAACAAATCTTTTTAAAAACGTAATCTCAGATATTTGTATAGCTCAGACTTATACTTCGAGCATCACTTACCTCTGCTTACAACCATTTTCGCTGTCATAAACTTCTTTTAATGATGACTGTAACCATGCGTAGCAAATGGATACAACGGACGTCTATATATGCGATTACTTATGGAAGAAAATATTTCTCAACGTAGCTGTGAGAGCAAACGATTTAATCGCGAATAAAAACTCGGGCAAATCTAATAAAGCCGTTTTTCATATCTTTAAGCATAGAATGCGACTGGAAAAAATTCTGATATTTCTTTGCATAATATCGTATGTGGTTTGCTGAAACTGTTTCGCAGCAACGCGCGTGTATTGAAATTTCGATATTGTCATGTGACAAAATGTGTGCGGTAGAACAGCTTCGTTTTCAAACGCTGCGTTTTTCCACGGCGATATTCGTATTCGGAATAGGCAAGTCTCACGGGAGCAAGAAAAAACTCCTTTAATTAGGACGAAATTGGTCTGCTAGTCAGCATGTTTCAATTTCCCATGACAGCGCCGCCATGTATTTCGGCTTTTTTCCGAATGGCCGGTCGTCGAAAAAACGACTGTGCTCCCAATAGAATCGGAAGAATTCGGTATGGTCCAGCAGGTAAAATTGAATCTGCGGCCTGTTACCGCCAAACTTCGCATATTAACTGAAGATTAAATTATGTAATACAGTCGTTCTTATGCACGTCGAATCGGTTACGTCGTTTGTTTAGTTCAAATCTCATTGCAAATAACGCAAAAATGTTTGTGACAGTTGTAATGTAGCATCAAGGCACCTTCTACAAAGGAACAATTTCATAGTTTTTAAAGCTTTAGTTATTTTGTTTCATTATGATAAGTGTATTATAATCAATAATTAAGAACACGGCCATCTAAAAAGGACTAAAAAAGAATAAAAAGCTATGAGCACCATATTGTTAAAATTGCTTTTACACTGAAACAAACTTTATGTGACAAAGCTAATAGCATTATTAAAGGCTTCAACATTTACAAAATCCTTTACAATATATAAAACAAAAATTAAGACTAGTATTTTTTGAGATCAATATATTATGTTAAAAATATTTTAATCTATATTATTTTTGCATTTTTAATAATGTAACGATGATCATTCAATTTCTAAATTTATTTCATACGTGTCACACTAAACTCGGAAAAAAGACACTGCCACTCAGGCAGCATCTCTAAATTCTAATTTCTAATTGAGAAACCCTGTGCGCCAAATAATTTTCAGCGTGGCGCACACTTCGAGGGAGCTCTCCAATATTCAACGTGATTAAATATTATAAAAGCAAAATTCCGCGAATGCCACCACTATCGCGCGATCCAGAGGTGTATAAAGGAGGGCGACTATGGGGGATGAGTCCTGAATACGAGGGGAGAACGAGAGAGAGAGAGAGAGAGAGAAGGAGAAGAAGAGAAAGGGTACGGCAGGTGGAAAGGAGACGCCGTTGGTCCAACAGAGAGAGATCAATGGGATTTGCGGGGGAGGGGTAGTTTCAGTCATATCGACCACACCACTTTGCCCCGCTGTACCGAGCTACGCCGGTGAAAACACCTGAGCCCACCGGCAGCCTCCCGGCCGTCCTCTCCACCCACGCCAAAGCTACCGGCAGTTCTATCCTCGGCGTATGCGACGGGGTAGCATCGCGCGCGCGTACACATGGAAGCCAAAATATATACTAATATTCTCGTCTCCCTTTTTATATATATATATATATATATATATATATATATATATATATGTGTGTGTATCAGTGTGGCGCCAAATGGGTTGTAAAACACGAAGGATTTTGTTCGGGCGCCGCATTAAAAAGGAAGGGAATTAACGACGCGACTCGGACTTCCAGATGGAATTAATGATAAAGAAGAGCAAAACGGGCTTCGGCACGGTGGACGCCCGGAAAAAGGAGTGGGCCCCACCAGAAAATGCGGTTTGAAGATTTTTTTACAGCGGACGTCGTTCGCCTACGACGCGGAAGGATAGCGCGAGGGGATTGAGGAGGAGAGACACGGGGAGGAGTTATTTCCACCGGCTTTGCCCTGCCGCACCGCGAAAATACTCGGGAGCGAAGTACGTTAATGAAAGAAATACAAGTTGCAAAAGTGAGGGGACTTCAAAGGCGAAAGCCTCTTACCTACAGTTAGATATCGTGCCGGTTAGAACAAAAAAGCAGCCGGAATAGGGGTTCCCGCGGGAACGAGTGGGGACAAGAGGGGTGAGAGCCGGGAAGCTCCGTGCAGCTTTTAATCCGCCTCGGTGGGTCACCGCGCTTGAAAACCTCCGATCCAGGTTTTGAACTCCGCTCCCGTGGCTTAAGGAGAACCGTTCGGCGCGGCTTCGGCAACGCGAAAAGTATTAAGTCGGACTGGCAACACTAATTGGAGCAAAGCCGATGGCAATGATCGTGGTGGAGCGTGCAAACGTACAGACGAACTTATAACTCTCTCCCGATGGACGAGAAACAGCGACGGAGAAGACGGAGAAGTAATTCGCAAGAAATGTCCCTTCTCAATTCGAGATAAGATATCACGGGCACGGTTTGCACTTTGCCAAAAAGAATCGCGACTGAAATACACGTTTCACCGTTTCTCGAATAATTCCTCGAATGTCATGATACGTACGCGATGCATATTATTCCGCTTGCGGTTTTTGCTATATCCATTCCTTCATTTCTTTCCTTTAAATTCCTTCTCTATTAAGTGGCCCACGTTTCGCAAAAGTCGACGTCTGTCCAATCTCGCTCACCTTACGCGTTTCACCCTGTCCATCCGGAGAAAAATAATCTCTCCGGAGGCGAACAGTCTGCTTGCGGATGAGCAACTAAGGAAACACGGCGACGGGAACGAAGAGGACAGCCAGAATAGAGAATCCAAGAACCGGAAGTTGTCTCTCGCGTGGTTTGCGAAGCAATGCCTCTTAAGTAGCAGGTCGGCCCGGTAGCTGAGTGAGAAGGAAGAAAGGAAGGATAAAAGAAAAAAAAATATATAAAAACGTTTTAATCCACCGTCCCCGCCTCCTTCCCCTCCTCCTCGTCACTCGCTGTTTCGCGGTGACCTACCACCCTACCATTTTTCTCTCCGCTTCCCCATTCCCGTCCTCCGCCTTCCAGTTTTCTGCTGTCTCGCCGGATTTTTCGAGATTGTGGTATTAAATCGGCGAGTAACGGGCATATATATGCGTGCAACGCAACGCGACCGTACGCACGCACGCATGCACGTACGCACGCACGACTGTCACGAGCGTGCCCGCATGTAAATGTCAGAGGTTATAACGCCGCGTGTGCTTCGCAAAACGTGGCTTAGAATTTTTTTTGCTCCGCGACCGACGACGGTCGCGCGATTTCCGTCTACGAAAGAAAACAATATTCTGTCCCTCGCTTTGCATAAATATCCATAACGCTTCGCGTACTTTTCCGAACGCAAGCCGGAGTTCGCATACGACGAAGACGTCTCACGAAAAACTCGTTCGGCATCGGCCTACGTTTACATAGTCGTAACGTATTTAAATGTACTTATGGCGATTCGGGCTCGCGATACCTGTTGTCCCTTACACGCGACCACTTGTGTGATAACCGGTGCATGCGTACTTTTGTACGCTTATACCAGCCACCGGGAGAGCCGGGAGCAAAAGAAGCGCGGTGAAAATTTGCGTAACGGTTATTTCGCCGGATTCCTCGTGAAGTCGCGGCATTAAATTGCTGGATAAAAATTGCCAACTCGTGTCGCTGTCATAGTCATGTTTAGACGTGATTATATTTACGTATAATGCGCGCGATCACACGAAACGACGAAAAAGTTTCGCAAAAATCGCCTGTCACTTAATCCGTGCGTTTAAAACGTCTCGCACGCACGCACTTGCCCGATTTAACTCGCCGTTCGGAATGAACAAGATCTACGGCAAGAAAATGCAAGCTTTACGTCTATTCGTGACACGCACGTGAATACGCGACCATCGGCGCCGCACGCGACGCCTCGCGCGGAATGCGCGTCGAACGAGCTTATTTTTATACATTAAACCGTGATCTGCGGGCGCAAAGGGGGATGCGCGAGGAAGAAAGCCGCGTGGCTGTCGGGGGATGGCATCCTCATCCGGCAGAAAATCCCTTCGCTCGTAACCGAGGCTGGCTGAGCGCAGTGGTAACGCTAAGCTCGACGGGAGATGCCGCCTGCGGTCTCCATAAACAGCGCTTACACCACACAGAGTTCCGGGGATAGTGGCGGCAGTTGCGGGACGAGGATGGGACCGGAGGGGTGCGGGAGGGGTGGCGGTGGAGCGACGGCGGGACGGGCAGCGAACGTAATGTCCCGACCCCTCGTTGTGTTCCAACCCCACCCCGTTTGTACACCCGCAACACAACGAGAAACACCTCGTCGTTTCGCGCGGCATCTTAGCCCGCCATCCAGCCAAGCAAGGCAGCCTCCTCCTCTCCTCCCCCGTCTGCCTCGCCTGCCTCGTGCCATTGCAGGATACGATGGGGCTTTAAAGGATGCGTCGGGGCGCGCGAAACGGCGATGCGACGCGCGTCCCTTACCGGCAACTCGACGGCAACCGACGGATGGATCGTTGCCCGCGCCCGCATTACGCTTCTGTCACCGTGATCCCGATGGGAAAACCCTTCGATATATTGCCTACTAAAGTCCAGACGGGACTCGCTTGCCTATCTCGCGCCTATGCGTCGGTCTCCCCTTTCCATCTTCACGATCTTCCCTATTTCACTCCTTTACGAGAAGCTCAAAGAGAGAGGAGGCGGTGATCAATCGTCACGGCGTCGTCAATCGTATCGGCGGCATCGATCGGCATGGCTTAATTACGGGAAACGCGAGATACATTTCGCGTTGATATACAAAAGATACGATTTGCAATTCTCGATAGCGAGATTACAGCAGATGCATCGGAAATCACAGAGAAAAACGGTACGCGGAAGCGTACGATGGAATTAACGAGCCACATCTGTTCTATATATCGGCATCCAATTGATACCCTTTGAGTAATGAGGCGGGTTCATCTATTGCCTGCCATTACGTCGAATGCTATAGCCATGCCGGATACAGTAATCATAGTTCTAAGGCAATAATGCGGGTCTAAACCCCTTCATCAGTGAAAGAGAGAGAGAGAGAGAGAGAGAGAAGCAGTGAGAGAGAGGGAAGAGGGAACCGCACGAGGCTACCCCTTCCGTAGAAATAACCTGTCGATACCGGTTATGCGGAATCTCGCCGCTGAGGCACGTTGACCGCGTAAAGTGAGCCATAATAGACACGCTATAGACGTCGGAGCCTAGCGTCGATATCGCGCCGCATTTCAGGGGACAGTCTTAGACGACGGGATAGCCTATATTTAATGGGAGAGCGATGAATATATAGGTCAGGTCCCTGCTTCCAGACATTAAGCAATTCAGAAGCCGAGAGAAGTTCGGATCCTAAAGTCGTTCCGGTACTTAAGAGAATCGCGGTGCCGCCAAATGAAATATAAGGAACGTAGGAATACGCGAAAGCGAGCGCCCGCAAAAGAGGGTGAAGTATTTTACGATTGGGGAGAATGAATATTTTCGTCCTGGTGGAAATAGGTAGTGAATGTGATTGCGAAAAAATGGATATATTATATAATCTGTCATATATTAATAAGAATATTTTAAGCAAAAGTTATAAAAGAAGTCAAATTGGCGCTATTGATGAGAATAACATCGATATAGCAGCATGTAAATATTAAGTTCCTTCCCAGCGAGCACGCCGGTTCACGTAATGTAACAAGTAGCAAGTATGCGGATTAACATAAGAATGACTCACCGCGAAATTCAATCTGTGCGCCGTCCTATAGACGCGCTTTAGCGGAATCCCCGATGCCATCCGATTGTAGAATTCGATTCGTTGAACTCCAATTCTACGATAACGCTAACCTCTTGATTTTCCTTCCCGTAGCGGGCAAACCGAGCGAGCGAACGCGAACAATAGACGAGCTTGTCGCTCCACGGTTTGCCTGACCCAGAACCTCCGAATCCGCACGCGGAATTCGGGGCCTTTTATGTGGTCCGAGGGCGCATGACCGGGCTAATTGGAATGTTCGGTCGGAATATCTGGAGCAGGTCGCCGCGGATAGATGGAACGCTCCCAAGTGCAGATACAACGGCACATATCCCTGTAGCCGAAACCGGTGCACAAACAGGTGCAGAGCGCGAGATGGAGACGCGCGCGCCCAATACAGACGTATCGACGGAATGCCGAACGATTGTTTCTCGCGGAACGTCGACGCGCGAGACGGTAAGAACATTTTCCGCGGCGGCTTTTCATAATCCGACAAGCCGCCAGCGTCTCGATATTCTTGAACGTTCGCGAACGGAAGAAACGCCCATACCTCCGCGATACCTTTGTGCCTTTACTCGAGACCTGACTGGGTCAATTGGAAATATTTGGCGACGTTGGTATCTGGAGCGAAGCCTTGGTGAGCTCCCACGGAACGCGGATACAAAACATCGGGGAACCTTGCGGCTGGCATGAGCGCAAGCAGGCGCGACGCAGGGGCACAAACGCGAAAGAGGAAGCTAGGTTTCTACGTGGAGAGTCCGGATCGATCCGACTGCCAGGTCAACCCTCACCGCGACTCACTCACCCGGCACCAGCCAACCACGAGATATTTTGCGCTTACATATCGTTATATCGTTCTATCGGCTATTACTTATTGCCAACATGTTGTACAAAAATAATCATAATATTACCGCCGCAGACCCGCGATGTGAATCCACGCTGCCGTAAAAATTGATGACAGTTATACATGTCAGCTGTATCGTAAACAAGTATTTTCGTCGAAAATGGTACGTAGAAAAATATCACCTGAAGAGAGAACGATGTGGTAAAATCGAGTGGCAGTCACACACAAGCGAATGCCGTAGAGTCATCGGGGGGAAAGTTTAAATAGAGTAAACGTGAAACCAGCAAGCGATGTCCATTGCTGACGGAAAAAAAATTAGGACGTCGAGGGGGTCGTTTGTGTCCGCAGTTGGTACCGATTGCAACTCAATGGACCTTTATGAAATTCCAACAACAACCGCGAAATCTACCGGTCTCTCGCTCTTTCGCCCTCCACGTTTTGTCGTTCCCACGCTTCCCTTTCCCTCCCCCCTTCCCTGTCCGTGTCTCCCCCGTGCTATCCGCATCCCGTTCCGCGTCGGTGAACAAATTATTCGACTAATTTCAGCCGATAACTGACAGTGATGCGCGTTAATATGGAAATATCGCGGCTCGCATCGAATGTACGAAGCCCGACGGTGTAGAACTGAACGTACTCGTACAACGCTCGCGGACACACAACTCGGTTGACAAAGATGCGTTTAATATGGGATAGCAGTCGATCAAGTTATCGAGGCGGATGGAATTCGCGCCGATACGAGAGAGAGAGAGAGAGAGAGAGAGAGAGAGAGAGAGAGAGAGCCGAGCGTTGAATTAAATGTCGCAATTTTATGCAATAGTACATTAAGAATGTACGCCGGTATCGAAACGGTATTCGTACAAAAGCATTATCGGCGCGACTGCAAACTCATCAGCGCGACGTGAATATTTTAATAACATGTGCCGCAATTAATATTATCTGAATTATTTCATAGCGGTCTTTTAATCATTGCATTAATTAATACTACTGCCATATGCAATCTATGTAAATCAAACGAAGCCTCAATAATATTCCGCCGGGCAGCAAAGCGTTAAATAACCCGAATTATGAGAGGATGGGTATGAATATGAAATGCTTTACGAATTACAATTTTGGAAACGGTCTATTGTTTGCAAATTGAAGCGAGTGTAAGAACCATAATAAATGAATCGTGATTTATGAGTTATCCGACGAGATCGCTGGAGATTGCTTACCGCGGTAACAATTCGTTTTCGTTCACGCGATCCCGCGTACAAGGTGAAAATAACATGCACGCTCCGCTAAAGCGAGCCCGTGGATTCAAGGTAAGCAGTGACACGTAAAAAAGCGATCCGTTTTACCGAGTGTTCTGCGGCGGGCAGTTTTTATACGAAGTCATTCGTTCGAGCGGACACCACATTAAAATTTGCAATGTAACTTTTCCCTCTCGGGCGAGTAAAACCGACCGTGACTCATAACTCGGTTCCGGAGGAGGAAAAAGAGATATTTTCTCGTTTTTCCCATCGACGCGCGGTATCGAAACGATTTTCTGCCGTCTTACGTTGCCTTTAGTTTCGCGCGAGAGCCAACAATTTCGTTGATCATCCCGTCAGAAATAAATCGCGCAAAAGGAAAAATTACGAAATACACAAAGGACCGAGGGGAGAATTGAACTGTGAATCGATCACGCGACCCGGACAAATTCGCGCGAGGCGACAAATGAGTTCACTTTTCGACGGTTTTCGTTGCATAAGCACACCCGGAGAAGCAATTTACTGGCATAACGCAAATTGTCGGTGAAACAATTTCATTGGACGCGGCACAAAGGCTTGCCGCGGCGCGAAACAATACGAGGAATACCTATGCCGGTATCGGATTATTCGACGTTTTCATTAGCCATTGACATCGCCACGTAAAATATCGATTTCGCCCGTTCTACGAACGCGCGGATTTCTCCGCTCCGTGCATTAATATTAATTTTCAAGCTTTTACATTCCCCCTCGCGCCATTCGGCACACTCGTAACGTAGATTAATTGAGAAAGCCTGTTACCGAGGAGCGAGACAGTGGTTATTAATGGCATAACAAAATATCGAGCGGGCGCGCCGCCAGGCCTTCGAAACCCGGACAAATATAAGACGCGAAAACTTTGGAGGCGCGCGTACCGAAAGACGCGGCCGAGATTTATGGTCGCTCTCACTACGGAAACATTGTTTCCTATAAGGGGAGGACGGGATTTCGCGTTATCCGGTTAATGATAGGTCGAAGAAAGTGCGTCGCTTCCATGATGTTTATCAAATTACAGGGAATTAATCAGCATCAGCGCGATTAATTGCATCGGTATTCGGTCGACGCGGCGCGGAAGATATTTCATTTCGATGAAAAGGGCCGCGAGTTTTTGTCCGATATTAAGATAGAAAGAGAGAGAGAGAGAGAGAAAAGAATTAGAAAGAAAGAGAGAAAGAGAGGGAGAAAGAGAGAGAGAAAAAGAGAGAGAGAGTTCCAAGTTTCCCATTCGTCCGAAGAAACCTGTCATTAACGTAACGAACGATTCTTGTTGTTCACCGCGGCGAAAGCGTTTATTTCCACGTAGCACTAAATCTAAGCTTGCTTTAGGAGATCGGGGCGCGGTAACAACGGGGCGCAGCTCGAGGAAACAATCCCACGTTTTCTTTTGCTCGTACTCGAGTAAGCCCGATGCCCCGAGTCACTAATTACAAAGGAATTACTCGTCGGAAAAAGCCCCCCTTGACCGCGGAGGATTGTACCGCGCGCCACGGTGGATATCGGATTCTTTCGAAACGAGAACTCCTAACGTTATTTGGACCTAGGAACGTACGCGGATTATCGTAAGCGACTAATGAGAATTCAACGTTCGTCGCGACTCATTGATTTACGAGCGTCCGTAAAGCGCACCCGCCACTTATTGCGTAATAACTGCGAAACTATAAGCGAGAGTAAGCGGTGCCTCCGATGGAGATTCTCGGAACAAGTTAGAGGAATTGTCAAAGGCGATGGCTCGCCGAGACAAACGCAGTCGAGGACGCGACGCAGCGGAGGACGCAGCGCGCGCGCGCGCGCGTGCACGTGCGACCGTCACTTAAGTGCCTCGTATTTGGCCTCGTACACGAGACCACTCCGTTCCGGAGGGTCGCGCTCCTCTCGTAACTCCAAACCGAAAGCAATAGCCCTCCCCGAAATACATTACATGCCCGGTTTGCGAGACGCGAGTCTCGCGGCAGATCGCACGAGACTCATGCCGCGCGCCAGAAATGAATCCGCCTGCCCTACGTCCTATATCCGCGACCCAAATTGCGCGAACTATGCCCATTCGAGGACCTCCTTGCGAATCGCGAGATATATCTGATGATTGATTCGGCCGACCGATTCCACGCTATCGGCTGACATTATCGTCGTACACACAGGCCGCGGCGGAGCGACATCTCGAGTGGAGGGTATGCTTGATTCATGGACACGCGATATTGTTCTCGATCGTGTCGCCACAATGCTCGCCGATGTTTCCGACCAGCGCTTAGTACCTCGGTCCAATGGATGTCGACCCAAATCGGAGAGCTAAATTACACCACGTGTCCACATCCGCGAGTACGAGAGATTTGTGGTTTGAAAAAGCGAAAACGGACACTGTGTGGAGACAATCCCGGAGAAAATCTGGGTCATCTCGCGGCAAAAATAAATCGTGAATCTAATAAACAGCTATAATACAACTACTTACTAGCTAACTTTAAGAAATTTAACAATTTTTCTATCTTCGTTTCTGTCGCGTAATATTTTTAAATCCTTCTGCGCGATAAAAATTACTTAATTCCTTACTCTATTCTCTGAGAAAAGATTCATCCGTTGTAATAAAAAACTTTTGCTAATATTTTAACAGCCAGTTCCTATGAGAGAGTATACGATATATATGAACGAGAGAGTAAACGATATATATGAACGAGTGTCATATCTCTTATATAAAAAAAATGACACTTCTGTCAAGAATACCGCGTTTCCTCGCTTTTCTCTTCTACCTTTAAAATTCCTCATTTTCATTTGCGCGGAAAGCGCGCAAGTTTACCATCAGATAAATAGAGCTCGAGTCCCGAAGAAAAGCGGTAATGTACAAGCAATACGGTAAATGGCGTAAGCAACCGAACCGAGGCAGCGCCGGGGTGCCATGCTAACCGATAATTGCGTCTTTCGTTCTCTCCGAGTAGCACGACGATCTCCCGCGCGACCTACCGCAACGATATATTTCGGAACGACGGTGCCACTTACACGAGAGCGGCGTTCTCCATCCTGCTCGGATTCTCGCGTCGACGTTCGCCGCTCGTCGAACGAGACGAACCACGTCGGACCTCTTCGCTCTACCGTGGCCCGTAAAACCCTGTGGGAAAGAGCAACGCGAAACCGCACCGCGCCAATGTCTTGCGGCGAGATGCTTGGAAACATTAGAAAGCATGATGGAAAATAGTCAAGTTTAATCCCCACCCCCCCCTTCCCCCTCCCTTCCCAACAATGTCAATGACACACACACACACACACACACACACACACACACACACACACACACACACACACACACACACACACATATATATATATATATATATATATATATATATATGCATTTTACGCGAAATGTCCCCGATTCCCCGCACTTCCGTCCGACCAGAAACAGCGGTGTCCTGAGTAATTTAAAGGCGATTGTTCCTTAGGAAAAAATTAATTCGCGCGATGCCAGCCTCGCCTCTCTGTCGCGCTTTTTAATATTCACCTCGAAATAACTTCTTAACTAGGAGCGTTTAGATTAAAATTCTGTTCAATTAAAAATTATAGTTGAAGAATATGACTTCCCTATCATATCCGTCTCGAACTTTTTGCCCGGGAGAAATGTAAATTTCATCGCATATGCAATCCATATCAAAACTAAAAAAGGTTCATTCTACTCACGCGAATTAAAGTTATAGAATTCATAAATTGCATTTTTTTTCCTCTCCAATAACTTCAGCCAGCTACTTTGTATGGGCATACTGCTACATCGCTTATTTATAGTGCATGTAAATTTTATGTATTAATTACCGGCACAGAGTCTGTCTCGTAATATCGCTCCACCGCTGAAACATTTTATTCATTTTGCAAAGTGTACACATAACTACGGTAATGAAGTCGTATTCATATTCACTCTGCTGGGTAGTATATTTACGGTCTCGGTAACAGAGAGCAGAGAAACAATGCAAAAACTACGCCGGTTCGACGGTTACAAAAACTCGATTACTTCGCGTTCCACGTCGCAGCTGGAAAAAATGTCGCATTACGTCCATTTTATCTCTTTCTTGTTTCACGTCTCAAATAATCGAAATCCCACTTTTTCTTTTTAAATCTACGAGGAAAATATATTCGAAAACATCTAGACGGGAGGAAGGGAGGCCGAGTATGTGCGCGACGAAACACAACAAAACTCAAAAAGGATCCACGCCATTTATCTCCGCCATTCATAGATCCGAAATTCGAGCGGGGGTGAAAGGCTATAATACCCGGGCACTAGCGGGAGCGCGCCGTCGATGTATCCGAAGGGTTAAAATTGGCGAGAGAGAAGAGGGGCAGGGGGAGGAAGAGGACCCAGATCGCGCGCGCGGAACGGACTGCCGGCGATACTCGTGGCGCGTGTATGCGGGCGCGGATTTAGTACGCGGTGTCGCCACGGGTCACGGCGGCGCTGCACCGTCGATGAGATCCTCAGTCCGTCACGGGGTCGCGAGGGGTACGCATTGCTCTCGTCGATTTTGCCGTACCCGAGCTGGCGAACGTCGCGACGCGCGAAAAGCACACGCCGCGAAAAGTGCCCGCCCCGCGCACTTGACAGCTCGCGCGCGCGTCCCGATTTATTCTTTCTCTCTCTCTCCCCTCCCCTCCTTCCCATCATCCTCCCCCTCCTTACGCTGAGACGCGCGTCGCGAAAGAGTGTGATGTGCCCGGTGAAATGACGGCACCTTGTGAATCACGATAATCAGACGGCGATCGCGGGGTGACAGTGCGGGTGGCAGGAGGAGGGAAGGTCACCGGTGGTGAGCACTGCGGCACAATAACGGAGCTTGCAACGTACGCTACCTGTTACTAAACGTGTGAGTGCTCCTTTCCGCAACGCTTGAATGAAACCAATCCTTTGCACTTCGAACAAAAGAAAAAAAGTTTAATATTGCATATTATGCACTTCGTGCATATAATATGCAATATTAAACTTTTTTTTTTCATTTAATTTTAGCATATATTGTGTTGAGTGAAAATTTAATGTTTTATTTAATCGTTTGGTCATATTTATTTAAAATATAAGCATAATTTATTTTAAATATAAGCCAAAAAAAATGAGAAATTATACTGTTGTAAAGAAACCGGAGTTGAGTTTATCGTAGAATTGCAAAGGATTTTAAATATTATTACGTTATTGTACCATTTAAACCCTTGCAAATTAAGTAATACTGGTTATTCGCGACTTCGATTTTATTAGTTTAATAGAGAGATATGTTGGTATTTTCTGAGAAAGTTAAAGAGACAAAATCACATTCTTGCTACAGACACGCATAAGTCTGATTACACTTTCATTATTTTCTTTTTCGACGTAACCATACATTTGCAAGCAATGCGCGATAAAATGAAAAGATTTAAGATTCAACCAAAATAATTTGACAATTCACGTCCCATAAAAAGAAAGATATTCAGACAGAAAGCATCCGTATCCCTCAAGGGAATATTCTTCAACTTTTCGAATATAAGCAGTCGCGCTTCGAAAAAGTGTGTGTGTGTGTGTGTGTGTGTGTGTGTGTGTGTGTGTGTGTGTGTGTGAGAGAGAGAGAGAGGGGGGAGAAAGAGAGAAAGGAACGCACGTATGTCACGTTTGACGAAAATGAACGATATTTTTCAAAGAGAAAATCGTTCGCGTTCGTTCCTCGACAATACAAGAAAAATACGGCGAACGTCAAGAAACTCAACTGTCACCGTGACAGATCGGAGCGTGCGTTCGTGTGATTCTGAACGATCACCGGCCATTGTAAACACAGTTGCAGTTTGCATTCCATTATTCCGCGCTCGGAGCTCGGTCAATCGCGCAGAACGCGTTGGCCTTTCGATGAAGAGCGGCAGCCACCGCGATGTCACTAACGCGATAATCGCGTCACGCGTCTCTTTAGTCGGCGAACGGCGACGGGTCGTCCATGCTCTCCGAGGATCGCTTTGTGCCGACAATTTCTCGGCAATTGAGCAACTCCGCCGGCACGCAATTAATAATGCGGCCTCGCGAGATAGGACCGAGATAAAGCGGCCGCGCGCGTTTACGCTATCGAGCCCAGCCCGGGGAGTTAAATGATCACGATAGTGACGATGCGGAAAGCGCGTCCCGCTGCGTTGTCCGCAATTTCGCCGTGCATTATGCACAAACGACGCGTCACGCGCTTCGTCTATGCCAGCAAGTCAGCCGGCTCTCCCGATTCATCGCGCGCGCGGCACGCTCCGAATTTTGTTCCCACTTTCTCCCGATTCTCGTGGTAGAAACTTAAAAAGTTTGCATAAAATTTTCCGCTGCGCGAACGCGACCGCGCTGATGTCACGGGGCTCGTTAGAATTCCCTTTTCAGGGACACTTGTCGAGCGAAGGTCTCCGATATGCCGCATGGCGATCTACGCCACTGGTTGCTTCCACGCGCGATAACTAATTCTCGTCACGTAAACTCCTATGCGTGGCACACGTCACATTCTGGGTATAGAATGGATTCTGTGCTACGTTAGGTGTCGACTCGTCCAGCTGATTGCTTTCTCTGATGATCGACCGACTCGGCGCGGTACTCCAGATCTTGGTTCGATTTTTATCGCGGCATTGCCGCTCGACGACACTCGCCCCGTGCATCTCTCCGAGTTTTGGCTTCATATAATTTAATCGGTCATAACATTTTCACGATAAATTCGCTGCGTAAATAATTAAGCCGGCAGTCGACGCGTTTACCCGCCCATAGCGCCCTCCATCAAAATAGGTTCTCTTTGTGAGCAAACGCGAATTGTACGCCGAACTGGACGTATATTTCGAACTTGTGTAAATAGCACGTAGCGCTCGCTCCCGTATTCATATCGAGCGCGACTACACCGCCGTTGAATAATTCTATCACTTTAATTACCGAAGTTTATAGCGCAAATCAGCACGATGGGGGAATAATTGAATCTCGCGGATAGGACAGGCGGAAATGCGCGCGTACTCGAGCCGCTCTCGGTCTCGCGCGGCGCGACTCGGCGGCCGCTTTTCTTCGATGATGTACGGGGTTAGGCGGATTGTTGTAAATATAGCATGCGTCGGACAGTGACTAAAGGCGAGAACATCAATCAGCAGTCACGAGCCATTGTGCTCCACGAGGCTGATAATAAATAGTACCTTCCGTTCTCGCCCCGGTTATAATTCCTCTTCCCGATCGCTCTCGCGTGTCTTGTCTCTCGTCGCTGCCTTTTTCTCATTTTCCCCCGACGATCGCATACGCGCGCGCGCAACGTACCCTCGTACATACGGCTGTATGTAGTCTGTGCCGCGAACAGGTGTCTAACTACCGACTGCCGTTCCTACAGCTATAGAGCTTTGGCCGAGTACCTTTATTGTAGCTTTATTGTACTTCTTGCTTCCTGCAGATCGCTCGAATCCGTACAATTACACGTGAACTGCGACCGTAGGATAGTACCCACCACTCGCCTGTCTATCGATTAACCATTAGCGAAATTAATGGTGCCCGTAGACAATAGAATAGCGCTATAAAGCTTAAGAAAGCGAATTAGATACGAGACACCGGTGCAGATTGCACTAGTCGCGCGTGTGTTTATGTCGGGCTACGTGATCCGCTTTCAATGACGCAATGTCGCAAAAAAGATACCGCCGCACTCTGAGGCGATCGCTCCGCTTTATTCCGCACGGCGATACATACGTAGAAGTCATTCGGAAGGTTGACAAGTAATTCCCTCGATAATTTTCCCTCCGTTGCGTCCACCATCAGAAAGTACATCGAGTGAAACATGACAACCTGCTAGTAAATTACATGTTTTCAGAAATTACATCTCGACGAGCGAGATATTCGGTTGACTCGTCCGGCCACTCATTTTATAATGGACAGAAATGTTAAACAAGCGAGATGACAGTGCTCACTGCTGGGAAAGCTACGCTTGACTTTGATTTTATGCGCGCCGCGCTTCTCCCGCCTCGAGAGCACCGGCTTCGCCGTTCTCTCGCATGCGCTTTCTAGTTCAGTTTCAAACTTTAATTAAAAAGGTGGAGTCACAATAAGGTCCTTGTATCTCCCCCTAGGGCTAACCTTACTCTTCCTCATCACCGCTCATCCCATCAGGATCCTCGTGTCCGAGAAGCTATTTTAATTTCATTCACGGGAAATAAACAGAACAATGAAATTAACGTCGATGGACGAGCGTGCACATTGGCGCGTGCCTCTAATGTACAGTCAAAGTATATACATTTCCGATACAAATGGTACTCAACAACAGGGGTGAGTTTTTTCGGTCGAATACAGTAAATATGGGTGCAACCACAATAAAGAAACGAAAAAATGAGAACGATTAAAAATCAACGTCAGCCAGGCGCCAGGCTTTCCATCTTGCGCGTCGTTTGATTAAAATTAATTGCTGCGTTTTTAATTATGAAATGAAATGTAAACACTCACTTGGACGGACGTTTCCAATGAAAAATTTTCATTTCGTCCCGCGATATCTACTTCGCGGTTGTATCGAAAAGAGACGGAATTTTTTTTCATGTAATTTTGTAAAATATCGGGATGATAATGTAATATACGAAATTTACTTTAGCGCCGTCGGTTTACAAAAGCTGAGTAAAGGAAAATTCGGAAAATTCTGCGGTGAGTCTTTTCGGTTGAAGGGAAGCCGACCCACTTCAGTGGATGTTCAGCAAACCGCGGGATTGAGGTGGCTGTTACCAAGGCGCGCCGATCTTTGATTAAGAATTCAAGCGGAATAAATTGAGTCTCTGATAAAAGGTAATCGAATTTTCGATACTTTGCTTCTCGAGTTGTCTCGTACAAATTAATATAGCGTTTTCAATAATTCATATTATTATGATCATATTTTATAAAAGTCGTACAAAACATGAAGTTGTATTTAAAAGTAAAAAAAAAAGTGGGAAAATCAATAACGTCATTTTCAACTGTTCGTATCACATATACGTTAATTACTCTTTCTCTAAATACATTTCAATTATTAAATCGCTCAACTAGTAATATCGTGCAAAAATATTTTACTGTAACTTGAAGCTTCTGCAAGAAAAGTGATAATAGCCGTTAATGTCGCATCACTGCTAGCATTCATTTGCTTTGTCAGAGAAGAGCCGTGCAATGATTCACTGGTGGTGGATAAAAACTATCGGGGCGGCTCACTAGCGATTGTATCTGCGCGAGAGCAATTATAAGGTCGGCCGACAAGCGTGACGACACTGGGTCATCGTCGGCACGTAATCGCAATCACTCGCAATTCACTGCGGCATTTCACGCCGGCATCATGAACCGCATCACGGTGTCATACCAAAACTTAATCTAATCTCGCTCCTCGGAAATATTTATCGAATAATCAACCGATGGCCGGTTGTGAAGTGCCATTGCGTGCGCCGCATCGTCACGTCGAAACGATTCATAGCGCTCGTATAATGAATAATCGACTCGTTCCGCATGCGATTACGCTCGCGAGATTACGCTTTCATTTTCCGCTCGATATCATCGGTACCGAGTGCGATTAACGTATTCGATTTCTCGCATCAGGCGTTTCCGATTTTTTGTATAATAATTTATTATTTATTATTTATTATTATTATTTATTATTATTTATTATTAAAGAGTCATGATCCAACTTTATATATTTGTATCTTACATAAATAAAATACAATCGCTTTAATAATATATATATATATATATATATTATCATATAATTCTTTTCTCTCAGCCGTGCTATCGTCTTTTTCGTCTACATTTCAAAGATATTCTGAATCTAATTTCCTGTACAAAATTACGTCGAGCGTATATAACGATCAGAGATAATTCCACTCACGTTTATAAAGTATTTCAATTATGCGGAGTGTTTATACATCTCGTTTACGATAATATTACATTCTCTATAGTTTTATCTTTCGGTCTATAAAACTCGCATGTCATTTCGTGTTTCGCTGAATTTATCGCGTAGTACCAATTTTACCAGACACTTTATGAAAGTGGGGCGACAGCTACACGTCTACGGAACAGACGGCAAGACTGGTTAATCCAAATCCGCGAGGGCCTATTCGTCGCGCAAGATTAGCAGCCCACGTTAGTGATTAGACGAAAGCCGTTACTCCGGTTAATCTCCCGTGAGGCTGCCTGTATCCGCAAGCTACCTTCCGGATAATCTGACAAGCGCTCGCGCATTCGTTCGTCACGGTTTATCGCCGCTGATCTCTCGTCTCCCGGGGCTGTCTTGAGTTGTCGTTCGAAGGAGCGCAATGCAGCTAGCACGGAGAAAACGGCCAGTAAAACGATTCGTTCCACCAATATAACGAAGCAACTGAGCCGGGTAATGACGTGGCGTTATGTACTCTTAAAACGATGCCCTGGCATCGTCGCACTCTTGGGCTGCGTGCCGCTGAGTTTTGACGGAGATGCATCTCACCGTAGATAAAAATCTGTAAAAAAAAGAGACCCGTTAAATGTTTTTCCATTAAATTTTTCCCTCCCTACACACGCATTTTCGTTTTAGTGCAATTTGTAGGTCGTATATCATTCTTATGCGAGAAATACAGTTTTCCCGGCGATGATTTCCTGTCGCAACACTGTGTTAAAATAACGCTTATCAGATCTAATCCTTTTCCGGGACATAAATCACGAACTGGTACCGCACGTGTCCGCCTTCGCTGGTGTCGTTAGCTCATACATAATGAGAACATTTTCTCGACGTGCGGTCGCCGCTAAAATATATATCTACGAGCGCATGGTTAGCATATTACGAAAGTGCATGTTCACTGAATCCGCAAGGATTGCGTCATCATAGAAAGCGTTCGACAAACGCGCGCGAGTAGGTGCAAAATCTCCTGGTTACAAGTAGGTAGCCCCCGTCCAGGACGGTATCCTTCACGGCATGCAAAACTTAGCTAATCATGTTTATAGCGTAAGGAGTAGTCGCCTGGCGCACCGTTGATATTTGTCTCAATTAATCTCACGTGAAAGTACGAGTTACGTATCATTAAGAAATAGCCCGCGACCGGGCTGTTTACAGGACAACGTTGTCGACAAAATAACACACAGTGGATAATTAATTTCCGCGGACAGTTTCTTTGTTTCTCACAAACAATGAAACCTCTTTTTCCCTCCTTTCCTGTTTTTCTAAAGTTTGTAAACTTTTCTTAGGAAACAGCGCAGTTTGTACACTGATACATTTTCTCTTTTCAATTATATTGAAAGACCCAGTTTCCTCAAAAATACGATAATTTCATGTAACTTTGAATCTTTCAGTTAAAAATAGTACGATGTGCCCACGTTTGCTTATACGGGTCCCTTTGTCGATGTAATTATCTACGATAATTTCCCGCAGAACGCATTTTCCCACATAGCCGTCGACAAATCATGCGACGATAAAGCGTGCGTGTATTTATCTTCATTACCAAGCGACAGCCCGGTCATAAACATAATCAGAAAGTTCGTTTAAAGCGTGCATAATATATTTATAGCTGAAACGATAGCGCATTATGAATGTACAAAATGCTTCTACAGCGTCATCGTGAAAATAGCTGCAAATTTCCGTAACGCAATAATTTGATTTATTTCACAATCTTCCCTGCCGAACAGCCAAAATCGATATCTTTTTCCATTTCACTGTTTCTACGCGTTTAAATATCTTATCACGATAAATTTTCGAATAGCTGAATCGTTGAAAATTTTTAGATTAGATTTCGAATGTGTAGAAAGAGGAAGATAAAATTAAACACGAATCGTGTTTCAATTTTATAGATAATATTGAATTTCGACGAATATTTTCCGCAAATTTGACATAATGTATTACAGAAAGATCTTCTCCCTACAAGTCTTGCCACAGACACGCGTCGATGAAAAATATGAATATGATATTTCATCTTCATCATTACGAAACAGTTCACACATAAAGTTGATCAAGAAGTTTACTCTAAACACGCCTTACATATATCAGCGATAGATTATGAAAGTGCATATCCATCCTATAGCGAGGCTGCATCGGAAGTCTGCAAGCGCAAACTTCCGAAGCGTGATAACTCAGTGTAATTTAATAGCGCATTGTACTACGGAAAAGTCTTTCACGTACTTTCTTACGTATTATAATAATATAACTTGTACAGTATTTTTTAATCTATAGCTCTAATATATTTTTATTCTATAGCGCTAATATAACAGAAATAAATTTATTACAAGAGTTAACGATCATTAATGTACAATTTTTGTTAATCTAGGAAAATAAACAATTAAATTTTATTTTAAGTACAATTTATTTTTTACATCGATCGATCTGACAAATTCAAAATTGTCAAAAGAATATTATTTTTGACGTTCATATATTCTATGTGAACTCTTGCTATATCTAAATATGAAACATTTTAGAAATTTTCTTTCCTCTGTCAAAAATATATAAATTCCTGTGTTACATAAGTGTACGGAAAATGGGAAATTATTGTGAAATAATACAGAAGCGCATTTGAGCATAATGAGCACGTACACGTTTATCAGACCTATTAGCTCGCTTAGACAAGATGAGGAAGTGAGCGCACCGGATGTACAATATGTTTCACCTGGCGCGTTACGAAAGTACATCCCCCTTGCAACCTGCAACGCCGTAGGAAGTGGTATACGCAAGCGGACTTAAACTTCCGAATAGAGGATAACTGACTTCCGGATAGTTTCTTTCGAGATCGCCGTGAAATCGCCGTGAAATCGCGCGCGATCAACACAGCGCTTGTGTTCGCAAATATATGTGTGTGTGTGTGTGTGTGTGTGTGTGTGCGCGCACGCGCGCGCGCGCGTATACATATGCACCCGTAGCGTACTCGAGGGCAAACAGGAAGCGGTTCCCTGCAGAACCAGTCTATCGTTGGTTCGCGCCGCTATCTGTCCACGGCAGCACGACGCAAACATTTGTTCAGGACGGGGGAGGAAAACCAGCGGCGACGGCGGTGGAGGCGCGAGTGGCGATATCGGTAATAAGATAACGATTGTCCGGTGAACTGCACCCGGTCTCTTCTCTCGACTCCCCATGGTTGTTTCAGTTCCTGTTTCTTCGTCCCATCCTCCCCTCCCCTCCCGTGGACCCTTCTCTTTGTTCTCCTCAGCCCCCAGCCTCGCTGTACTCTTTGTGCTCCGTTCTTCCTCTCTGAAACAGCCTGGGCTTCTGCAAGAGCCGCGCCCGCGCTCGTTCGTTCGAACTTCCTCTATTGAGAATCCTCGGGGCTTCGCCCCCGGGTTCTGCAACTCGACCTTTCAGAACAGCGATGTTTCTCCATCGGTTAGTTAGCGGTTGAATTTTTCTGCCGAACAACAATCACGGCCATTAAAGTCATTCGCGCAAAATCAAGCGCTCTTCCGAGTGTTAGAGTCATTAGTGATTGGAGATCCAGGTTGTATCCATCGGAGCCATTCTCTTGGAGCCGTTCTTAAGTGCCTCGTTGATTACTTCCATCGACTCTAGACATCTCAATGCAGCCGGGATCTGAATTCGCAGATATCCGAAATGTTATTACGCGCGATACCATTGCGGACCAGAAGAATGCACGCGAGTGTTATCCGGATGAATCGCGAGCACGTCGAAAGCAGATCTCCTTCTCTTGGCTCGAACGAGTCCGTAATACCAAATGATGTCGGTCGACGATTATGGCACTCTTGGTCGGGATCCTCTCGGAATCGAGATTCCCAAAAACGTCTATATCGCGTTCTTACGATTCTCATAATGGAGCCTGCCTCTCGAAAGAAGATCCTTCGCTTCATATCCTTTTTATCCAACCTCCACAAAACGCGGAGTGTGAGAGAGAGAGAGAGAGAGAGAGAGAGAGAGAGAGAGAGAGAGAGAGACTACTCCACATATTCCCCGGTCGTTCTATTCGGCCTACGTAATGCCAGTGGACAAAAGAAGAAAAGCAACCCCCGTGCTTACGCTTCGCGCGTGCATTGTACGTCCGCATTATTGGACCCGCGGTGCCGAATCCACGCGTGATCCCAGCGGGTAATAAAAAACAACGGTTCGTTCCCGTTCTCCGCAACGAGGGTGGTCGTGGACTTGTCCGGCGACGACGATGCGTGTACACCGTACACACGCGGCATAGGACACGATCGGTGGGAAGAGGAAAACGGGAGCCGCGATACCGATGGGCGAAGGTCGGCGCAGGGTGTCGGCTTGGGCCAGCAGCATCGCGGGGCCGAGCGGCAACCCCCATGCCGGTGTGAGAGTCGAGCATGTGGCAATAAACAATTTGTTACGTCGAGAGGGTCGAAGCCTGCAACGGCATACGCTCTCGCGCATTCTCTCGCCGTTTCTCTCCCTCCGTCTTCTCTTGTTCTCCCCTTTCCTCCCCCCCTTTCTCTTTCTCTCTCTCTTTCTTGCTCGTTCGTTCGTTCTCCTATCTCGCTCGTCGACTATCCGTTTCCTCCCTTTCTCACCCTTCGGCCACCCTCTCCCCCTCCCCCGTCTCGCTCGTTCACGCACGACGTTACTCCGCCGTCGTAGCTGCGGAGCGACGTAACAATCAATAGCGGCGCGTCACGTTGTTTTCTACGTTACCTCCGTCCATATCACACATGCGATCGTTAACCTCTCGATTATCGTCGTGGCGACCGCAACGATCACCACCCTTCTATCCCCAGCCGAACCGCATTAACGAATGCCATTATACCGCGTATCGACCGATGATGTAATAGTTTTAAAAATAATGGATATTGCTATAAGCTCGAGTGAGTTATGTCCAAATCTTTCCAGCGGTTATTATGCTTCACGTGTTGGTTTATGCCACGTCGGAAAGCAATTTTCACATCCATATTCCAGCGTATATGGAAGATAGGAGTAGCTGAAAGGATAAATATTTTTAAAAAATGTCTTATTTTTTATCTAACATATTTCTAAAATAAAAAAAAAATATTTAAATATTAAATGGATATATTTTTCTTTTCGACAAATATCCTCCACGATTGGAGGAGTTCTGTCAAAACAAGAATAAAAATGATAAATCTCGTAAGAGTAATATTAATTCTCTGATTCTCAAGACTAATTAATATTTACTGTATTTAAAGTATACTGCTTTAAAATGTCATGACATATACAGTCTACGTCTGCAGCTTTTAAATAAATCTTGTTTCAAAGTGTTCTCTCATTTAATTACGCGAGTAAGTTCACTCATGACTCGCTCGCTCGGTGATAGAAAACGCGCAGCATCGCGGAGTTAACGAGAATCGAAGCCGGGGGAAGATCACGTCAGGGATACACACTCCCCCCCCCACACACACACACACACACACACGGACGAATACCTGCGAAACGGGGAAACGTTGGAAAAGGCTGCAAGTTTTTTTCCTCTCGCTGTGCGTAGCGCCGTCCGCCGACATTATACGCACGCAGACGATAACGGAGGGGACTGGGAAGAGAGGAAGAGACGCAGAATAAAATGAGATCGCGTTATATGCACTCGTGAAAAGGAGCCGGAGGGAGCCCGGAGAGTATCTCCGTTGCTTGCACGTGGATCATACGGCCACCGATGCACACACCGGCGCAAAAGTTTTATAACACATGCGTGTGTGTGTGTGTGTGTGTGTGTGTGTGTGTGTGTGTGTGTGTGTGTGTGTATCCGAGTATGAGTGGCCGCGTGTGCACACGTGTCCGTGTGGGTATACGCATACCTCGCTGTGCATCGCCCACACAGAGACATTCTTTGCCCCTTTGAAGGAGATATACACCGGCACCGATGTGTGCGCCGCATCGATGTGCTCTTTTTGCGGGAAAAACAAACGCGAATTCCGTTTTTGATGCGCACTGGCGCACAAATATTTTATAATGTCGGCGAAGATACACGTGCATACACATTTGCGATAAAATGGATTTTAACGTATCGCGTCCCCTCTCCCCTCATCCCTCCCGCGTTCCGCGCGAATCGCGCCGATCGCGCTGCTACGCGACGCTGATCGCCGACATTGATGTTCTCACGGTGCAAATCGTTCGCAGACCCGTGTATTTATCCACCATGCCGGATTCACGTCAATTTTTTTATGTGAAAACTATGCGGAAACGAGATCCACGATGACGATTATCCCGTACGTCGATTTATTCCCTCGCGTCGCGGCGGAGATATTTTTTACGTGCGTTAAAAGAGGTATTTTATACACCAGTCGCGAGGATCGCGTCTCATTTTCGGTTTAACGTTTCTTTTGCTCGAACATTTTTCATTAGCTAACGAGTTGCCCGTGCACATCGATAATTGCATATACGTATATTGCATATACGTGGCTGTTACATTCATATTACCATGGAAATAAAACAAGTGCATTTTCGCATAAGTTTTGCACATAATTTGACACTTTTTCCAACGTCCGACGTTTTCCGATCATTAAATCGCCTTTGACGTGCAGTGATCTAAGTAAAAGCAATTTTATACAATGGGGCGCGCGCTATCGTACATCGCTTTTTCACGGGCTGGTGTACCGCATTTCATTCACGTGGGATAGGCCAATATTTCTTTCCCAGTAGCGCATTTATTTTTCCAGATAGCAATTCTAAAAGGTCTTTTATATTTAATAATAAAATTAAGCCATATTAAATTTTATATTATTTTCGAAAAATTTCAAGCTTGAAAGTATAAACATGTTTACACGTGGATCCAAATTTTCGTATGAAAATTTCCATTTTTACGTTCTGCGATGTAGTTGTAATTATATTTTTTCATTTTTTTCATTTTTTCATATTTCAGTTTTTTTTTCTCTTGTCAAACGCGTTAAATTTTTAAAAGAAATGGTAATAATATCCTCGATAAAATTTATAATAATGATAATCGATTGATCGCTCACATAGCAAGTGCACTGACTTTCATATTCTCTTCTCTGGATTCTAGCGCGCCTTGTAAAACCGTTCTCTTCGTTACGTGAAAACACCGCGTTTCGCCAGGCTTCGTCACCAATCCGCGCTGGGGATTTCCGCTAAAACCTTCGTTTCTACCTCGTTTTCACAAACTCCGGCGCGGAGTGACTGACGCGTTTGTCGGCTCGCGGCGATGGAAACCAACGACAAGCGCGGTAACCAAACTCCATTAATCAAGTGGCATTCGTCGCTTAATGAAAAGGCCAAATATCGCCCACCGTGAATGAAAGATAGCCGCTCGCGGAAACGATTCAAACTGTCGACGTAACTGCCAAAGCGAGCAACGTGCAAATTTCGCCATGACTATATGAGGGTGGGTGGACGTATCAGATTCCGCACGCCTCGACGAAGCAAATATCCCTATTGCGTCCAATAATCGATATTATCACAAAAGTAGCACGGCTATTCAGACTATTTGTATCAAGAATAGTCGCGGGATTTAAGAATTGTTTTATCCCTTATAGCCGGTAGTATACCTAAATATAGAAAATAGTCACTATTTCAAATTCTACGATGGAAACTTAGAAAATCGAAAATTCATAAATCTCTCACCAGGGATTAGTGTGAGTGACAGTTATTCACACTTGATAAAATAAAATGTTGAAATCCTCAAAGATTTAAACGTCAGTATAGATTCAGAGTTGAAACAATTTCATTTTTAGAGACGTGACCAGAAGTGACCTATACGCGAAGAGGGACTTGAGTAAAATTTTTAGTGCCGGTCGCGCCAACCACTCTCTTCTTACAAGTTACGCGCCACTGTAAAAACTTAGTCTCACGGTATGTAATAATAGGCAAGAAAGGCCCAGGCCCGTATCTCGGGTTCTATTAAAAAACTTGAGGCTAAACTATTCTAATAAAATGCAGGTTGCACGTCGAAGGTATATTTGATCCTTTAAATATACGTTTAATTGAAAAAAAAAGTTATAAGATTCAGGCTGAATATTGCAGCAAAAAGAAAGACGTATTAATTGCTATCTTCCAAGCATGATATACACACGAGTGAAGCGGAAGAATTAAAAGAACTTTCGAGAATATATAAAAAATTAATATAATCGTGACCGTTGTAATAATAATTACAAGATAATAACAACGTGATCAGCAATAATAATTATCATTGATATAATTAGAGATAGGTGTGATGCGCGTGTGATATTAATCCTCATTGAATACGACAAAAAGATAGATTCGCATGAAGAGAGATAGACAGAGAAAGAGAGAGAGAGAGAGAGAGAGAGAGAGAGAGAGAGAGAGAGAGAGAGAGAGAGAGAGCGTAGAGGTATTTATATTAAATTGTACAATTTACATTTCGAATAATAAACGGTTTATCAACAAAATCATTGAGCAGCGAGATTCAAATTATAGAGATATATAGAGAAAAATAGAAACAATTGAAACTAATAATTGTCGCATTGTAATCCGCAGTAAAAGTTATGAAATAATATATTTCATTTCTGTTGCTAGATTAATTTTTAGCGGTAAGCACGGAAAAATATATGGTTTTCAAAACTAATTCTCGCAGGGATGTATAATATATAATCGACGCATTCCGATGCGATATGTCGCATCGCATGCTAATTGTGCAATTAAACCGCGATTTAAATTTAATTCCTCCGCCTCTTAACTCGGTGTTTACTGCGCTCGTTGCCGATACGTCCGCGATACTTTGAATACACGATATCGGGCGTTAATTAAAATTCGATGTACGCCCCCCGGCGTTTTCGGTGTCGCGTAAATAAAGCAAGATTTCGCGCGTCACATTGATTTTTATCCCAGGGCTATTTGGAGATATCTTACCCGACGTTCGCAAAATCGTCCTTCATATACGAGCCTCGCCGTATGCATATGCACATGAATCGGGGCTGATGTGTGCAAGTGACACGTGCACGTCCTCATCCTCGTTCTCGTCGTCCTCGTCGTCGTCGTCGTCCTCGTTCTCGTCGTCGTCGTCGTTCTCGTCGTCGTCGTCGTCGTCGTCGTCGTCGTCGTTGGAAATCAATTAGCCCGACATGCACCGGGATACGTGTAACACCTTCTGCCTGCCGTGTGCACGGAACACTTTTCGGCATTTAACACCAGACGGCATACACAAACATGCACACGTGTGCACGTTTATACGAGTTATTTTAGTAGCGTTGCCCCCGCACGATAATAGGATAACCCTCGCGCTTCTAGAATTTCATTCAGTGGTGAATCTCGGCGACCGCGCCGGTAACTTCCGGTCTTAATTACCGAGATAATGAGTCGGAAGACTCCAAGTAACTACTTTTCGATAATACGCTAACGCGGCTAATGCGACACCGCAAGTACTATCACTTATACTCAACGAATTAATGTCTCGCGGCCGTATGGAAAAACGCAATTATCCCGATTGCATATTCGTTTCGAATACTAAGCGAAATAATTACTAAATATAGATACGCTACTATTGGCTAGTTATATTATGCAGATAACATATCGTCGATCAATAAGCGTAACAGCTTCATGCATTCGTGGTAATACACCTAAACGCACTCATTGCTTAATATCAGCAATATTCTAACTCCATTATCATTGTACCACAAAATGCAATTGCATTCTATGACGGATTTCGATTATAGCTTAACATAATCCAACGGTTTGATGAATCTTTCGAAAGGCTTTTTGCGCACGCCAGCGATTATGCGTTTAACAGGAAGGAAAAATATTTTTGCGCATTCATTTACATAGCTTTCATAGCCGCAGATTATATTTTACTGTGCATTTTTCCCCAAAATTTCTGCTAATACCAGCCGCGGCTAATCAGACCTGGAAATGGAAATTGCGCTCCGCTATTTTTCAGGCGGAATTTGACGGACGACCACGAGCTCGCCGGTGTCACGCGATGCTTTCGGAAGTCCGCGTACACATAAATGGGCTTGTCCGTTCATTCGCGCATTTCCAACGGACGGAATAGCTACGAGCCGGCGACCATCGGCCATTCAGCTTCGGGTTTACGCGCGTATGCACGTGTAATCCCCGCGGGGTTTATAGGCCACCATCGCGCGGCGTACACAGCGCGTTACATATCTCCGCGGTGATCACCGACGCTGGATTCTCGCTCTGTGTGTCGGGGGCGCACCCCCCCCCCCCGGCCTGTCCCTCCCGTCACCGTGTCGTTAATTAAAAGCCACCGCATCCTCCGCGACCGAGCCCGACGATCCGCCGCATTTTTAGTAGCTGTTTCCACCGCGCTCAACGGCAGGAGTATCTCTCGATCACGAAACTTCTTTACGCTTTACGATACTCGCGGTTGAGCGCACCGATAGAGACGTTATCGCGTCGGCACTCTCTCGCGCCGGTTTATTTACGGGCCGGTCCGCCAGTTCGGCGAGGAAAAAACAAGTGAGGAACGCTGGCGTTCATTACGAAATCGTCCAAACGGCTTAATCCAAAAACGAAATAAAAAAGAGGGGGAGGGGAGGGCAGGACCCGGCTCCCCCTCCCTGCCCCCCCAACGAGAGTGTGCCGGGACGAATTCCCGTATGCAGTTGGCACACGTTCGTGTCAACGTGTGATTTCCAGTTTACACGAGATCGCGTGCACCGTGTGGTGGCAACTGCATCATGCGCCACGATGGAGCGTTACGCGGCAGCGTCGAGGGTCAATATTATCCGGTCCCAAAATCGATCCATAATTATTAAGCAAACACGACGGGACGCAGGTTCCCAAAGCATGCCTGGACAAATATGATTACATCGTTGATGTGAACATTCCGATCAATATAAACTGCATGCGGTGGCATTCTCTACCCAATTAAGCTCGTACGGATCTGCCCGCGCATACATGAAAATCAATCCTCATTGGCCGCGCATCGATGATATCGCCTAATTAGCTCAGAAGCCGGTGGCTGCCTGCAGTATATATGCCCATGCATAGCCGCCGGCAAAAACAGCCATCTGCGTGGTTGTACTCCGTTCGCGTAACTAACGTACTCCCTGTTTGCCGAGTCGAGTCGCCCCTACCGCCGGCTCGAGTTATTCAGCTCAATTTTTCTATTGCCAAAATTATTTGCGAGCGAGCATAAAAAGAGAACGATACAATAGCATCCCTTTCCTTCTTTCTCTCCCGTAAGATAAAATATCAATTATATAAAATATTGTAAAATTATATATGGACATACATAAAATTACATTGTATATATTAAAATTATTTATTATATATTAATTATATATATAATATATTTTTCTATTAATAATTTATAATATTTTTATACATATTTTTATAAATATTCTTTTATGATATTTTTATTTCAAAGAGTTTTTTATGTGTGTGTGTGTGTGTGTGTGTGTGTGTGTGTGTGTGTGTGTGTGTGTGTGTGTGTGTGTGTGTGTGTGTGTGTGTGTGTGTGTGTGTGTGTGTGTGTGTGTGTAAAATAAAAATGTTGCTGTGTGTCAATTTAATTGTTGCACTTCTTTATAAAGATTTCACTCTTTTATTCTTGTATAATGAATAAAAGACCTGAACTGAAAAGTAACAAACTTGCGTTTCCAGTGTCGCTTATAATTATGTATATAACTATATTTATGTATATAACTAGTATTAATTCCCGTATTAACCACTCCTTTTGTGCTGTTACAATGTTTTTTATAATATTGGATTTTTCTTACTCATTTTAAGTAACTTCAAAAACACATTACTTCATTTAATATATGAGCAGTCACAGGCTCTCTAGAATTACCCAACGCCAGACGGACGACGGACGCTGACTAGAAGTGTTTCCGGACGTATATCGCAATGCTATTCATCGCGTGCCTAATTAACAGTGCCCCGTGGCATTCTGACCCCGGCATTGTGCCGTGCGTCGCGAGGCCCTTTTGCGGCCCGCGCGCGAACGGCGAGAATTTAATTAACCTGTTCTGCATTTGATAGCCGGCGAAAACTTCCGGTCGGTGTCTTTTGTGAGACGGTCGTAATTAATATTCCGCGAAAGCGGCAAAGAGCGGAAGGCTCGACCGAGAGAAAGGCAAATGCGGGTCGGACAGCGGGGGGTCCCCCCTCGAAAAGGAGTTGTGAGCCTGGTAGTAGTGCCCACTCGAAAAGGATCAAAAGAGTTATCAAACCGCGAGCTTATCGCCACTGCTCGAAACATTTATGCAAATGAACGCTCTCCGAAAGGAACAGACGCCGTTTGCTGCCGCGTAAATTTAAAAGTAGGCCATCGAGGCGACAGGTATCGAGACAATTATTATTTTTAAACTGCTGTTAAACACATTTATCCGTGTAATATGATGAAACGTGATAAATATCTCAAGATAATACTACTTGGAAAACAAAGGACAAAGATAAATGTTAAAGTAACATCGTGTGACAGCAGACTTTCCTGAGTCGCGGTGAACCGCAAAGTCGTTTATTCCGCGGTTACAACCGAAAGTTGTATCGACAGATTGTATCGGTGTTGAAAGTCTAAGCACGAAGGAAACAAGCAACGTAATTAGACGTAGCGCGATGCACTCCCCCGCAGGCTGGGGAAATATATTCATGATCGCGTCGGATGTTATCGAGGGGGGGCGGGGGGGGGGGCGATGTATGTTGTTGCACAGAATGGATTGCGACTGATATCTAACGTGTGAGTTCGTTTTCAACGTAGGAAATATCGTTGTGGGCGCGCAAGCACGATCTTATTACATTTCCGCCATGAATCCCATCGAGATACGCGGCCCCGAGAATAGTGTAAGTCACCGAAGTAAGATAATGGAGAGGAAAAAGCGCGCGGTGGATACGCGCGGAGGTGAGGAAGAGGGGGCGGGAGGGGAGGGGATGAGATCGCATATACGCGGGCGAAACATGGCAAAGCAATTTCTGTACAACCACGTTTTCTCGTTTCCAACGAAGGGGGCCCCTCGTGAGGAAGCCGGGGAATTTACATGCGCACTTACACATGTATGTGTATGTATGTACGTGTATATGTGTTCCCCGTGGAAAAGAATGGACTCTCATGAATGGTCGAGCGATTCGCGAGATTCGCTCCTTCTCCCCGTTTCTCTCATTACAAATTACACCGTGCCCCGGACGGCTTATCGACGATTTCCCATGAAACCTGACGAGAGCGCGCTATCGATTTCGCCGTCGTTAATGATAATCAATGCCGGACGCGATGAGATTTCGCTAATGGAACATAATATATCCGTGCCGTGCTATCGTGGTATTATTACCTCATTTCCCGAACGAGAGAGAGACACTCTCTTCGCGGAGCGGAGAGCTCTCGTTCTCGGCCGCGCTGAGTCCGAGAGATTTTTATCGTAGCTCACAAATGCCTTCTCCGCCTGCCATTAACGAGGAAGATTAATTTTACCCGACGTCATATTCCGTAACGTGACAACGAATCGCGCGATCCATTTTCGTTTCGATAGAGAGAGAATCGATATTACAGAGGGCGGTAATATGTAAATGGCTATATAAAAATCAATTCAACCGAAAGGCACCTCGGATTGCTCCCAATTTATGGCATGGAATCGCGCAGAATAATTCAATTGAATAAACCTCGAATTGCATTAACTGACGTAAAGAATGTCTTTGTGCAATATTATTACAATCGCCGATATAACATTCTATGAGCGTGTAGATTTATAGTGCCCGTATCACCGTAGCCGTTTATCGCAAATTACAGGCGCCAACTGACTTTCTGTATTCGCTTATCGGTTTTATTAATTGCCTGCTAATCGAGAGCCGCGAATAGGACGAAAAAAAAATAATCACGTGTTTTTCAGATTACCGCCGTAGCTGCATCTGTCTGTCTTCCTTAATAATGCTCGCTTATCCATATTCATTAATTACGTCCATGCGCTTTACATCTGACCTCATTTCGCTTCCGGGTTGATCTCTATTATATGAACGTAATATTCATAAACTCCCTATTGGTCGTAACTGTCGCGACGAACACACGCGACATTCGTGCACTTTCATTAATAAGATGGGACTAATAAAATTATGACGTAACAATAGCTTATTAAAATAGATGAAACAATTACATAATAAATATAAATTATAAAAAGTTCTATCTTCTGTACATATATATTTCTAACTTAATTCACGCAGAATTAATTAGGTCAATTATTTTTAATTATCTATTAAATGTACGGGAATTAAAAAAAAACGACAATGTTATATATTATGATAAACCGACAGAATTCAAAAGGAAATATCTTAATCAAGTGCGCATCTATCTATTCTCGAAGAGAAAAAAGAGAGGAAAACGGCCAAATCCCACATGTATCGCAATGCACCACGATAAAATAATCTCGAGTACACAGATACACGCCGTTGTTTTTTCCTTCTTATCGCGAAAGCCGACTTGAGCTGTTTTATCTCGCGAACAGGAAGAGGAAGCGCGAGAGAGAGAGAGAGAGAGAGAGAGAGAGAGAGAGAGAGAGAGAGTGAGGCCGAAAAAAGTAGGGAAAGAGCGACCGGGAAGGACCGGGAGAGGAGGAAAAAGAAGGAAGGGAAAGAGTAAAGAAAAGAAACGTGCGACAGCCCGATTCGCGCGAAGAATCATGACGTTCCCTCGCGAACGCCCATGCATATGCATCTCCTCGTGCAACAGGAGAGGGACTTTTCTCGGTAGGAGAGAGGCCAACGACTCTCTACATATTTATCTCTCGTCTTCGACAGGCGGAAGGAGCGAAAGGGGAAAAGACGAACGGGACGAAAAGAGCGCGTTCCGTCGTCTCGTCACTGACCCGGGACAATAGACGAGGATTTTCTTAACGACGGACGAACAGTAATGCGGAGAACGAGCCCGGTTGTGTGACGGCGGCCTCCGCTCACAGGCACTGTCACTCGCCTTTAAACGAGGCCCAGGCGACACGACGGAGTCTTATCTCGACGATCTATTGCGGGATCGCTGATTGCTCCCTTCGTTCGTTTAATTTACGATGAATCGCGCGCGCGGGCGACGTCGAGCCGCGTCGCGCCGCGTCGGCGAATAAGACTTGGACGTCCCGTGCCGTGAATGCACGGAGTAACGAGACCGCCGTCACATCTCTTCTTCGTCCAAGCACGAGTTGCATGACCGCCGCGTAATTCATGACGAATCCAATTCACGACGACCGATTACACGAGTGCCACGAGCCGGCGTTAAGAAGTTGAGTCGTCGTCCGACTTCGGATCCTATTCCTTCGATTGATATCTTTCCGCGCGCTTGTGATGCGAAACTGACGACCATCTTGACGTAGAGACACGTCACTTCCTCTCGCAAGAAGTTACGTAGTGCAGCTGTTCCAAAGTTTCCCTGATGTGAGCGACATGCACGTGCGATTCTCGATAAATCCCTGGAATAATGAAAGTCACATTCGCGCGATTTAGTGATTTTCGTAAGGTAAGATGCTGCGTGAATTTGGAACGAGTTTTCCAAAGAATCCGTCTATCTAAGATCGAAATTTATCTCGTATTTCTTAAAAGTATCCTTCACGTCATTATTATGACACTCGCGACTGTGAAATTCTTTGAGACGAGACGAAGTATGTTTGCAATTGCATTCTCCATTCCGCAAACCTAACTTGGTATGCGGCGGTATGTGTTGCAGCTTGACCATTTGAATGCATCATTCCTTCGCGTTTCATGTTTCTTAGACAGGCAACAGACGTATTTCCAAGATATCGTTCTCGGAACTCGGTGGCAGGCGAGACGCCAGTCTTAAGAGTTGATGTTTATTCAACAATATACTTAAATAATTCATACTTCTGGCGCGAATGAGATCGCGCTCGGTAGATACGGCCCGTTTCCGATTCTTCTTGTTCAGACATACGTGTTACTCGTTACCGAATATTTAAAACCGTTCAAGATGCATGACGTGTCGGCCGAGGCGTAAGTAAAATAAGTCTGAATAATTATCCTGATTAAGTTGACGTCATGGTCGAAGCAGTGATATGTGGGTCGTAAAATTCACGATGACTTTTTACACCGTCATCGTTGCGTGCACTTTTAGGTCAGGGAACAGCTAAGAGAGATGACGAGAAAAAGACTTGACCGAGCGTCTGCTGTCATAGCGTCACGTCGCATCTCGCGTCTGCAGGCGTCCATTTACATAACGAGATTATTTCATTTAGGCCGCGAATGGAGTCGTAACCCTGTATGTAAATTCGAGACACGTGAAAGGCGTGCGATCATAGTGTTTGAATACAACGACCCTCTCGATCGTGATCGTACACACTCTTTCGATAAGATTTCACGATGGCGTGCACATGCGCGAGGGGCAGGGGAGGAGGGGATGATCGTCACGGGTTCGTCGTGACCGAGAAACTCGATGACTGTCATAATCGCGTTCGCTTTTCTCCCAAATGCCCGATGACAGATAAGAGAATTAAATCTCGTCGCCCCCACGTGACGCCACGACCGAATTAATTACTCGTGACGCTCTTTCGTTACAATAAGTATACCTAAGTAATTAAATTTACTGGAAATGGAGAGGCAGAGAGAAAAAGAATAATTTTTTACCGACCATTTTAATAATTATATTTCCATATTTTAATAATTGTATTTCCAGATATTTTTATTATTTTCTGTGAAAAGGTCATGTTTATGCTTCGTCGAAAATTCATCATCGTGTAATTGTCAAGTTTCTCTCTCTCTCTCTCTCTCTCTCTCTCTCTCTCTCTCTCTCTCTCTCTCTCTCTCATCAGTTACGAAAATACACCGATAGAGTATCGATCCGATAAATTAAGAGGACGAATAATTCAACGTCACATTGGATATAATCTAATCGCGCAAACTGATTCACAGTGGACTCAAAGAAAGTCGGCAATAATCCATAACGATGATTTTATTAATCAAGTAGCGATATTTATCCGTTTCATACACGGTCACAAATACAGGTGTATCAATAACATGTAGGAGCTTCGAATATTGCATTACCTAATTATCTATGTAAATGAAGCAGCCGTTATTCGAATAATAGAATCAACTACTCAACATACACTAGGATATGCAATTAACCCCCTCAACGCACTAGTAGCCATAAATTCGTCGATGTGATAAATTATCTCGGACCAGACAATGCAATCGGGGACAATCGTTATCTCCCTTATTGTACGATCAAAATATTCATCCCAATCTCTACGTAGATGTCAGGATACTATAATATTACTAATAGATATCACTAGATTACGTATATTGTTGCAGACTAAAATGAAAAGAAAGAAAAATATGTGAAAGCATCTGCGAATGAAGTATAAAGTCATGGAAATATTTGCCAAAGAAACTCAACAAAGCTATGTTTATTCTATATATATAATATTATATATGTATTATGTACGTAGCAAATCTAAATATGCGAATTTATATCAATTTTTAATTTATTATTGTGATTTTTTAAAATAATGTAATGATAGTAATATATTACTTGAATTATACAATTTTTAGTCTTTATAATCCTTTATAGTCTTAAAATATATTCTTTGTCTAGGTCTAGAGTCTACTTTTCGCTCTGTAGCCGGCGATACTATATTCTCATCTCACGCGAATAGTCAGATTTAACTGGCCGAACAACATGTCGAAAGTTATATGAAAGTAGGCCAACTGGCCAGAGGGCTTCATTGGAGGGTTTGTAATCGCGTGTAAGCCCCTAATCCTCATTCCCGTCAGTCAGAATTCCCCGGTGGGGATGAGAAAGATTCATATATCGTGATACAAGGGACCGCGCGCGGTGCTGTTGCGGGGTATAGTTACATGAAACATGGGATGACAAAAGGTAAACTAGATAGCGAAGAAGAGAAAAAGCACTCCGCAATGCAGTAGTAAATTTAATCAAATTTCGGAGCCGATGCATTTCGCTGATTAAATCGCATGGTGATAAGTTTGAAAAACGAAAAGAGAAGAATTTTAAAATTATATTACTCCATTATACGACAAACACGGAGTGACGATTAATTAATTGCATTAAACTCGGCATATTCTATCTGCAGCGTGAAAGACAAAAGTGACAACTTTCAATAAATTCTATTTAAACTTCACTTGAATAGCGCGCACCTGATTCTTACTCCATAGAAACATGGATTTTCATCATGGAATATGAATAATGGTATAGTATCCGATTAAAATTATTAATTTCTCTCTCTCTTTTTTTTTTTTTTTTTTTAATATTGTTCCGCGAGTATTTTATGATCAAATGTGTATGAAACGGGATTAGAATTTTTCGGAAGCTGTTTTCGTCATGCCTTTTTTCCTCAGCTCGCTCCTACGAAGGCTTGAACAAATTCAAGCACCGTATTTTGTTCGGCTCGCTGAATCATTAATGGGCGCCGCGTCCTAAGAGCACAGTTGTTGCATATCCAACGTAACGCGAAGGGAGTCGGACATCGAGCGTGACATAAATATGTAATATAACGTGCCGGCGTGAAAAATGTACTCCGGATTATAAGGGCGGGGCGTGCTCTCTTTTATATCGCGCCGCTTTCCGTCATCCTGCTTCGTCCAATTTTCCGACGTTGCTCGCGCACGAAAAAGGAACATATCGCACCACTTTATTGTGGCAGCGAGCGTTTAAACAATTAACAATTTTTATCTGCGGCGGCGATGACCGACGCAGATGAACGACTCTTTGATCGAATTAAACGTAAAATTAAATTTCAACATGGGTAATTCGCGTCGGCAACTTCGATTTGAATTCGATGAAAATAAATAGAACGCGAGCGGATTAACGACAATATCATATGCAACTCTATTCGATGCACGTTAAATTATTTGACAGCGCACGCGAGCGGATCTATATATTTCGAAATATTCAATGTAAAAAAAAATTCACTGCCCTCGTTCGTGAAAATGTTTCATTTATATCAAACAGCCTAAAAATATCTTCAAAAAAAAAAAAGAACTCAAGGAATCTACTTGCGTCAAGCTCGAGATTAAGCCGAGGGCAACAGTCGCGTGCCTTTCTTTTCGGCTTCACTCATGGCGGATAATCGTGTAACCGATACATCGTCGATATTTTTTCGTCGGATCCACTATTAATTCCCTCATAAATCCGAGGTGGGTACTTCGCCGAAAGGGATCGGCTGGATTTATCGTTCGGCAGGTAGGACGATATGACGATATAACTCCGGCACGAGGCCGCAAAGGGGGAACGACAACACCTCTCTCTTTCTTCCTCCCCGTCCTCTCTCGTTTCCTCTCGTGATCTACTTCGTCATTTCGCTCGCTCTTTTCTTCTCAAGGGGTTCGAGACTGCGTCGAGCGGATCGGATGACGCGGATGAGTGCGGGGCATGCGGCACAATGCAACGCGGCAGATGTGCCCCCGACTCAATGGAATCGTCGGTATCCCCCCGGTTTTTTCCTCTTCTCGAGTAGTCGCTCTCTGGCTTCATCCCCGCCGATCTCTTACTTCCTTTTTCATCGAGTTTCATCCCTCCACTTCTCTCCCTTTTTCGCGCGTCTATTACCGGGTTGCTTCTCTCTCTCTCTCTCTCTCTCTCTCTCTCTCTCTCTCTCTCTCTCTCTCTCTCTCTCTCTCTCTCTCTCTCTCTCTCTCTCTCTCTCTCTCTCTCTCTCTCTCTCTCTCTCTCTCTCTCTCTCCCCCCCTCTCTCTTTCTCTCTCTCCTTCCTTTCTTTCTACTCAACTTCCACCCCTTTCCCGTCCTCCTCTCTTGTACGCTCGTCGCGTATGCTCGCGCGAATTAACGAACTCGGCCACGGATTTCTATTACAGAGAGATCCGGACTCTCGGGCCTCACCGGCTCGGATATAATAGATTCGAGGCGACAGCAATTTCAGATATGAGAGTCCAAACGAATCGACAGTATTCGCGCGATTACACTCTTTTTCTCTCCTTTCCGCGACAGGCGCAATAAACTTGCCTCGTCTCCTCGCCGGGATTTTCCTGAATGAACGGTATGCACCTGAGCTCCAATTCCGGCGCTCGATGTGCTTAAAAACCCAGGATGCTATCCGCGAATGCAATCATTTCCAGCGCATGTGCGACGTCGTCGTTAATTTATTGAAATGTGTCCCGTGGATTTTCTATTAAATTCACATACTCACCACGCCCCGCGTCACGTTCGTTTCATCCTCGCGATGCAGTTCGAATGTCATAATTAAAAAGTGTATCATACACACGTATTATATAACTAATAGATATTAAGATAGTAGATGATGATAATAAAATGATACATTTCTGGCATCGAATATTCGAATTATTTTACAAACATTCAATTTTGTTTGGAAAAAAAAAGCAGAAAATTTTATTTTTGTTTTTATTGTAGGATCGTAGTGATCGTAGTATGTTGAAGCTACTAAAATTTCTATTCTTTTCGCGAAACGCTTTAGGAAAGATGCATATAAAATCTGTGTTACCATAAACTGTGAGGGGTGATATAGAAACTCATCTCCCGCGAATATCGAACGCGAGGTCGTTATGCGCTTACTCACTTGTCGTTTGTTCCTCTCGCTCAAGAGTTCCACGCCTCTCACCCTTATTATCAGCAACGCGAGCACGCAAGGGTAGTTCCGATATAATGGACTCGGCAACCGAATTTTTTCGAAAGTATATACAACACTCGAAAACAATCACGTGTAAGTGCTTCGAACGCACCCTTCGGGAGTACCAATAGGCAAACGTGTTTTATTTGAGGATCCGTCTGTCCCTCGTGTCTCGTAAATTAAAACTCGACATGCGTGCACCCTTGACAATGTGAAATAACACATAATTGTATAACCGCACTCGCGACGCAAAAGCTTTAAGCCTCGAACTCACGGCGTTCTCTCTACAACTACCCCGAAAAATTGCTCTCCTTCCTCCCTATGCACGACGTTTAGATTGGTTGATAGATAAAAAATTTTTGCAATATTATTATTATGTTTTGGCGTTTTCTATACAATAATTTTGAGAAGACCCAACAAAATTATTTTCAGATCTGGTCAAATTTTTTTTAGATTTGCCAACAAAAGTGTTCTCCCCGTGTAGAAATAACACGCAGCCAAAGCTTCTCGATTTTTTTTACACAACATTGTCGCCTCTATTTTTCCGCTACTACAATTGCAAGCAATTAAACGCGCTATACGTACGGTTTATTGTCAATAATATATATAAATAACTTCTCCAGTTTTATATACAGAGATGTACTCGTTTCTCTATACGGTATCTTTATAAAAGGACCTGCACGTTTATCACGGCCAGCGTTTTCACCAGTTAATACATCGATCGAGACAGTTATCACGATTCAACGACGTCAAAAAGGTTCGCGCGAATTTTTACGAGACAATGGACGAGACAGCCGCGCGCTTTCTGCTAGAAGAGGAAAAAAATGAAACTTCTCGTGGTCGTTATTTCCTGAAAATATTGCCCGTATCTGCGGTAACGATCCGCAGCGTTCATAAATATTGAAAATATGGAGAGCGCGGCCAAGTGCGCGAGCTGTTATTTTATAAAACTACAGGACTAATGAACCGCGATACGGAGTTAATCGCCTAAAGCGCGTCGCGTGTTCGCGAAACCTTCACAGCGCGGGTGGCGAACGTTCGAGAAGGGCTTAGTTATAAGACCTGGATTTGCATCTCGGTGAAAAGCAACGTTCGAGGCTTTAATGCCATGCGGCTCTCTCTCTCTCTCTCTCTCTCTCTCTCTCTCTCTCTCTCTCTCTCTCTCTCTCTCTCTCTCTCTCTCTCCCCCCCTCCCCCTCTCTCTTTCCCCTTTCTCTCTCACTCTCGGCATCCCCGATGTGGTGAGATGGCGGCGCTTTTAGTGAAAAGCTAGCCGGGCGGCAGAATAACTCTTTTTCGCAATTACTTCGCTGCCTTTGACGCACACCGTTGCATGTAACGTGTGCATTTTCCCGAACTTCGTACACAATCGAAGTTACACATCGAATAGCGCGATCGAAAATCATCGTCGAAACAATATACTGTTTTGAGAATTAATTTAATATCTAAAATAATTTTAGTATTCCCTTGCGCGTATTATTGCTTCGAGAGGAAAATTGTCCCTTATCAATGACACGCTCAATTTTACAATCGGATTTGAGCTCTGTGTTACAGTGTTACTGTTATATCCGCATATCTCTCGTATATCGCCGCAGTGATTGACATTGCAGTTTATACGATCCGCGCGCATGGTCGCCTTTACTGTGACACTTCGCGCGTGTGTTGATTCAATCATGTACACCGAATACATAATATATCATCGGAATACGATACTCTTGCTCGGCGCGATATCGCATCTCGTACGAAGCCTCATCTTTCGCATCTGCGAAACCGCTCGTATTCGCGCGTCTGCGTCTCGCTTTAGCAAATACGTACGCCGGCGACGTATATAGTTTATTATCCCGTATTGATGACACAGTGGAGAGCGTGAGTCTCGGTTATCTCTTGCATAAACGGCAAGTTACACAATCACGAGCGGGAGATCTCGCATAATCGAACGGATATTTTGCCGGTCAAATAAACTCGATAATCGTGTCGCGCGCTCTTTCTTTTTCGAGCAAATACGGCCGCCGAGACGTCAGGCTCAAAAGGCTGGAGATTATTTCTGGCCGCGATCGATTCACCAACTCCGTTTCTGCTCGTCGGACATCCGGAAAAACCCGGCATATGACGGTAACGTCTGCGATTGTCGATATCGGTTCCGAAGTCGGTGGTTTTCGGCAATATCGGAGACCGCTCGCGCGCTTGTAGTTAGTGAGAACGTGCGCGTGTCCGGTCCGTTCCGTTTTCTCTCTCTCTCTCTCTCTCTCTATCTCTCTCTCTCTCTCTCTCTCTCTCTCTCTCTCTCTCGCTCTTTCCTTTTTTCCACTCTCTCTTTTTTTTTATTCGTTCCTCGTGTTTGCCCAAACTGGATATCTACGGTACTTTTCCACGCGGTCCTTTGTAACTCGCAATGATCGCTTTTTCGTTCTTTTGTGCCCGCTAGTTTTCCATTGCCCGTATTTGCTTTCATTGTTTCTGCCGGACGCAGCCGCGGCTCCCCCGCATTTTCATGCTTTTGATCTGACAACGCATATACCTCCGCCCACGTACCTTCGATGATAAAAAGAGGTGGGAGGAAATGGAGAAGACGGAGAGGGGCGGATCGGCAGGAGGAGGGACGGGGAGAGATGGGAGTGACGAAGCGAGCTGGGACGATCCTGTGTGAAACGAACTATGTCGTCAAACGGTGCCATATCAGTAACTTTTTACATACGCCAACGTCGTTCACCGCTCTATGCCGCCGTGTATATGATTTTCGGCGCTCACGGCAATTTAATACAGCGAGCCAACGACATCCGAAAGCACATTAAGTCCTCATCATTTTCAAAATTGCGGATTAATTATGCTCAGCTTAAGTAATTTGCATGTTTTACATTAAAATTCGATAACATCGCTCTTTCGGTAGCCAACTAAAGTAACAAAGAAAATAAAGAAGAAAAAATAAATCCACGTTTAATGCCTAATCTAATTTTCCATAACGGTATTTTAAACATTAAAAGAGAGAAAGAGAAGGGGAAAGTTTTTAACAAAAAATTATAGAACTCTCGATAAAAATCTTATACTTTGAAACAATGAAGACACTGATTTCAAAATTGCTGTAAGCAAGATTATTAAAGTACAGTGTACAAAATATAAATGCGCGAACGTGAGGAAACAAGATAGTATAAAATATCCGAAAAGTATCATACGTTTCGTAGTCGTAATGTCCCCCTCAAGTTTGCCCACTCGTGGATGGTGTGACTGCACCCTCCGGGTGCCACCCTTGGTGCCGCACTTAACCAAGAGAAGGGCTCCAGAAGCACGCAGGACACCATCCACTTATGTCGCGGTTTCCCCATTGGCATCATGCTAAACTAAGTGAACGAGAGAACGAGTATCATCATTAAGCAATTTCGCTTGTAAGCGTGCTGGAGGATGAAGGAGGGCGGCGCGAATTCGATATTCGCGATGCGCATCCCCGCCGTTATGCACTCGTTATGCGATACAACGCGGAGAGACTCGTTATTCCGGATACGCGAGGGTGAATTTTCGCCCGGTGCATCGATACAAACACAAATAACACGCCGAACTTATATATGGGAATCTAACGTGAATTTAATATTGGATTGCCGAGCGTGGATTTTCTGGCCGTGTTTCGAGCTTGATAGTAATAATATTGGGCACTAACAAGCCATTTTTTTTTTATTATTCGTACGAATACGTCAATGATAAATTCTCCAGAAAATTAATTGGACATAATTAAATTTTCCTCGAAAGCGGACGGGGTATTTCTAGATTTCGCTCATTGAGTCCGATCTAACTAACTTCGCTCGTTGCAGTCCGATCTAACTAAAGAATCCATTTGCCGGCCATCTCGCGCGGAAATGGTTGATTGACACACAACGGACGATTACACTCGGCGCATCCGTCGCGGTGCAAACGGAAGTCGGCGGTAATCAGTAGCGTCGCAAAATTACGACGGCGAATGCATTTAGAATCCCCTTCTATTCCGCGATGATCTCGTTTCGTTCCTTCTGATCCGCGAAACGAGCGGCGAATTTTTCATAGAAACGCTCTCCCCCGGAGAGCGGATTTGCGTTTCTGCGCGTATCCCCGACAACGAAATAATTAACGGACGTAATCACGTCTCCCTCGCCGGTAAACCTCGCCCGGCGCCGGTCACCTCGCCTTACGCGCGTCTGCGTGCAGACCCGCGCAATCTCGAAAACGGGGCGAAAGTACGGAGCGGCACAAAGGGATTAACGTTAATGCTGTTGCGTGCGGGTGCAAAAATCAGGCGCGCGCTGAAAGCTCGAAAACGCATCCGGTTCCCACATTCGTCAGTGTTTACGAGCGGCGCCCTCCTCCGCCCTCCTCTCGCCACGGTGATTCGTGTAAGCGTTACGTATGAACAATGAATGGCATTCTATTGGGATGCAACAATAGCGCGCATTGTGGCGCGACACAGAGAAATGAATATTCAAGATACACGCGCGCGCGCCGCGCGCGGTAAGTCGCGATAATGAAAACGTTTTCGGCCGACGAGAGAGCCGCGCGATTCGATTTTCATTTCGCAATATAATTCACTCTGTCGAAACGCGAAACTAATTTCCGCCCATAGAACGCGACTCTGTATTGCGTATTATCCGGCAAGCTTCCTTAAGGATCGCGGCGCGCGCTCCATAGACGAGAGCGCGAATTAGTGTACCTCGTTACGCGAGTCTATAGCCTGTTCGTTAAGCAATTTCTCGTACACCGCGGGATGCGCAGTTAGATGGGCGGATATTCAATATCGGCGAGTATTTCCTAGCTCGATATACGAGGGGGTACGGAGGGGTATGCGCGCACGTCAAAGCACAGACGCGCCCATTTACGGGAAGAAATTAATAACCAAACGTGCACTTTGTACGAGGCGTATTGCCTCGCCGCATTATGCCGAGTGTAATTACTATGTTCCGTCGAAATTCGGAAGCATCTCCGTATCTTAATGCGAGCTATCATTGCTGGTATAAAGGAAAAAAAATTGCATAATCCGATATCGATATCGAAGTGTGTATTGCGTTTACCGGTTTACCGATGAAATGATTTTCTCATTTATTTCGCATCAGCGGCCGAATAGCATCTGCGCCGTTAGATCAAGGATTTAACGCGATAAAAGCGTCATCGGCAATCCTATACGCTAGCCTATATGACTATATATTTATCTATATCGTTCACATTTTTAACAAAGATTTTTTACGATCGCTGTAATCCACTCGAAATCAATCATCCAATAATATCGCGAACGAATGAGCCTGACAATTTAGATCTGATGGCGTCAATCACTGTCCGTCAGCTCGCCTGAATATAATTCGAGGTCCATTTTTTTTCTCGCGGCCTGCTTCGTCGTATGGAGATACGTACCACCATATCATTGTTGCGCATATCTCAGTCGGCACGCGGGCGGGGGAATGGGGGGAGAGGGGAAAGAACGTTTTATTACTTGTCAGACATTCATCCTCCCGCGTGACGGTCACACACTCGGCCGGCCGACGAAGCAACAATCCGTTCGTTAAGCCTTTTCCCGGTATTGCGGCAATCAGCCCAAGTCAGGACATTCGATACAGCCCGTTCCACGTCCTCACAGTCATACGCGGTGAATGCGCAGATAAAGTAGTGGTCGCGTCTTCGGGATTGCCTCGTGCTTCCAAGAAAGGGCAGCTGAGTCGTGCCTTCGAGTATGATAGTATCCGTGCATATCGAGCGGGACTTCCTATACACGTCATAAAAGCCCGTTTAAGTCGGCGCACGTTTCGCATGCGTCTCTCGAAACTTCGCGTTTTTTGGCCGTAAACGTCGCTTAAGTTTTTATCTCTCTTTTTTTTTCAGAAGCATCGAGATAATCTGGGAGAATTCTCAGAGCTCTTAACGCGAGATTATTGAATATTTTCCTACGAAAATACCGAAACCATTAAAAGATCGTTACCCATTGACATAGATAATTATGCATCTGAAGGAACGTGACTTCCATCTCTCCTCCCCGCGAAGATTTAAAATAAAACTCAGAGATAGTGATTGAGGGCAGATTCTAAATTCGAGATATTATCGGCATATCGAATTAATTAGGCATATCGAAAAATTTAATCCGAATAAAATCGAAATCCGATAAGGTCAAATATATAAGAAGATCATAATGAAATTTCGCTAATGGTTTATCATAAATATTATGACGTTGACACGAGCGAGCGAAGAGAAAGCAGATCGGGAGAAATATCAAGTGCCTATCACTGAAGAAGCCCGAGTGCGAGCTCTCTTTCAGAACGCCTTGAGACACCGCTACTCGTCAAGCCGTTAAGTTTTTCCGCAGGGCCAATTTTAATAACGTAGCGTCCCAAGAGGCACAACAAAGACGGCTCCTTGCTCGATCCGGAACGCTTTGACACCGATGTGTATTCATTTCTGCCCTTCCGCTCGGTCCTTCTGCCTTTCTTCCGGTACGTCTGCGCGCGCCATCCCCTTTTTTCACTCGCTTCGTGCTTTCGATCATTACCCTCGATGCAACAAACACAGACTCTGGACTAGCTCGATAATTTGCTTGGTTTCTGCAGTCTCTTTCTCTCTCCGGTTTTTCTTTTTTTTTCTTTTTTTTTCTTTTTGCTTCCACCTCAAGACCTTTTCTCCCGCAGTGTACATCGCATTCGATTATATTTAGACTCGCAAGAGAGTTCTACAAATGGCATTAGCGACGCGGCTTCTATCGATGCTATGTACATACATCCACTATTAATGTCATTCAATCGATTACGCGTCGCGCTGTCCTTATGTGTATTACCTCTCAAATGGGTGGTGAAGCGTAATACATAATTATCCCAAAGAGATATGAATTTCTTAGCTATCATCTTCTACTTAGTCTTTTCTATCTGGAACTTTTGTATAATTATTTTGTATTTCCACCCTAATCCAAAAGAGAAGAAATTTTAAAAAATATAATTTTTTGCATGTCTTATACATTTATGCTCCATTTGTTACTCTTTGCGTTCTCATGCACACACGTCTTATCTCGCGTCAGGCATAATTGAATGCGAAGTGAAAAGAAAAATTTGAGGAATCTATGTTGATACGAGAGTCAAACATGACTACGCGCATTCTCGCTTTTCATTCCTTCCTCCTACTTCTTTTTGTCGTGTCTTCCGGTCTGATTCACGGTCCGCCTTGTCTCTCCCGCCACGACCGCCTTCTCTTTTTTTTCTCGACTGCTCCTTTACTACCGGTCTCCGTCTCCGCAGTCTACGAAGAGCTCTAACGAGGACTCTCGGTCGACGAGTAATTAGGAGAGGCACTTGTTGAAGGAAACAATCGTCGAGAGTCAACACCGAGTCGGATGAGCGAGTAATTGTAAACTGAGAGAATCGTGTTAGATCGCTGGTTATCTCGATTGCCAGTGATTGCCGGTATTTGCTTTCCCGAAGGTATTCTCACGGACAACCTATTTGCTTCCGTCATCCGACATTCAATTTTGCGAAAGATGGCCATCGCGCGTCTCTGCGATTCGTGCGAGTTATAATTTGAACCTCGCGGATTGTGATTAAATTACTAACTTAGCGAAAACTTAACCGATATATTGGACGATTTTCCATATCGTTCACAGCTCGCTTATCGAACACACCGGGGCATGTTTACTACCTTTTGTAAGAGCGACATTTTATAAAATGAATTTTAAATTCATTATTTATTTTTACATGAAATGAATAATGAATTTCGATATAATTAAAAGAACTCGAACATTGTATGAGCGTTATACAATATAATTCTGTTATTTATGCGAGAAAATTGTCGTATGCAAAATTTCCATTAACACTCAGTGTCGATCAAACGCATTAATAGGGTACGCCTTTATTCGGAATTTTCTCTTTGTTCTCTATACATCGCATTCGTCTAAAGTTAACGAGAAGACTGACGCGGGAAGTAATTAGTAGGTACACTACTTGGAGGAAAGCAGACGTGTAATGCGAGACTCTGAGACAACAATGCCGAGTTGTACGCTGTACTTACTCCGATGTCGCGCTGGAGTTACGATAACTTAAAAGTCATGCCCCACGGATAAAAAAAAAATTACTTCTCGGCGTAATTTACGGATTAATTATGATTCCGTGAAATATCGTAAGGTAATGTATTTTTTTTTTTTCCGGTAGAATGTTTTATATCATAATATTAATTATTTTTTACGATATAAACTGGTTATGAGATTATATATGATTATAATTGTTATATAACTAGTTTATACTTTAGAAAGTAAATCGCGCATTGTGTGTTTCAGACTCAATTCTATTTTGCATGCATTAAGAGCTTTCGAGTGCGTGTGATCGCGAAGCGTAAAGGCATTAGCACGTGCTCTCCATGAGAAAAGCACAACCGATAACCGGCGGTCATTGTGTACTATTATTATCGAATGCGGCTAAACTATGGTATTCTTCAATTAGTAAATTAGATGGCGATATGCTCGATATTGCCACTAAACCGCAAAGCAAAATTAATCCCAATGTATTCGAACAATACATATCATTACGCATACATACTGGATGCACAATTGTTTGATAATGTGATTGGACTAATCTTCAATAGAATAATATCAGGACGTATCGTCCCTAGATCTTCCCTTTTACGTTTTCACGATAGTTCCAGAGAGAATATTCACATTTAACGTAGACGTATAATCTTTTATTCCGCAAAAAAGGATTTATAGAATTTTTATTATCTTTTTTTATTTTCTCTCTTTTTTCGAATAATACACAATCAACTTATCTACAAATATGAGTAGACTATGGAAAATTAGTAAATTGATGCACATTTATTGTTGCAGTCACATAATACAACACTCATAAAAAAAGTTAATTACGATTGCGCGCAGCATTGCTAATCAAAATGCGATCGCACGGCATTTCGCACGGCACTCCCGACGTTAATCGCTCACGCGATGCATACTTTATTACATCGGGACAAAAGGATAACGCGAAAAAGGGATTATTCTACAAAACTACGATATTCGATATTCACAACGCAATACATTTCGAACGTGTATGAATTTCACAAAAAATCGCTTATTATCAATGTTCCTTCTTTTCTCTCAAATTGCTTGATTTGTTAATTCTTTCCGTCGATAATATAAGTTGTATACAAATCGGCAAAAAATTCAAATCGATCGTAAATATAAAAACAATAATTATTTTATCATGGCAAATTGTAATTTAAATAGAATTTACGATATTGTTGATCACTTTGCTGATATAATTCGAATAATTATTGTGACCTCAATATTTTTTTATTTTGATAAATCTTCATGCGGATTTGAAATATGATATCGTGATTACGCCGGAGATATTCTAAAAGACAGGCACAAAATTAATTTTAACGATAGGCTATCGATTTACGACGGTCGACTCTTTTTCAAAGAAAATATCGGTATGATAAACAACGATATTTGCATATATGAGACGTACTATCGTATAAGATATATCGTATGAAAGACACACTTGTTAGCACAGTTCTCAAATGACAATAAAAGTGACAAATGACGGATGATCCGATCATGTATTCGTATCGTATGCGCAATTCCCATATGGACCTCTCTCCTTGCATCCTCTCATGTGTCGGTGGTGCCATAAAAAAAATCTGGGTCTCGATGAATTTGATTTATCGAAAACCCCGTTGTAGCGTACACCATTTTTATTCCCCATACTAAAGATGAAGAATCTCCGATATATACTTCTACGGGGATATATTTTTCCCCGTATTATCTCGCGTCATCGCTATCAAGTAACGCAGGCACAACCGATGTTTGAATTCACTAGACACGTTGCGAAGGACGTGTCGTGAAATATTGATTAAAAATAACGCCTGTTTGACGTGTCGCGTCGATAATTGCCGATCCGAGATATCAATTTGCGCAAGGGGGGGAGAAGCAATTTTCGCTATCGCGCGGAGTCATCCGCGCCATGAAAGCGCGCCGAGGACGCTCGTACGCGCGTAATCGTTCCGTCGACGCCGCGGGAGTTTTTTTTTAACGGCCGCTTTAATGGGGTATTATTACCATTATACCCGCTCGTCTATCATCTGGTCGTACGGTTTCCACGACGATCGCCGGTGCCCGTGGCCTCCGGCCGAAGCCGACATTGCGCTCTGGCGCTTTTAATGCCGGGACCGTCGCGCATTACTCACCGGGATGTAAAGTAGGCGAACATGCGTAGAGAGAGAGAGAGAGAGAGAGAGAGAGAGAGAGAGAGAGAGAGAGAGAGAGAGCGGCCTCCACGAGCTCATACCCGCGAGCAGGTACACAGGCGAGTACCTGTGGGCAGCACGGAGCGTATATCGCATATATCACGCGTTTAAGTACCTGGCGCAGACCCTTTCGACCGTTCCTGGGTAACCCTAACAGCGGACCCGGACCATCAAACAAAGATGCACGGCTGGGCAGATCCGATCAGCCGTGAATAAAATCACGCTGGATCACGTTCACCCCTGTCCGCGGTGTAATCGCAGAAATTTATGTGAAAACGCTTTCGCTTAGTACAAGCTTCCCCGTAATTTCTTGTCGCAACGTGCGCGTCGAAAATGCAGATAACACGAGGAGATTAAAAACGACGACATCTGCGAAGCGAAGAGCGCGAGGAGAGATTATCGTCATTGATGTGAGGTAAATAAGTGTCGCCTTTCTTTTGATTTGCGTTTTGTATGTAGAATATCGGGTGATTTATTACAAAGTAAAACTTTAATTTATCGTTAACTTTAGATTGAGCAGATTTTGGAATTATGATTGATTAACGTATAAAAGTAAGTTCGAAGTCCATTAAAAGTCGCGCCGTCGCCGGCGCGAGTTTAAATTGTTGGAATGAGATACGCTTCTTCTCGAACGTTGTATTAAGTAAGTATCGCCAGGCAATGACGCTATTAATCCTACGGGGCGACGGAGGAAGTCGAGACACTTCGTCGTAAAGATATAAGTATTCGTTTCTATGGCGCTACGGTCTTGGATAACTAGCGACCGGAAATTAAATTCCATTCGCATCCTCCTTCGGCGTTGCTACCTGCGAATGTATTCGTGTATTTCTGTCATTCTCGGCTGTGCCAACGGGGACGACTTTGGCGGAGACGTAAAAGCTTGCGCGCGTTATATTTTCAGCGATAGCGCGAATTATGCGTCGTCACACGCGCATCTCATCTAAATTTGTAATGGCGTTTTGCATGTGCAGAGTGTGCCCCATTTAATTACCGGGAACATCGCTCGTAACGGACTATCTGCAGTATCTGTAGCCCGCACGCTGGACGTACAAGGCAGATCGCGTACGTGAAACGCGGTGCAAGAGACCTGAAATACGCCGAGATGAAGTAAATTCGCGGCTATTCCGCGCGTAGGACCCACTATTCTCTTAAGAATTATCTTATCTGAAATGCTCAGATAAAAAAATTCTTTTTTTATCTTAGCCACGTCGTGAAATAAAAGTTGAATTATTGAAAGTTATTTTGATAAAAATAAGGTTGAAAGTTATTTTCATAAAAGTTGAATTAGTAGTAGTCATTTAATTGTTTTTAAATAAATTGTCATTTAATTTAATTGTTGTACGATGGCACGATGACGTTTTCATTACATATCGTCCATGCGCGCGATGTTCTCAAATGCGCTTCGATCGCGTCGCGGCGCGAGAAAATGAGCCTCGTTAAGCGGTCGGAATAAGAGCCTTTTCACCGAGGCTCTTGCGGTGAAACTGCGACTCAGACGCGTCGGAGGGTCGTACAAACTCGCACGAGGCGAATTGGAGCGATATTTAAAGGCCGCATCGTACCGACGTTCACGTGTCGAGACTTCTTCCGGATCCGCCGGGAAGTTTCTCGCTCTCGTTATCCAGAGAAATCGGGCGAACTCTTCTCGCCCGAAGTAAGGCGTAACGACCGAACTGGCTGCGCCAAGTGGATCGTCGACTCGAACACTTTTCTCACGGTTTCCCTGCGGAATCCCGCCCGCGCCGCATAGTCATAAGCGCCACAAGAATCTTGAAGACATTCACTTCGTAAGAGAACGAACAAGAATGCGGAGGGACGATGGGAAGCGCGAATACAAATAGACAATACGAAGTACAGAGATAGGCTTCCTCCTTCCAGCTAGGACTTCCTCCTCGACGCGGATGTCTTAATGCAGCCATTCCCTACAGCTTCCCCCAGTATATTCTCAGTCCCAAAACTAAAAACTGGAAAAAGTATGCTGCAGATCGCCGAACGACCGCGCTGCAAGGGAGATGGAAAAAAAGGAGAATATGAATAAATGAATCGTTGCCTCGTATAGTGGGCCGTACTAAGCCGCAGGACAGCGAAGTAAACGGGACGGGGGAGGAGGGAAAAAAGATGAAGAGAGTGCAAGCGCTCGCGCTCACTCCGGAGAAACAGAGAGGGAGAGAGAGAGAGAGAGAGAGAGAGAGAGAGAGAGAGAGAGAGAGAGAGAGAGAGAGAGAGAGACGGAGGGATGCAATGGGTGAATAAAAGCTATGTCGAGCAGATGGCTGGTGCGGCCATTAGCTAATGGATCCCTAACACCAGTCTACGAGAGTCATCCGCCACGAGGCACAAACCGGTAGGTGGATGCAGTCATAGGTGGCGGCGGTACCTACACCCTTTCGCTAACCACTACCCGACCGCGTCAAGCCGGCTGGATCGCGCGATTGCAGCCGCGCTAAATCACAAACGGATCGGCAAACGGCACGAGGGAACTTTTCCGGCCTCGATTCGATCGACCTTGCCGCACGGGAACAACGTTGGTCGACATTAAATCTGCACACATCTGCTCGACACGACGTTCCTCCGCGCGCCTCTCGCGCGATTTCATAATTTCCAATCACTTAACGTATCGTCTCGTCTCGCCAGTGTATCGAAACCTCGTGAATAATAAAGGCATCGCCGCGCGAGCGAACGAGTATTTCTAAATAAATGATATCCAACCGGATGAGCGCCTCCGCTATCCGAGATAAAAAGGGCCCGCCTACCGGAGATCGATAAACGAACTGGCTGTCGTTACTCGAAAAATTATTGGACTACGCTCGTTTGCATCAAATGAGTATCGTTATTACCTTGTTTGAGATATCTTTGGAAACTGATAGATATATCGTTGAAATATTCTTTTTCGCACCTGAGATACACGCTTACATATTTTAAAATGTTATTCATCAACCGTTCCGACGTTGCAAATGTCAAAAAACATCCAAACTCTATTTTCCACTGTTACTTAAATCTAGTTAATCTGTCTCGCATTGTGCTTGGTACATTTTAATATCAATCATCGCGACGCGATAAGCATTAATCAGAAACACAATTTATCATTAAAAAATAAATTTTTAAAAATCTGTATCTATCTCTATGACATTCAATGCGAGATCACTCGCTTTCTTCCATATCTTTCTGTGTCCAAACAAATTATATCATTAAAATAAAAGAATTTCGAATGACGTTGTATTTTATAGAAAATGATGAAAACGAAAAATTGCATCTCAAATTGAGATGCTTGCTTCATTATCGCTTCGCCGTCGTTCTCGCTCAGGAGAAACGCACGCGCGTGCACAGGAACTTTACAGAGGCATGACGGCGGGGGGATGTAAGGGGGTGGGCGCGCGACGATTTCGGCAAGCTCCCAATTACCTAAAATACACCCAACGCAATGTCCCTTGATCTGTATAATTAACGCGTTGATCGTATCGCGCGGCCACCGGCGCGTGAGCGTGAAGCGCGTCGCTTTCCAATTTGCGAACGGCTCTGCATTGTCGCGCAACGAAAGCAATCGTTACGCGCGATGATACGACTGACGCGTCACGGCTCAGCAAGCGTTCGTTAATTGAACACCGCGGATTAAAATCCGCAACGGCTCGCCGGCTCGTGTCACAGTTCCCAAGGAAATCGATTGGAGTCATTGACTTTTTCCGCATCGCGATCCATCGATCGGATGTTGCACAATTAAAATCACTCGTCCTACTACCGACTAATGTGGAAATTAAACGATTCGGAATTACGATTTGTGATTTATATTTGTAACAATTTATATTTGTAAAAAAGACAGACTTCATAAAAAGATTGTGCTAGATTATTTATTGACTTTTGTAAGTCACATTTATCAGAGAATAATCTTACTTTATAACCCGGTTTTTCCTTTTAAAATAAATCACCGACTTTTCCAATTTTAAAATCTGTTTTTAAATTGTTTTTAAGATGGATGGACGAAATTAAATTTTTTTCTCCTTATGCGATGTAAAGATAATCGGAGAAAAATTAAAAATTTTACTAATCGTATAGTAATATCTTTACTTATTTTGAAGAAGTGTAATTTTATCTAAATTAAATTTTCTATAATGAATTGAAATAAAAGAATTAAGAAAGATTAGGAATTAGTAGATTAGAAATTAATATGTACAATTATAGATATCGTAACATTTCTCTCGGCGATATTCTAGGATTACTAGAAGTGTCAGAAATTTTCGTTGTTATTGCGTCCCTTTCTCGGTAAGCGTTTTCGGAGTTAGTGTCGCGATACGTAACTAAAGTCAACAGAGTAAAGTTGCAATCATCATTCGCGCTGACGGCAATTCGTGGCGAATTCGCATTGTCGGAACGTTAATGTGGAAATGTATTCCTCTACATCGCACTGCGAAGCATGCTACACGCTCGTAGGTGGAGATAGGGTTAACCTTGAGATACAGTCGCTCGTCTGCGAGGCATCTTAACGTTTTGAAACACCGCCGCTAAATATTCATCACGTCGAAACCTAAGCACCGAACACCAACGTTGCATAGCGGCAGTCAACAGCCGTCCTTAAGCCGCTCTAATCCGACGTTTCACGAGTAGTGGAATTAAAATTACACCATGATTCTCCACACGACGACGAACTATCTTCCTCCCATCGAGTCACAAAATTTCTGCGATACTACACGGTTTTAGAGAGAACGTGGAAATTTTTATGCCATCCATTCAAACTATTCTCTTGCTAAAATTCTTTAGCGAATACAAATGAATATTCTTTGGCAAATGTTAAATTAATTTTTCTTTCGGTTTAAAATTAAATGCATAAAATATAATTTTTTATAATTTTGTTATTTGCAATATTTTTGATATGTTAATAATTTAAATCGCAATTTTTTGTAAAATTTCATATGAAATTAAAAATTAAAACTTTGTTTCTAAGATTTTCAATTGCTCTTAATACAGAAACTATAACATCCAGCATTGAAATCAATCTTTTCCATTCGAAAGGAAAAGCGATGAATCTGGGGCAGTCCGTAGAACTACGAGAAATAACTTCGTTCCTGAATTAATGCCACGAGGCGGCGTGTTTCTAGCGATACGTGTCCGAACAAAACCGGTGCGGTAATATGAGTAATTACGGCGTGGAGAAATTCGCTAGACGCGGAGGACTTGGGGCTCGCTTTTAAACTTTCCGAAATGCGAGTGGCGCGGCGCATTGGCGTAACTCCCGGATAAGTTGCCACCACAATTTACCCCGGCATCGACTGCCTCCATCGCATTGTTTCCATTCATTCTAGGTATGCGTGCGCCCTTTGTCAGAGCTTTTGAGCGTCATTGTGCCGAGAATACCGAGCAAACATACTCGCATCTCGAAATAGTCGCCTAATCTCACTCGATAGCCGACGCTTAAAGGGTGAATAACGGAACTTGCCGTCAGAATCGTATCGATTTTGGATGTCGAGATGAAATAAATATAATCAACTAGAACGAGAGTCGAATTATTCTTTGGAGTTCATTTCATTTCACACAATGACAGAAAAATACATTTATGGCGATGCTGTCATAGCGATCCGTTTTTCGTGATCTTCATAATTAATCGAGATGGCTTGAGTAATCTTACGAAAACCATTATCCGCGGCAATCGACTCAGGAAGCGCGTTTCACCGCGAAAGTAGAACAGCTAATAATTGAACGACAGCACAAGGAGACCGCGACAGACACAAAGCGCCCTTGAATGTTCAGTCGAAAGCAAGTCGACGTCGTATCCGGTAGGAAGATAAATACAGAAATGGATCCCGAATAAATCAGAAAACGGAGAAGGAAAGCGCGCATCGCGCCGGGGCACTGCGCTGGCCACGATCCAAGAATTTATTCGTCCATGTCGGCGTATAAAAATTTCAACGTTATTAGGATTGGATGTTCCGGCCTGGCCGGCTCGGCTCCTCCTCGTGCTATCCGTGTGATTCGGGATATCCGATGCGATGTGTACGAGAACGAGCGGTGTCTCGTCAGCCGACGCCCACTCCCCGGACACAAGATTTTTTTGCTCCCGCCGACTGGCAGGAATCACCTGGCGCGGAAAACGGAGGCATTTGTGCACGAATCAGCATCCACGCTGCGATTCATTTCTGCTCGTCAAGTCTTTTTTTGTCATGCCACTTATACCTATCTGGGATTTGGAATCGAGCGCCGTAACTCACATGACTCGCGCGGCAAGGGCTAACGTGACGCATATTCTCAAGTCGGATTAGTCAACGCGCGCGATCGATGGCCTCCCGAACATCGATTCCACTTTAAGTTGACGGCAGTAAGTACTAAGATATTTTTTTCTTTCGGAAGCACTCGCTGTATCGATGTGACAAATCGAGATTCTTGTATATTTTGACTTGTCCTGATTCACGATCGCAATTAGACTTCGTCATTCACAGATGCAGAATTTGCAAATTTGGAATTACGTACTGCGAGGATACTTTTTCATTTCTGACAATCACGCGATCAAAAATATACGAATGTAATCCAGAACGTCACCGATGGCGAAGCGCCACCATCATTGGTGTCGCGTCGCGTCGCGTCGCGCATGCAAACTCACCGGAAATAAAAGTTTAACTCGCACATCCCGGAAGAGTCGGTCTGATCCACGGCTCTCCGCCCTCCCGTAAATCTTGCTGCCCTACGAATTTCGCCGCTCGATCTCCCGTGAATATCGACTGACCTCTGAATACGAGGTGTATCGATTTAACGATAGCTATATATATCTAGACAAAAGTTCTGAAATGGTGCTTAAGGTCGTAGCGAGACGAGGATGGCTACTCTACGAGGATGGCTACGAGGTATAGGAGCACGTGATGTTTTCCAGCATCGCTCTAACTGGCAAGACGGAAGAAAAAAAGAAAAACAAAAAGTACGAGAAGGCAAGAGAGCAATTTATTATGCACTAAAAGAATAATTCTCTTAAGCGTAAGAATCATCGACACAGTAGTTAAAAAGTTAAATACAACTAACAATTAAAAAAAAAGCACCGGCTGTCCGGTATATATATATATATATATATATATATATATAGAAATAAAGAAAAATAAAGAAATGAAGAAATGCGGATCGAAGTGGCCCAAATGAGAATACACGTACATAATATACGAGTTAATTAATACGTAAAAATCTTTGTTATAATAGAACTTTAAAAATTCAGCGACACTAATGAAACCGATTTTGTTTTTGTAACAATCTGGCGAAAAGGAATTTTGTCTTTTCACACAAAACAAAAGGGGAAAGGGAAGGAGTGAGAGAGAGAGAGAGAAAGTGGTGGCAGAGAGAAGAAGAGATTCGAGGGGGATGGTTAGGTCGCTTGTGTCTGTCCCCGAGGGCTCAGCTGCGGCGGCACCACGGTGATCGATGTCTCCACTCTCCGCAATTTGAACAATATCCCGCTGTCTTGGGCCACACCACTCACTCTTTCGCCCTCTTTCGCGTCGTCGGGCATCCCCCTTTTCGCTCCTTCCCGCTGCCGCCGTCCGCGTCCTCCTCCTCGGACGCCATTCCCGACATTCCCCGGCAAAATGAACGTAATACGAGCGAAAAGGACGCGAGCCCATTCTTATTTACTATTCCAACGGCGACGGCGGACGGCAAGAGGCAAGAATGCGCGTACGAGAATCGACGGGGCGGGGAAACGGTGGACGATGAGAACCGCGATGAGACTTTCCGTCGAGCCGCGAAAGTCTACACAATCGGAAGTCTCCCCCCCCCCCTCCCGGCGCGAGCTAAGTAAACAGCGGGGATGAAAATTTCCGAGACGTGCCTCGAAAGCGAACTGCCGCGCCGCGCCGCCGCCAGAGACTCTCGCTCGAACCGGGCAAATAATGGATAACTAAAGGCAATCGAATATCATCGACGTCGGATTATTGATATTCCGTGTGGATTTCCGTGTCCACAAAATTCACCGTTTTAAGCGATTAGCGGGGCCATTGTCTACTATTTCAAAACGTACGTCGCGCTAAATGCTTCCCGAGCATGGCGAGATGGCGCGTTTCTTTTCTCCTTTCGCGGAAGCACGCGTGAATTGGCAGTTTGCGTTCAGACGGAGATTTGTAGGCGTTCTTTTGCGAACTTGTGAATTAATCACGGCTCGGCTTTTCCGCATCGCGTGATGGATTCAAAAAATTTAGGTAATCTTCCATCGTGTATAAGGGGGTTAACCTGCATAATTTCGGAATAATATTTTATCGCTCTCGCGTTGCCTGGCCGCGCGTGGAGGGATTTTACAAAAATAGATTTTAAAACGATTAGCGTCTCTCTCTCTCTCTCTCTCGTAACATCGTACGTGAAATTTCCCGGCCCGGAGGAAACAGCGGATCGCGGAAACGCCCTTCTCTACGGTACCGTACGAACATCGTAAACCCTACCTCAGAATACGAATGTTCATCCTTCCGCAATTGAACTTCTCCGTAACGCGATGAGACGCCCCGGCTAGCTAGTAACATCCCAGCAAGTATCAGTTCTCAAACCGCGAAGCATACTTAACAGACTGGAATTGGCTGTCCCGACACTGAGCCGTTCGGCATTCGGTCCGCCCGCTTTAGAGAGTACTTCAGCCGTTACTCCTAGCAAGGTAGGATAGGTACAAGGTACTCGAGGTTGAGTGGTTCTTGCCGGTATCACTTTCGCAGCGAGGCGGCATATTTAGTAAGATAATACCTGAGAACTTCGGACAATAGGTTGACACTACAATAGCCAACCGTGCAATATAGTATATTTTCATTGTTATCACGTTATGTTATGTATTGGACGTTCGATGATGGCCGCTGGTATTATCTTTCCCGACAGCGAAGAATATGTATGACGTTTGTTCCCCCGCTTTCCATAGATTTCAGTGATACCAACGTATAATTTTACAATTCGACACACTCGATCAAAGAGTGAATCACGAATTTGACTTACAAACTCGACTATCGACCATCGAGAATTTTTGATGAAAATGTAACACCGCGACCTTTCTCCCCCCCCCCCATTCGTTGTTAATTTTCCTCGAAATATCCTTCGCGAAAACGTTTACAGTTGCAATTGATACGACTCTCAGCCCATTCGCGTGGAATCAACTGTCCAAGTCTCCGAGCTTCGGGCAGCGCAAACGAACCCCTAACTTTAACCGTCGACTCATCCCTCTTCGGCGAAACTTTCGTCGCATAATTCTGTGCCGAGCTTCGGTGTCCTCGCAGAAGTACGTACTACTAATTAATCCTTTTAACAGCGCTTAAATTTAATTAATCTCAAAGTTATGTGGTCGATCTTAGTCGCGCAAGGGAACCGCCCCCTCGCGTCCCGTCCCTCGCTTTTTGCACCGGTAATTCGCCCCGTGGAAATCGTATACATTAACTGAGCTTTGGAAATCCGATTTTGATGGTCTCCGGCCCCCTTTTCAAGCACTTCCCCCTTTTCCTTCATCGCAATCTTCCCGCCCACTCGCCTATTCCCCGAGCATATCTCTCTTTCACGACTCATCAACGTCATCTTTCGCGATATGTGTCTCACGGCGAGCATTAATTTTTCCATCGACGTTTATATCGGTCTCTTGAAATTACATACAGTCGCATAAGGTCTTTGAGAGGCGGAGGAAGAATTCTTGCGTATCCCTCCGAGCAATTATCCGTCTCCCTTTGTCGTTGCTTTCTCGTATTACTTCCTATCCTGACCAGTCGAGCGGTACGCAATAAAGGCGAAGTTTCCTCCTTTTTTTCCCCCGTCCTTTTCTCTCTCTTTTTTTTTTTAGCGCATCTCTTCAGAAACGTGAAGTCGAGAGATTTGTTTTACTCGCGAATAACTTGATTGTACCGCGGAGGACTCCGGGTGAATAATAACGCGCGTTATGGCAGAAAAGGAACCGGTTAGCGAAAGGTAGAGCTCTCGCAATAAAATCTCGTAAAGGTTTACACCGTCTACAATAAGCTGTTTATTTAATAAAGCGCAAGACACCGATGACAATATCTCGGAAAGTAATTACCGCATAACTGGCATAAAGCTCCACCGCTTGCTTCTCGATAACGCGAGAAGAGACTTTCGCGACGGGAAGTTAAACAAACTGTCTGAAACTCCGCGAAGAATGGCGGCGGGAAAGGGGAGGCGGCGGTAGGTCTCTTGCGAGGATAGTCGTCGCCGATTGATCGACCGTGTGCCACAAAAGCTTATCCCGACCTGGCCGTGCCCGTGCTTTTGTATATCCTTGGCGTGGGGTCTATGATCCGACCGGGGGAAAATTTACGGTCTCCACACTTCCTGCTCGCCCGAAACCAGAAACAACCGCCCACCACACCACCGAGGCACCGCCGGTTGTTCTCTCCGCATTATCGATGCCGGCCCGACTAAGTTTCGGCCGGGAGGAAACGCTGCACGAGCCGATAGGGGATAATCAATCTCGAAACGGAACGTCTCCCCGGAGAGGTCGCGGGGTGGCTCTCGGCGGGGTCGTGCGCGATGTGCGCGGGCTAACTGGTGTGTGTTTGGGTTCGCGTGCTAATTTGCTCTAACCTAATGAGAGACCGGCTTGCACAAACTCTTCCCCGGTTTATTCGACCGTGCACCGGACCGCATACATGTAGGCATGTGTACCGAGCCATGGGCGTAGCCGTCGGGTATTCGAATGCGAAGTCTTGCGGAAGCGATCATCCTACGATTATGCAATCGCGCTTACGGATAATCATACGAAATTATTCATATAACGATGCACACTCGTGGGAACGTCTTTCTTTCGTTTCCACAATGAAAGCAAATGTTCTCGTTAAATTTTGATCTTTACCGTTCTAACGAATCTTTACCGTGAAATATCCCCCGGAGTTATGCATAATAGCGCGCGCCCTATTTTGATTTTACAATATGCCGGCCGTAACCTATGAACATAATATACGCAAATGCAAATTTGGTCTAGGTAAACTAGCTCTACAGTATATTAGCCTTCGCACAGGTCAACCTAATGCTAATGAACAAATTTTTCATTATAGTCAACAAATGCGACGGTATTTCACAAATTTCACATTTATATAGCGTAATATAAATTGTTTATATTAAATAAACATTATGTTCCGCCAACATTAATTGCAGAGTTAATTAGTAAATACGTTCAGTGCGTAGCTACTGTAAATTAATATTTACTTCATTACTATCGATGGAATTAGATTGACCCCCATTTATGTAACGGCAAGAAAAAAATTTAATTGACGTCTGAAAATTTAACGCATTCAACTGGAAGTTGCGACATATTTGTCACTCTATAAAATATGCAACGGGCAATTTCCTTAATGCGAGTAATATTCCTAATAGAATAATTTCCACCAGAAATTGTAAATGTCTCGTGTGAATTGACGACAGGCACGAAGTGGCGAAAGAACCTCTAGCTTGACGAGACAACTACGAATCGATACGCGTTACCTTGGCCGTAATTGTATTATTTACGTGACGATGTTCCTGCCCTCTCGTACAGCCGAGTCGATGCCCGCGAGGCAAATGTTAGCGCAACAATTAAACTGCCGGAAGAGGAAAGGACGAAAAGCGACGCGATGCGATGCGATGCGACACGGCACGGCGCGCGTCCTTTCCCTTCTTCATGAATGCGGCTGCTCCATAGATACGAGGCGTCATTATGCGGAAGCCCGAAATGAATCGCAAAAGGAGGGACAAAAGGACGAGAAAACGGGCAAATGTTTTCGAGTAGTCCCACTTGCGCGATCCCATTGTTATTTAACACGGGCGACGGCGAATGGAGAACGGCGAGCGAGAAGGGACGAAAAAGGGAAAGCATTGTCGAGAGAAGTTCCGCCAAATACCATTGCTCTCTCGGATCTTTGCACGTTGTACCTGATGTTTAATTTCTCCCAGCTTGGGATCTTGATTATCGATATGCCCCGCGAATGTATACGGAACGTTTCATGTGCCGTTGATAAAATACTTTCCATGCGGATCCGAGAGATCCTCGATACGCGAAGATTGATTGGATTTTTCATAAAAATGATCAGATACGACAAGGCAAGAAAGGAAAAGAAGAAATGTTATCTTAGAATCAATGTTTCCTTATCATCGAACGAAAGAAGACGAGCTGCTTTTCGTCTCTCAAACTCAAATCCCTTTTATTTAATTAATTTTACTTTCATTGGCTAGTTAAATTTTTTACTTAAATATTTGGGTGAAAACATTAATTAAAAAAAATCTTGATCAAATATTTTTACAACCTTAGGTGAGATTACTGGTTTCATAAATGTACGTGCCGCAAACTTTGTATTTAATATATAGCGAGCGCGAAGTGCAGCTTTTATATATACCCCGCAGACGGCACCATGATGCATATTGTGGCGCGAGCTTGATACGCGTCAGCTAAATGAAAATTTGTTGATGCGCACGCCGCTGACAATAAATTTTATTTTGCTGTGTTATACTGGAGATGAAGTAGCGAGAAACGGTGGTCGAGCTCATTCAAAATAGACGTACCCGTGTACGCAACTAACATAATGAAGATATGGCGGCATTTAAAGATTTAAACACCCGCTTAATTATCCATCCGCTTCCATATTCATTGCCGCATAAAGCAGACTTCTTTTTTTTTTATTTTCCCCGTGGCAGCTATTTCGTGCGTCACTCCACCGTCTCTCTCTCTCTCTCTCTCTCTCTCTCTCTCTCTCTCTCTCTCTCTCTCTCTCTCTCTCTCTCTCTCTCTCTCTCTCTCTCTCTCTCTCTCTCTCTCTCTCTCTCTTCTCTCCCCCCCCTTTCTCCTCTCTCTCTCCACGTGTGAGAAACATTACTAAGCCAGACGCGTAGAGGATCGAGATATATGATCGCCGAGTTTTCTCGTCTCCTATTCAGAGTAGTCCGCGAAACTTGGTCCGTCGAAGGATCCTCGACATCCGTTTCAATGGTCCCTCTTCTATGCCATATCTTTCCCATCCTGTCGCTGGAGCAATTATATGTGCAGCTGAATAACTCGCTGGTCATTAAGCGGGCGGTTCTTTTTATAAGGAGTACCCCCCGGTGTGTAACATTGTGACAAAACTCGCCACTCTTGTAGTCGGCACGCTCCCCTCTTCAACCCCTCTTTCCTACCTCCCTTCCTCCCCCCCCCCCCCGGTTCGTCCTCGCATATCCGCTGCGCTTACGACGGTAATGAGCGCCATTTCGGTAATGAGGTCGCACGCCATTGAAAATCGCGAAGCAATCCGCCGTCGCAGAAACACCAGGCGAGAAGCGAGAACTCGCTCGAGGAGGAAGTCCGTAAAAGTTAATGAACGGGGAAATAACCGTTTCGAGAGAATCCCTGGATCTATTCCCGGCCGGTCGTCCCTTATCACCCCGTCCGACTCTGAAGAAATGGCCGTAGAAGCTGCCGGTCGACTTTTCAACGACGTAGATTCGCTCTAGCCAACCGGAACGATAGCGACAGCCAGGCGGAATCTCCCCGCGCGCGGAATCTCCCCCGGACTGTAAAAACGTTGAACGGTCGTGTAAACCTGATTTCCGATTTGGTCCTGCCCTACTTCCAGATTCCGCCCATCCCCTCTTCACCGACCGCTTACTTCATCCATTTCACGTTCTCACCCTTTCCCACCCCGCGATTATCCTCGGATGAGAGCACCGCGCGTGCCGAAGAATGGAGCATCCATCACGGCCATGAAAGACTGTTGTCGAACTTAAAGTGATTGTCGTCAGTAAATGAGACGATCAATTAGTGCTATAACTGGAATAAACAAAAGCGTGTCATCTTCAATGTAAAAGTTCAATTATGAATATGAATTCAAAATATATATTTTATAAAAAGATACAAATATCTACAATGTTGGAAAATAATTTTATACGGTATTTGTGCATAATATAATTTATATATTTTTTAAAAAATCAGTTTTTTCTAGATTTTTTTTATACAATAAATATAATTACTTCTTAATTGATAATAAGACATCTCTTAATATCGATTAATGAATAATTGTAATATAAACATTCATAAATCTTTAATGATAGTTTTAAGAGATAGAAAATTGTGTTGAATCTATCTTATCTGATTTGCATTCGAGTTCTGCTTCGTCTCCGAATAAACGACTGCTGGTGTCGCGAGAGAGTTTTAACTACCAGAATTACGATCGCAGAGTTACGAACCGATGGGAATGATGTCGACGTTCGGGAAAATCCCCAAGATCGACAGCCGCTCGAATCGCTGATCGTGGCAGCGTAAAACTGATTTTCGATTTCACCTAGGCATTCGACCTGCTTTCTTATGATCGTTTCGCTTCCGGTAGCTGCATTGTAAAATCAGAGCAGAGCGAATAAAACCGGAAAGAAATTTCTCGAATGCTATCTTACGCTCTGGAATTTTGAGAGGAAATAACCGTACCGGAAAAACAATATCCCTAGACCCATCCCTTTTATTTTTCCGCCCCCTACCTCCCCGATTGTTCGCTAAGTCTTTTCGCGGACTTTTCGCCAAGGCGCAGATACGATCTGAGCGACCGGGACGATATCGTCGAATCGGAAATTCCTAAGTTCGACGCCAACGAAATACTGGACAAAACCGTGCGAGCCTCATTCCCGACCACGATTGACCTACTTTACCGTTTGCCCGCTATTTTAGCTGTCGTTTTACGTTTCGTTTTCGTTTTCAATCGAGGAAACGGACGGCGTTCGCGAGCGCAGAAAAGTTCGACGTCTGAAATCGGAAGTCGTCCCGAACAACACGAAAACATAATCAATACGATGGAAACCGTACACACTTGGCGAAATTCACCTTCGTGCGCGGCATACATGATGCATAGACCGATAACGATTTCAAATCAAAGCTAATTGAGGCACAAACGACGTACCTATAACCCGGGCCGGGTACTTCGCTAACGCGAATAACGAATTTACGATAGTTACAGGATCCATTTGAATTAACATACGGTTAACGTATCGGGCCGATCGAATTTCTAGCGTGCAAATCTCGCGCAGATCTATACGCCGCAAAGTACTTATCCCATTCGTTTACATGCATAAATAATATTTCCGTGAGTTTATCTCTAGATCGTTGATCTCGATGAATATAACCGTGCCTTTCACGACGTAGATTAATTGCACTGATGACTCGACGTTTCTACATCTTGTATGACGATGTAAATTTATTACCTCGTTGGTGCGTCAATATTTCATGATTGTTCTGCACACCATGTCGCGCAAAAGGAAAAAACGCACGGTTGAAATTCTATAAATAATTTCTAAAAAAATTTCATTTTCCTGGCGTCGTCCCAAATTTTATCAAAATCTTATATTTTATTAAAACTTCGGTAAGAGATTTATATCTTATTACTTCTCTCGCGTGGATATACGTAATAAATCTGAGCGTAAGTTTCAAAGCCCATAAACTAATGGAATCCATGAGGAATTCACATAACTCAATTTACGACATTTTAAACGATCCGCGACCTTCGTCGGCATCGCATTAGGGCGAGAGGTCGGCGCGTGGCGTACCGGATATGTCGTCGTCGTCTACGTCGTCGTCGACATAGAATCTTCCTATCGGCGTAGGACGAAAATAAGAAAAGGCGGGGACGTTGATCGTAGGAAGAGCGGGAGGGACGCGGCGCGGCGACGAGGGAAAGGGAGAAGGGAAAAAAAAAGGAAGGGCCGGGAAGACACGAAACGCCGGGGAGAGGCAGATGTGATAAATGGTAATTGCGCAAAAGTACCGCGACGGACACGAGTAACACCCGTTCCTCATTAGAGGCTTGTTAAGGCGCCCGGACGCGGAGTGATGGAATGCGTGGAGAGAAATGGAGGCGCACAGAAGTCGGAGTGTTCGCGCGGAGGCGCCTCGCCTCTTCTCCGCCCGACGTGCGTTTTATCTGCTATCCCCTACCGAATGTGTATTTCTTCTTTTGGGCCAGCTGCGCGAGCTTCCGTGGGTTAATAGCTTTGATTCGCGTTATCCGCGTGCCCCGCGCGTTTTACTTTAAAAAAGTCCCGGCGACAGATTTCGCACGCTGCGCAGACAGGAATATTAATCCCTCGCCATCGTAATTAGCGGTTGGCAGTCGCTAATTATATCGGTATGCGACTAATGACACTGAGCGGGAAAGAGAGCTTTCGAAGATATTCTTAATCTTACAATTTGTACAAAATATTCCCGCGAATATTCCCTCGATCACTTTTATACATTTTTGTATTTTTATAGTAACGGAGAATAGAGTATTCTCGTGTAAATCCATTTTGTAAAATAGCTAAAACAACTTTCGGAACAATGGATTAAGCGATACGACCTCGATATTCATTCGCCGCCCGCCGTGTTGTCATTCGGATAATGAGATTCGAGCCGCTATATGTAACATCATCCATTCAAACGTGATTTCGACAAGAGCTAAGAGAATAGTTACCAATCAGTGATTATCAACGATAAATCAATTTTTACAAGTGCTAACTTGTGAAATTCACAAATTCACAAACAGATCGTAATGATAATGCGATGATCTTCGCACTCTTTCCGCATTATTCGCAATGTACAATACAACGGTAAAGAGCCTGTCGTGTATAATTGACGACGAGAGTGTCGTACAAAGTGCGATTATCTCATTCTGGTAATTAGTACGTGCGATCGTAATAAATCGTGTTTTCGCGAGTGTTGTGCTGTACGAATGCAACGAACGAATCTGAGAGGAGGAGGATGTTTGGGAAACAGCGGAGCAACCATCGGAATAAATTATTACTTTTCATTCTATTTGAATTATTTATAATTTATTTATTTTATGTACCGGCAGACAATTCTTCTTCTTTAAATATTAATTTTATGCATTGCTACAATTTACATATATTTTTATTTTATAGCTTCATTCAACAATAGTCATAACAATGCCCGACCGCATTGTATCGGTGAGTGATACATTATTCCGTTTGCCCACAATCAAATATACTTTATATTTTTAATGAAAATATAACTTTTAAATCATCTATATTTTGTAATATGAAACTTTGTATATTTTAAGTACTTTTGTAATACGAGATTTATATTGCAGTCGTAAATGCAATTTACATCGCGTCATATTTTTAAGCAAGCACAGATAACCCCATTTCCGAATAATGATTACATTTATATTATTACGTCATTTGTGCTCCCTGTTCCGTTATTAATAAATGTTAAATTTCGATAATAAGATCCGACGAACGCGTCGTCTTTTCTAAAGATAAACTTAATCCCATGAACTGTTTGCGAGATCCTTCAGACATCGAGCTCCGCTCCAACCACTCGACGATACTTTGTTCGTGTGTTTGCTTGTACACGGCGACGTTTAAACAAGTGTTTCAGCCGAGGGTACGCCGAGGGTACGTCGAGAAAACGCGCGAGATTCCGAGCGCGCGGAAATATTAAGACGCGACGGCGACATGAAAAGCGGAGTTTAAGAACCGCGAGTCTCTGCCTTTGGTTTAAGTTTAATCCCTCCTCGCTGCTTCTCTTCCCTTTGAAAAGTCGGTTCTCGTTTCGACTTCGCCCCGCTGCCACGGTCTTTCACTTTGTTACTTTTGCCCGAACGAGACATCGCGCGCGCGTTAATCTCTCTTCCGTCGCGTTACGTCTGATAAAATTTCTCCCACGTTCTCTCCGCATCACTTTCACTTTTCAAAAAGACCATGTAAGTTACACGCGCGCGCGCGAGGAGAGATGCAAAAGGGATGCGTGCGTCGTGGCGGATTTCCACGTGGTTTTTCAATTTATTTCACGAGAAAATACACTGTTATCTCCGCCTTGAAAAGACATTCTGACGAAACCTAACTGCCTTTAAGGACGCACGAAAACTGCAAAGGGCACAATCTCGAGATCTTATAATATCCCTTCTGTGCTTCGCGCACTTTATCTTCCTTTCTCCCGGTTACACCTTGTTCTTCTTTTATTCCCTGCGCTACTCCTTTACTAGAAGTCAGAGACCGCTTTGATTTTATTGCTTCTCGCTTGTCCGACATCACTCAACTGGCTCTTCTAAAAGGCGTTTGAAGATAACAGGCTGTTCCGGTGAAATACTACGAGAGCTAAGGACGTCTATAAAATAAACGCTAATAATTGCACGTACGCGCTTGTTAGCTTTTTTGATTAACGGCTTAAACAGTTACTTATGAGAATGTTTGTTTATAAATTATGCTCGTTGTCTCAATGATAGCAAATTTTCTCAAAAGTAAAAGCAATGATTTAGGTACGGCTTGATAGAAAAGGGACAGCACAGGATAGACGAAAGAGGATTCAGGGGTTGCAGTTTATGCATGTAAATCGCTTCGGCTTGAGTCGCTGCTTGTTGTTCTTTGTTGCTCCCAAACGCATCGACGTTTTACGCTGTCACTGTATTTTATTGCAGAAAGTAGCGATATAGGAACGGATATAGGGAGTCTCAACATTATCATCTTAAATAAAAGATAATTAAAAAAAATAGGTGATTTTTATGCTATTGAAAAATTAATATCTATTTGATTAGGAACAAGTAAACATTAAATTCCAGCGTCAATAAATAAATAATAAAATTATTCTTTAGAAAATTCCGAAAGAATAAAAGAAAATTAGCTTATGTTTCTTAAAATTCTAGTAATTTTTACAAATAATAGACAATTTTTAATTCTTAATAATTACAAGTGGTGACTACAGGAATCTCTAAATTTTGGCGGATTCATTTCTCATCTCTATTAAATCCAGTAATTCCAATCTAAGTTGTTCGATAAACTCACGAAAACGTAACGACGATTCTGGGACACTCTATATGTGCATTGATGCATAAGCGGCGCATGCATGTGTGTGCATCGATGGTTCGATTTTCCACCCGCTTTTGTGTCCCCCGCGGCGTATCGATTCGCGGTGTATGCACTTTTCGGCTCACTCCGTTCATCGAAAATCCATTTATTTGCATTAGGTTCGTTTTTGTAAATAGTAACGAAATCGATAGGTGCGCATACGCGAATATTCTTTCCAGCTTCATATACAGGATGTCTCGAAATCACCTGCGAATTTTGTAACGGTTCTTTTTACAATAATTGGAGGTGCAGCCTTTGTTAGTGTTTTTGTCGTTTCGCGCAATGTTGCTTTTTCGAAATAAATTTTTCATGTAGAGGTGTGTAATTATTCGAGGCACTCTCGGCTCATTTAGACGAACCATTTTCCGCCCGCTCGTTGTCTTGCACGTTCATCACGCAATGATAAATCACATGAGTGACTAATAAGCGCCGCGTGCATCTGCGGATACAAAGGGAGAACGTGAATCGAGCATCAGTCTATAAAATGCCCGTAAATAAATCTACGATCAGCAGAAGTGATTAATTAGACGCGAAGCGATTGTGTACACGGCCCGTAAGTTGAAGAACATAGAAACTGATTGACGGTGACAGAATTATCGGCTTTTAAACGTCCCTTAGCGCGCGACATTGAAAAATGTCGGCTATTAACTCTGGTAACGTAAGACACTTTTTGCATCGTACATTGCTACAATAGCAAGGGGAAAAATATAGCGAGACCATTTGAATTCTATTAATATAACTTACATTATATTACAAATGTCAGGTTTGACGTTTTTATATTTCCGTACCGGAATACCTACGTATCTGTAAGGACACTTTTCGATAACCCAACTCCATCTTGCTCTCTCTTTCTGTAAAATTTATCCCTCTTCCCTCGATATTGCTAGAATCAGAAATGCGGCGGCAAAACATGGATATTGTATGCATACGCTGTAATTCTAACGCGTATTGCGGAGTCAAAGCGAATTATATTAATTTGAATAAACGTCAATTTGTTTACTAATCGTGCACAAAACGAGCACGCGGTTCGCGTTCTGTTAACACAGTGTAACGTAGCTACGATATTGTGTTTCACGGGTTGGAGCCCGTAACAGATCTAATGATTAGAGCGTTTCGTGTGCCGTTTGCGTTTTAAATATTTGGGAGGAATTATCGGGGTAGCTTGATTAAACGGCACGAATGGCGGCGAACCATTGCACGCGGGTCAACGCGTAAATTCAACGGACATTCTAAGGGATAATTACATCTGGAAATGTCCCAACTGGCAAATCGGTGCCCCGCTTTGTTCGCCTTTTCACTACGTCGGCCGGAATGACTCAGCGCGCGTTTCTTGGGCGACATGCACATACCATTGAGAAAGACTAACGACTCGTTTAAAGCGCAAGATTAGAAGCCGAGATGAACAAATGCCAATGTCACTGCGCGGCATAGCCGCGTCGTATAGCTATTATGCTAATGCACTTTGTACGGACGATCGATGGCGTAGAGATCATCAGGCCGACCGTCCGGTAGCAGAAAAAAAAAATGCATCACGCACACGGCCATTTAATTACGAGGCCGATTATGCCGCTGACAAATCTGACACACGCGCCGTTCAGGGAAGAGCCGGTGTACAATGCTCCTTCGACGCGATGATACTTAAATAAACGTCGCGTAATAAAAAGGGCGCCGTAATACCCTCGCGCCGACGTGACGGAGACAAACGCGTTATATTCGGAGCGAGAAAATATTGACTCTCTCCGTGCGTACTTTTTACAAGTCCGGCAACTTCTCCAAAACGCTTCTCTAACGACCAATCCTTTCCTCTTGTCTACAATAATGGACTTTAATGGCGGCCCCGGCACGTCTAAACAGTTCTCTCGAGTGTTTGCGCGCGCCTTTCCTTTTCAACCGGTAATCCGAGGGTCAAATAAAATCGTTTACGAGTACAATGAGGAACGGACCTGCCTGCTTCATTCCGTCACGAAAGTACTGGGCTTAAGTGCTGATTATGATCCAACTCGAGCTATAAAGGTGCTGGATCATCCCACCAGCATTGTTCTCCGCTACGCGGATCGGACACGATCCTGAGTGGCGTGTGACGGGAATGGGTCCACGTCCGACGGCTTTCGGACCTTTCAAAAGAGTTTGGATCACGCGAACACGCCAAGGCGATATTTAAGAATCAATGAGTGTCTGGTCGCATAATCTGTTACGTTCAAGAAAATATTTACTAAACGACGATGCGAAGATTCGTCACGAAACGACACGGTTACACCGTCGCGCCGAAAGCTTTGAAATATCATCATACGTCGGGAAAAATTTTCATCCGACATATTTTCTTTGACATAAGTTATTTTATGTAAAAGAATACCACCTTCTCCTCTACGAAAGAGAATTTTGTGGTCTATTTTTTGACAAACATGTTTGTGACCGTGATGTACATGGATATATTGATAGTCAAGAGATTTAGCGGACGACTTTGCTACAATATTTTTATAAACACAAATTTTTCAAAAGAGTCATTGGGAAAGACAGGGGAAGACATTTTAGAACGAAAAGAGTTACATGGTGAAAATCACCGAGGGAATTTCTTTTTGTCGACGTTTCTAGGTCTTTCCTAAAAGAGATATCGAACGATTCTACGTTAAAATAACACAAATCAAAACCATGAATATCCCGATCATGGCGGAACAGACACTTGACTATTGTACCTTTTATATTTTCGAGAAATCTTTTCGAGAAATGTGTCCGTTTGAATTACCGAGAATTCCTCTCAGACACTTCATATTTTTCTTGAATATCTCTTTCTGATTTATCTCGTTCCAGAATACGCAAGACATTACTCGCGGGTAAAAGATAAAGATGAGAAAAATTAGAACATATATTATAAGAATTACTCACACACAACACACACACATAAATGTTAATAGGATCTATTGTCCTACGGGAAACGCAACATTCCTGCGATATATTAAACGTTATATGTTACGCATTGTAGTGTCTAACAGTTGGGATATCGTCTCGGACGTAGCCAGAAATACCTCACGATCTCTGTAGTCCGGTTGCGATCAGTAAAATCCTCCTTTCGTCAGCATTGTTACGGAAAATCAGCGTGCATTTTTCACGAGTCGACGGACAATGGGAAGGGAATGCCGGAGCATCCGACGCTGCCTCCCATTGTGATTTTTCCGTCCGCCCGCTTCTTTCGCGAGACTCCGTTCATTTGTTCGCGGCAGATCGAAGTTTGCGGTTGTTCCGCACGGCCATCCACGCCCGAAATGCTACAGGTATCGCGTTCTGATAAATGGAAAGTCGACCGGCCACTACATACAGCGCCATAAATCTAAACGTCGCGTGATAGACGATCCTCGAATAAAGCCCTCTATAATTCCGGGTTATCTTATCCGTGACGTCTGTCGATGGGGTGAACATTGAACGCTCAAAAGGATTTCTTGTATGTCTTGTATGTCTTTCAGTTTCTCTCAATGAATAACTGAATTCTGCGGAGCGGAAAAATGCCAAAAAATTAAATATCCCAGGAAATTTATAATCTGCACCTCATATGACGAATTAAATAAAAAAATATATAAATTTCTCAGGTTATTGTCGGTTATTTTTATTACGTTAATTTGTGTTTACCTTTTATCATCGATTGAAATATAACGTTCAAAGCTTATCTGATTATTACAATAAATACCACCACATATCTCAGGGGTCGAAAGATAAGACATTCCGAAAGCGGATGATCCAGATTCGATTCCTGGCTGAGGTGATATTTTTCGCAATAAGAAAAGTTTCTTTAGAGAGGAGAAGAGAGGAGAAGAGAGGTAATTGATTTTATAAATTTAATTATCGATTTATTAAGGGGAATAAATTTAGTTATAATTTTAAGCTACTGTGCTTTAAATCCGTTAAAAATAATAGAGCATAGTTTGCAATATAAATAATTGTTCTGAATTTACAGATATAAATTCAATAAAGAGGATTATTTTAGATAGAAGATCTAGTCCATCGAGTAATGCCCTTTCTGACCTGTTCTTTAAAAATATATATATCGCTTTATACATAAGAGAATATGCATAAATTTTTGGAAATCAAAATTATTAAAGTCAAATCTGCAAAAGATTTTATCTATATGAATGATTAGATATAATTCAATCGCGTATATAACGTAGTATTTGTAATAAAAATACAAAACGCAGGGCACCCATGTTTGCGCATAGATTTTGTTGCTTCTAGGTCTGCTCGAGCTAAGGATACACGAAATCCTAACTAGAATGGATCTGAGTCATCAAAGCGTGTCTTCGAACGCGGCACGAGGATCACGGCTGAGATCAATTCGTAAATTCGCTCGCATCCCCTGCCGCGTTTTGCTCTCCGCGTAATACGCTATCTTCTTGGATTTGCAGTTTTCATATCTAGTGAACCGATACTTCGGGATAAAAATCAAGTGGGTCACGTCAGATTTTATAAATAAATCACATATATGTAAAAAATGTAAAAACTGCACAAGTGGCACAACATTTCGTGATTACGTCAAAATTAAAGCAAATAGATTTCTGCGGAATATATGAATTTAGCTATATATCGAGACAATTCTTCTGTCTAATATACCCATTATTAATGTCATATCCAATTGATATGAGAAACCAGAAAAATTACAAAAAAAAACTTGATTTTTTTTTTTTTTTGAACGAGCTCGCAAAGAGCCGTCTAATAGGACCGCCTCGTTATAATCTCTCGATTCATCTGGTTCGACGACAAGGTTACCGCAGGTAGATAGCGGATAGTCTCCCGGAATCCGTAAACAGGCGGCATTTTTCCCATGAGAGCGAAGGCAGATACACGTCGGTCCCGTGTTTTCACGAGCGTGTCCGACTCGCCCACGCCTTACAAACGGCCGCGCTCGAAAACGAATCTTCTCCCTGCCGAAAGCTTTACAGATAATTAACTGACATTAACGTTCCATTCGTCGGGCGTGGTTACGTTCGCGGTTGGCTCGTATTTCTCGACGAGAGTCGGTGCATACGTGTTTTTACGACTGATAAGGATCGCTTTTCCAGCGAGACATCCCGCGCCATCCCGTACCTCGTTCTCCGCTGTCCCAGCCTTGTCCTGGACAACGACTCCGCCGACAGAGCGGATTACTAAATTCATTGGCTTCGTTTTGTACGGAGGACTTCGCCTCCACGTCGCCGACATCGTTTCTCCTTGGCTTCCGCGCAATTAGGGTCAACTCGACGATTTGTCCGGGGCGATTCCTTCCAGAGTTCGTAACAGGAAAAAAGCAACCGTATCTCGTTAAACTATAATTATTATTTAATAGTAATGTATCCTAATTTATTTCTGTTACGTACAGTCGATACTTTCTTATACGGCAATTAAATACGTAATAAATTATGCCGATCAAACGGAAACACCGATGCGATATTTTATACGCCTCGATAAAAACTTATCTCGCAACTAGCTCATAAATAATGTCGAATTAATTTCAGATAGAACCTGTCAAACATTCTGAGGAGACTTCTAAGTTTCCGAGCTGCGTATTGGAAATGAAATTAATAATAATATCGCTCGATACGAGACAAACCTGCCACGGCGTCTGTTTCGCTCTGCCATCGACATTAGAAATAAATTAAACGATATCGCGGAACATAGATTAAATCGAATCGAGGTGGGTTCGCGGGGGCTCGCGAATGGCGAATCGCGTCGTGTGTGGCGCGCGTTCGCGCGATCGGAAATCCGCGAAGCGCGATGCCGCCAATAAAATATGCAATGTACACTCGCAGCTTCGTGTAGGTGCCGCGCTACATCCCACGTGGCCCTACCCAACACGGACGTCTCGCGTGTATTAATCTGCATAAATTCATTCCTATGCAAACGAAGAGATTCGACGTTGAACTAGGATATCACGCGAAGCCTCCGTGGCTTACATCGCGGCTTAAACGAGCTTCTATACGTGAGCAACGCGCGTGCGGGGCCGCATGCCGTCCGCGTGCAAGCTGTCGATGTGAGCGCATAAATATACGTATATGTGTGTATATATATATATACGTATATATACGTATGCGTGCGCGTGTGTACGGGTATCGTAAACGATACCGATCGTAAACGGAATCTCCTTCTCGTCGCGTCGACGGCATAATAATTGCGAAATCCCCATTTCCCCGTTTCGTAGTAGACGCCGGCCACATCCAAAAGGACGGCGACGACGAGAAAATGGCACCTGCCTGGGACGATCGCGCGATAATCTGTCCCTCTCCGTAGTCCGCGAGATGAAAAGAAAACAATCGATGAATAATTTTGTGGCCACGGCGAAGTGCTTACCGCGTCCGGGGGAATTGATTTCGACGGAGCGCATCGCGAGCGTTAAGTCTCTCATGAATACAATCAGAAGATAAAGCTTTTATGGCGACTCGACGTATAAACGATACTGTTTTCCGATAATTTCTAATTTAACACTTAGTGCTTAGGGAGATTAAATGTTTACGCGAGAGACGGAGCGTCTCGCCGTAGTCACGACGTCTCCGTTAATCAACGAGTCTCATTGTCTATCGCTACGTTTAATTAAATGCCACGCCAATAATAATAATTATATCCGCTAAGAAACTTACCGTTTACCTTAAATCCTTCGATTATCACAGTTTTTCTTGCCTCAATTACGCTATGGAAATATATATATATATATATATATATATATATATATATATATATATATTCTCTTACCGTATTCTCCATTAATCTTCGTTACATTTCGTTTGCATTTCCAAAAAAAAAGGATTGTTAGACCTACGACTAAAATGCAAAATCGCATAATTTAATTATCTTCTTCGTCGTGAAGAAGGGTTAATTCCGGCGTACAAAAAATATATTCGAGCGCGCGACTCGCTTACCTCATAAATATTCCATCGCTCGATTACAGAAAATAAACTCACTGATATAATCGTTGATACACGCTCGGTGGCCGCAAGCATGATACATCATGCTACTTTGCAGTCAAATAAAACTTACAATGAGCCGTACGGATCACGCAGCTGTGAAGGGAGAAGACTTTGCGAAGAGGAGCGACGCTCCTACCGGTTTCTCTTCTCGACAGAAGAGAAGGAGAAAGAGAGAGAAGCGACGTAGAACAGATTTTGCACTGTCGCGGCTATAAGCTGCGATATGTATGTTTAATGCGGAGCACGACCGAGGCCTACGACCGAGCGACTTCTTACTAGCATTCTCGCCATTACTTATTCACCGTCGGCGCAATTACCAATGGATACTCCATCAAACTCGAGACACCTTTCTCACCGATATCGAGGAAGAGAGAGAGAGAGAGAGAGAGAGAGAGAGAGAGAGAGACCACAAGTTAGCTCGCGCACATGTCTGACGTGTACCAGAGCTTGTGCAAAATGGGAGAAACGCATTATCGGCCGATAGGCTCGTGAGCCAATAACGAGCTCTTACCACGCCATTCTCGAGCGTTCCTCGTTCGCTCTTCAGGTTTCGATCTCCCTGAAATATGCTCTCGATTATTGGATCGCCGAGCGCGGCTCGATGCGAGTTAAAAATTATCCGCGTCTACGAGACGTCTTTATGTAAAACTGACACGCGTTGCAATTCTCGTGCCATTCTTTCCTGGAAAATACATGACATGGAAGTCGCAGGAAGTTTAGCTCCGCCGTCGGTTCTTACAGGAAGGAAACGGTTCCACGTGCAGCGCATAATCGACAGAAAACTGAACGAAGATTATAGACAGATCTACGTGAAGACATAATGTGATTCGTGCATCATCATTCTCTGCAGAATTTTGATTCGACGGCTCCTTCAAGTTGAAGAATTATTTAGCTGAATAAATCCAAATGTTACGAGATTCAATACTCGTACAATGTGGTAGTATCTAGAATCATTTTTCGTATAATAATTTTATATATATATATATATATATATATATATATATATATATATATATATATGAAATAGTTGCGTGAAATTTTAATAAAAATATTTTCACATCGACGACATTTCTCTCAGGTGTGATAGTCGCGAGTTACAATTTTCGAATCCTCAGTCCCACGGTTCCGAGCATTCAGGGTGACATTTTCGCGGGATAATCGTGCGCATCATTTCTCCACCAGGGCGAACTCATTCTTCGAGAGCAATCGACGTGACGACCCGCTTTTTGTCGGTCGCCCACCCAACCCGACAATCGTCAAGCATGTCATAACGATCGCGCTCTTTTTTGTTTCAGGTTGACGAGGCAGAAATGGCACGGCGGGAGTCTCGGTGAGGAACGGGCGAGGGTGAAGCCCTCGCAGGAAAAGGGAGCTATGGTGAAAAGCTTGGGTTTCTTCGCCAGAAGGGCACCACCTGCTGTCCACCTTTTCGTCGTTTTGCTCGCGCTCGCCCCCGCTTACCACGGCGTGGACCTCTGTAAGTAGTTCCTAAGCTCTAATCCGCAGGCCTTATAGTACCCGTCTCTCGTCGTGAAACTTCGTGACTATAGCTCCTTGGCCCGTGCCGCGCGCAGGTTGTTTCGTTTATAAGTTATTAACGACGCGGAGGTTGTGCGCGACCCCAGAACTTACACCGCCGCAGTCGACGAACTTTCGATCCGGGATCGACTTTGACCGTGGTCATTAGATATCTTATATACCTATCTCAAGACGTTGCGTCTTATCGAATTGCACGAATCGTTTATATTTAGCGTTTCGTGAGTTTACGAAACCATGAACATTTTCACGAGAGATGTATTAATAATACAAAGTTATAATATTGTGTTATTCTATTTGAATTTCAATTACCGAAAATTTGCCGAAAAATTTCGTGAGTTTTTTATGAGCGAGCGAAATCATTGAATCATTTCACGAGAAACGTATAATAATACACTTAAAATTATAATATACTATTATTCCACTCGAATTTCAAGTTCCAGTATATTTGTCATAAAATTTGTATCAAAGTGAAAATTAATACTTGATTAACAACTTCCATTAACATATATGTATGTTAAGGTAAAATTCTATTAAATTCTGATTAAATTGGTTAAGCAAATATTAATTTTTATTTCTATCCAAGTTTTTCTTCGACGATATTGATGTTTAAAATTAAAATAAAGTAGTAGTATATTGTAATTCGTTGTGTTTTAAATATACGCGCACGTTGTAATGAAAAAGAATAGTCGAATCATATAAAGAAGATACCACTTTCAGGATGGTACGGAGTATTCTCATTTTATCATATTAATAATAAGTAATCGCTCTGTTCCGAAGCTCAGTTCGCGAGGAGCAGCTTAATAGAAATAGATTTCCGGACGTAAGAGAGAAAAATAGCATGGTTGCCGCGATAATGGAAAGCTTAATAATTGCGCCTCCCTTACCGGTGCCCTTCCAAACAACATCCTCAGCGCTTTCCTCCCTTGCCCCGTAATTTATCTTACCGCCAATAGCCGAGAAGTAATCGATGATGTTTTTCTCGGAACGGAATCCCGTTAACGACGAACGACTTTTACTCCCGACATCCTCCAAGGATAGAATCATACGAGGCGTCTTACGCGCCCCGTCAGACGTCCCGAAGATTAACGAAGGGAGATCGGCGTCTCGAAAGGATCGCGAGGGTGTCGCGTGTAGGAAACCCTTATTCACGATCGATTTACGAGTGTGATATCTTAGTGTGTGACTCGTTAAGCCGGACGCGACGACAAAGGAAACGGATTCTGCCGGTCTCGAACTTTATCGAGGGCGCGGGCGGTCGTGAGAATTCCGGCGAGGGTGGGCGATACGCGCCGATATATATCGGCTGGACCTTCATTAATAATAATAGCGAGTCGCTCGCCATGTTGGCCAACTAGAGATCTCGATCGGTATTTCCTCCCTTTGTTGGCCACGACTCTCTCTCCTGCCGTTCGATTCGAATCGCTCTCTCCCGCTGCTCCCACTGAATTCGTGAACATACATTAGCGACAGGATCGCGACGTATCGGAGGCTGACCTTCATTAATAATAATAATAATACTGAGTCCACCGTCGGCTTACCGCGATGATCTCGAGCGTTCTACCTCGGATCGCGAGACGTGACTTTCCCGCTATCGATGCCGGCGCACTTCGCCGAATCCGAGGACATATATTAGTGGCGGACATATCGAGAGAGCCTTCATTAATAACGACGATCGCTCTGCGCGAAGGCCGATCGGGGCGCGTTTTCTTCCTTTGTCGATTCGCGACTTTCCTGCCGTTGATTCTAATCGGCCGGGACGCGTAGTCCGAGGAAGTCGGCGGGCATACATATATTAGAGCACCGGAATCGCGATATGACGAAGAGAGTTCTGTTAGTAATAACGGCGATTAATCCGATCGGCCATTCCATCGGTGCCGATGAATGCGACCGGCCGAGTTCGTAGGCGTGCAATTTTCCATCCGCCGATCGAAATCGCGGCGCGCATTAGCGCGTCGTATCCCGATGGATATTCCTTCGGTATCGTTCCCGGCCATCTCTCCCCCCCGCGGGTCGTACAAATGACAAAGCCCGCCCAAATTATCCCAGTTATAAATTCACGGGACCGACCGGGCCCCCCCTCGCCGATCGTACATCACGCGGAAATGCGCGTCGCGCATGGCCGCGTATGTTTTGCAAATTGCGAGCATTACATTCTTAAGCAGCGTCGGCGAATCCACGCTTTACAGAGATTCCATTTCGGCAATAAAATACGTTGGATTAAAACGTAAGACCAAAATACACATTTCACAACGGAACGGACGCGGCGCCGCGCGGCGGACGCGGAATTACGAGGCGGGGTGGTATCGTCGGAAGAACACTGCAAACTTTCGCCGGTATTAATGGCCACCTACATGCCCATTCTGTTCGTTGGCTTAGCGCGGATTCCTTCCGTTACTCCTCTCTCCGAGAGTACGGAGGCTGCAGCATCCCGCCCCTCGCGGCCCTGGCGGCTCGCGTTGCATCTGCACCCGATATCCGGGCATTAGGCATTATCGTTGCCGGCTATAATACATACACCGCGGCGTTCAACCCAGGCTACTTCAAATTTTAGCAATTTCCGTAACGCGTAATAGGGTATCGTTACTTCGGCGTGTAAACCGTAATCGATGCTGCGCGTTGCATCATGCACACGAAGCCGCGCTGTCGACGAAGCGGACGTTCGAGTTGTCGTGTCCGGATTAGTTACACTCCGATATACGCTCCTTTGTCGAATTACAAGGACCCGGCGTGTATCGTACACGCGTCTGTGAATTAACCAGCTTTGACTTTGTAATGCGCGATGAAGCATCCGGTTCGCTGAAATCGACGACCGATATTCGAATGAACGCCCGGGAATAAATGGCCGCGTGGGCGATTAATAGCGCCTTAAAAACAAGAAATGTCACGGATCCTTATGTAATCGGGTCCTTAATGATACCGCCGTGACGCGACCGGCATGAATGCGTCATACTTTGTTCGAACTTTATTGCACAAGCGGATGACCCGCGGTAACGCCTCTCGAAAATATGTACGCCGAAGAGATCGGAGTAATATATGTGCAAAATAAACGGTATTGTTACATGAGAAGAACAGTCTTGCTGGCAAATCTAAAAATTTGACCAAATCTGAAAATAATTTGGTTGGCTTTTAAAATTATTATGTACGACGTTCAAATCGATTGCTTAACAAGATCAAAAAATTTATCACGTTTAAGCGTCCTACATAACTTTGGTCCAACAAAATTATTGTAAGATTTGTATTTGTCCAAATTTTCAAACTTGCCAACAAAACTGTTATCTCCGTGTGTAGTAGAAAAAATAGAGATGGCCACGCCACCTGATTACATCATACATACGATGAAAATAAGTGTCAACGGTCTAAAGTATCGTTCTTCCAATGGCCCTTAACCCTGTCATTGTGCTCGCGCTCGTGAAAGCGCGGAAGACCGAGCCAAACGCGGAAGAGGATTCCTTTCAGATATTAAATCTTCGAGGATAAAGCGCTTTACGATCCTTATTAGCGAACGAGCGTGCAGTCATGACGGGCCAGGGCCTGTAACGACCATCACGGGTGTAAAAATCGCACGCATAACGTCGCAATTGGCACTTCGCTTCTCAACTTTCCGCTATCATTTTTCGTCGTTATTCCTGCGGACGTAATACACGACATTGACATTATACACAACGACGCAATAAATATTCCAATATTCCACTGCCTATCTCGTGCACGGCGGAAGATATTCCATTCCGCGCCGGCCGGCGATGCAGTCGACAGCAGTTCTCGCAAAGCAGCTGTATTCACCTGTGAAACAATTAGATCGGTCCAGGAGATACGGAAACGTCGAGACGCCCTCCTATCCTCCCTCCCCTCCTCTTCCTACCCTTCCGCACGCAGGTACCCGTCCGCCCGGGGCCGAACCGTAAACTTCCACCCGCACGACAGGCAATCGTACAACGAGAGCGTAAACCGGCTATCGCGTGGATCCATCTCGGTTAGCTGGTTATTTAGCCGTTTATGATCCGGCCGCGATGCACGTCGATGTGCCTAGATGCGATAGAGAGAGAGAGAGAGAGAGAGAGAGAGAGAGAGAGAGAGATGCATATAAATTCAACCTCCCTTTAACCTCGACGACACCACGTTCGTTTGTTGCAGCCCAATGCATCGCGCCGCTCGGCATGGAGTCCGGGGCGATCCCGGACGCGGATATCAACGCCAGTTCCAGTTTCGACACCGGAAACGTCGGTCCCCACCTGGCACGGTAAGCGACAGTTTTTCATTCGGATAGTCCGCGCCGGACCGCCATCGATCATTCGTATCTACCGGCGCCTTCTGTTGCGCCCCCGATGGCACCCGCGGCCAACGTGACGTCACCGATATCACCGGGATCTGCGTGAACGTGCGCAAAAATTTGATTCCAATCGCGTCTTTCGCCAAGAGTCTTTCGCCACGTAAATCGGGGACTTTGAACGGAATATTAATAAAGACGATGGAAAGTCACTTTCATCGCGCTCCGTTTTTATTATCGCAAAACAACCACGAGTTCGAGCACCACACGCTCTAGTTTTAGAAACTTTCTAAAAGGAAAACAGGAGCTCTATGTAACGATGAGGTAAATATATCGTCTCGTGTTAATTGTGACACCTCCGCTTTGCACGCGCGCGCGCGCATATACACGTGAATACTGAAAACTCACCGGAAACGCCCGGCCGCTTGTTAATACGTAAAATCCGGAATATCAGGTTTATAAGTCTTTGGCGAAAGACGTTATTACGCGCGAACAAAGAGAGCAACGCGGTCGCGAACGTAATTATTTCTAATCTAACGGGGCATAGCTTTAACCCCGTTTATGCGCGCGGACCGGCTAACGGAGATTAGTCGACATCTCTTATCGTCGTGTGAAACGAAAAAATTCAGCACCGGCCACGCGGTGGGCGCGCTGAGAGAAGGCTTATGAAGTCTAATTATAAATTAACGCCTATCCCCGCGAGAATAAATTGACGACGCAACAACGTATGATTAAGTAATCCGCGTACCTTTCCGATAGCTATCGCTTCTCGTTTGGCACTTGCCCGCGTACGAAATGAATATTTATAGAGCTGTTAAATTGGTCGTTCTCCCTGAGCGCCGGTTTATTCCTCGGTTTAAAAACGAATTTATTTTTAATTGCGGCTGACGAAAATTATTCAACGCGAATTTACGGCCGATCGGGGATTTACATACTGGCCGTCCGTGCGTTCTGCTCCGCGTTAATAATTTCTACGTCATTATTCGATGCGTCCCTTGACCGTGCTGTTTACGCTCGTAATTATTTACGGCAACGACAATGTTACCCCGGCCGCCGTGAAAAACCTTAAAAACCTCCGTTGCGTATCCCAACGGAGTTAATGCTTCAGCATGAGTTTAATTACCGGGTATACGTTTAACATAACTTTTTGCTTATAGTTAATAAACGATGAAGCACGCGACGGTAGAATTAATTCCATTCCAAATTAATTTCCACCTGCATCGCCCTTTACATTTTGCCCACTGTTCCGTTTCTCCCTTCCTCCCACTCTACCTCATCTTGCAAACATTTGCAAAATGACTATGGCGCAAAACAGAGATCGCCTTCAGCGGACATGGCCCCTCGCAGGAACCTCCCATAATGCAATTATCACAAAAGGACCTTTGACGTATCATACCTGAACTAAAAAGAATATTACACCTGGTCAGTGGTAAAAGAGTTGGCCATGTAACGCCTCTGGTAGCCGCCGGTGCAACGCATGAATACGAGATGCAACCGACGGAGTACGTGCGCCAACTACCTCCTCATCCTCTCGACCTCGCCGCATCTTTCTCTCTCTCATTCTCTCTCCCTCCCCCCCCCTCTCTCTCTCTCTCTCTCTCTCTCTCTCTCTCTCTCTCTCTCTCTCTCTCTCTCTCTCTCTCTCGCCGCTTCTCGTTGGCGGCGGTGCTGCTTGCTTCTCCCTCTCGCGCTCTCGCGTTTAGATATTAATGCGTGGGGCCCGGTATTCGCTGGCGGTTTGCAGTGCAGCGGCGGTTTATACGAATATTCCATCCCACGGGACGTATCCCAGCCCAGCAGGCCGCGGTTGTAGAACCGAACGGGTGCGCGCGGCACCAGGCCGGGGTATACACGGGGAGCGTTGGTCGACGCGGCCCCGCGGGCTCTCCGATATTAATACATTCCATTACCGCAGACAATGACCGGCTGAATGGGCCTCCGAGTCTTGATGAGCTTCGCTCTGCCCTCCCGCAGCATCGCGCGCACCCGGGATCCTCCTCCGGCCGCGCACGTCACCATCTAATTTAATACAGGCTGGCCTCGGGCGCGTGAGGTGCTGCGAAACGCGCTTACAGCCGCGGTGTGCTCTCCTTTGTGTTGTCGTGCTCGAGAAAAAAAGAGGGGAATTGCACCGCCATTTTCTTCGAAATTCCACGAGATGATAGGCCGACGAACGTTTCGCCCCGATACGAATTATCGCGCGGTTACGGCGTATTTTTCTTTCTCGCTCACCGCGGACGTCGAGGGTACGCGTACAAAAAAAAAAAAGAAGAAGAGAAAGGAAGAAAGAGGGGAAAAAATAACGTGAGGCTGGGCTCCGCGCGTTTTCCCGGATTCTCGTTATACTGGAAACGGTCGCGAATTAAAACAACGCGCCCGGAGATGCGTCGGTTACACGAGAAAAATCATCCGGAATGATTACGCCGGGAATATAAAATACATAAATGACTGACATAATCTGAACACTACGCATCAAAAATTGACGTTAATTGATGTCCAACGCAAAAATATATCAACGATATGATTTGTTGAAAACGCGATACGCCATTCTGGCGCGTTTAGAACATTTCTTTCGCGTTCGGGCGAATATTACTGGCGTATGGAAGAAAAATTCGTTTTCCTCGAATATAACAAAAGTGACTTCGTTGATTTCAATTGGAATCGAAAATTTCCGAGTTACAGCGCACCGTGTGAGCCGCGATAAATCATCCGTGAATAGAAGAATAAACAGTTTTCGCCGACGCGTATCGTGAGATCTAATGGAGCGCGTTTTTTCCAATTATCGAGTGAAAAATTTTTGACGTACAATCGGCGCGAAAAGGCCAGCGGTGTATTTCGTATCGCACGCTCTCCTTTCAGAAATCGCGCAGCTGCAAGTTCTTTCGCACGTTTCCGCCGTTCCTTTTCTTCGTGTTTCCGTTCAACGGCATTTCTAGAATGGGTGCAATTAAGACGCCAGTAGGAACATAGAGCGGGCGAGATACCGCCCGGCGAAATTGGATGGGGTTGAGAAATCACGGGACGATTTTCGCCGCGTAATTTTGTTCGGGCCGAAAATAGCGCGGGTTTTAATTTACTGCCGCGCAAACTGTGATTATGTGCTAATTACGTCGATGCATACTATTAACCCCGCGAGTTTATTTCCAACGCGAGAGCGAAATATTTAGTTGTTATTGTTTACGTGACGTTGTAAATGTACATCGTTAATGTTACTATAGCTTTGAAACGATAAGCAATGATTATTTCCGTGCACGTACTTCCACACGTACATTATACACGCGTTCGAGCAGCTGGAAATATGATACGAACCATTTTCCTAAATAGAGGAACGGCAGGAAACTGCATGATACAAGATATTTACTTCGGAAAGAACGTACGGCGGCGTCGAGTTAGCGAATTTTACAGGCTCGTAATAGCTCTTACTTACTAGAGCCATTATGCGATACGCTATAATTTAGAAAAGCACAGCTGAAACATCGGTTAAAAGAGACAGACGCGCCGCGTCGGTTATAGTCGCGGGCGATTACGCTTACGTGTCAGATGACGCCAAAGTGGACTCCATCTTCGATCTTACTCCATCTCGGCATCGAGTCAAGACTTCAGAGAGCGATTGGAACAGAGACGCCTCGAGCATCACACAGACGAAGAGACTCTCCGAAAATAGCCTCTGGTCTGTCTGATGTTTCGCGAACGGTGAATCAGCAAAATGATTTCTGATATTTATTTCCTATTTGAGATACGAAATCATCACGCAGAAATTCTGATTGAGAGCAGCTTATTACAAAGCGAACATATAAAAACTTGCGAATTAGCATTTAAAATTAAGTACTTATTTATTTCTTCGTCATACTTTAACTGGTATTCTAAATATATTTCATAACGACCTCGATTGCAAACTGGAATATTTTTCTTTTTTTCAAGAAGAAAATGATCAGACTTAAATAACCTCGGTCCCAGTAGTTCTGCGATATTCACGCTATGGATGTGCATCTCATAATCCGTAAAGATAAGCTGTAACAGTAAGTACCAATAGAGACTCGATCTATAAATTGTAAAAGACTCGATCGGATTTCTTTCTGATTTTGCGATGGAAAACACAACAATTTTTTTTAAAACGATATCCTGTGATAATATTTATTGCGCGAGAGATGCGACTCAGTCGTCATCTGCGAAGATGTCCTGGTCGTTGTGTGAATTTATTTTCGCCCAGCGTTTAGCTCTCGAAAATGTAAATATATATTTTACATTTACAGTTATTAACAAAGGAGGCCGTCCGTCTCGACGCTATTTATTCATCCGTGCGGAGAACTTGTTCGAGAACTTCGTCGCTACTTATTTAATTCGCGAAATCCGTCTTATAAAAGCGGAATTTTTGAGGCGAGCTTAACGAGCGGAAATTGAGAAAACGTGATTAAGAGACGAATGCAAAACAGCATACGTCTAAGGAATAATTTTTGCTCAGTAGATTCATCATCGAACCGATATTCTTCCTGAATATTTAACAGGTCTGACGGTCTCAACGCGCGGCGCATGTTATATGATTACGAATATTAAATGATTTAATCTAATTAACTAATGCATAACGACTCCTTTATGCTGGGTAGTAGCGCAGCTCCCGAGGCCGCCGTTCGCGCTGAATTAGATGAAAAATAACTTCTCTTCTCCGTGACGAGCGTTCGATTCGTAACGATAACGCACGATAAAAATTCCGCCGTGTGACAGATTCAATTTTCCCGTGACCGACAACGTCATCGTCGAAACGGTAATAACGGCGACTTTTTTTCTCACCGCGAAATTAAATTCTGACCGCCGCTGACGGGACGGTGCTTTTGTCGTACGAAATCGCGCGCGAATCTTTTCCCATCGATCGGCCGCGCACCGCCACTCGCCGCCGGCGCGGTGAGATGTCCGTCAATCTTCCCGATCGATGGTTTGCATAATGCGAGCGCGTTAACGCGCGCAGATAGCGAGCAGTCCCGCTGTCACGTTCCTGTTAATACCGGCGAATGCAGAATCGCCGGGTTAGTTGACGCGATGGAAAATTTAAGTTCGTCACGCCGTCCTCCTCTCGCCTCGCTCGATTTAATGCCATCCGTCCGCGTCAGTCGTGCGGAGCGGACGACATGGAGTTTTCGGTGGTTCGCCGTCGTGTTCCACCGCCGAGGAAACGATTATACCGAATCGTCTTTTTGGGATATATGCGCGAGGACCACACACCTCAATCCTTCCTTGCCCTTGCGACACTCACAGAAAGTTTATTATAAATAGAACCCGCGCGTCGGTTTTGGGCACCATCGCGATTCAATTTGGCGATACAAAAGGCACAAATAGGATTATTATATGTAGGTATATATGTAGGTATGTCTTTGCGAACAAATTCGTGTTTGTATGCATTTATTTTAATTAACGATGATTTGTAATTTTGGAAAGACTTCTATTGAAACATAATATTTTAATCTTCGACAGAAAGATTAAAATATTTATTTCTAAATAAAATCTTGTAAAACGTTGCATTCGAACTGGTTGAACACTCTTGTTTTAATTCATTGTTCATTTCTGTTGAAATTCACGTTGTTCAATTCCACTCCAGTGCGACGGATCCTTATCGTCAATATGCTACAAGTGCGGAAATTAAAACTCACCAGCGGCAAAATTTTAAATAAACATTATTCACCGATTTACAATTTAAAAAAAAAATTCCAGCAAATGAAAATAAAATTTTATTTATATTGGGTATCCATTTCTTTTACAGACATCCCATACAATACACGTCTTCTCCTGAAATAATCAATATTTACTGATCATATTCCGTTACACCAGACAAAGTCGAGATTTTCTTTTTTATCGAAAAACTATAAAAAAACTTTCATTATTTACCTCCAGACAAAAAACTATTAGAACTTGTTACGACAAAATAATATATACTCTCTGATATCGATGTAATCCGACCTCGTTTTCTCGTAACGATAGCAACTGCAGACAATGGAGTCGTAAAACCCGCGCCTTGTCATTGCTACTCCACCTTTAACTAATCATCCCGAACGAGCCGGGTGTTAACGATAAAGAGACACTTCCAGCACGCAGGTTGTAAATCTTGCAAAAGCAGCCATTACAACGGCGAGCATCCGCCATTAAGAACGCAGCGGCATTATATTCGTATTTGGCTAATGACGAACATGAAGCATGATTGTTCGCACCTCGTGGACCAGCCGCAATTGCAAAAATGACCTCGGTGGACTCATCGTAAATAGCTCCGTTTACGTTTCTCACTATCGAGAAAGATTATTACAATCATCCCGCGCGGTAATGATGCAGCTTATCGCGCCGTTGCGCAATAAGCCGTGTCTTATTTTATCACAGCGAATAACATAATCAGACAATCGTTCCTTCGATGGCACAATAACGCGAACCGCTGTTCGCCGCGCCGAGCTCCTTTTCGCACGTTGAGACGATTGGTATGCCGAGAGCGCGACTGGCGCCGGAGTCTGCGAGAAACGCTTCACGCAGCGATTCCTAATCTGCAATTTGAGAAGAATACACCCGCCGCCCGTATATAACTGTACGTATCCTCGGCGTAACGCCGAAAAGGAGCACCACTCTTAGCGTCGAGCATTTAAACGGTCCACGCAATTAGGGAAGGCGCTTCGCGCTTCATGTTTTATTCATGCCGGCCCCGGCGCGTAGAAACTCTCTCTCCTCGCCTTGCTTTCGACCCCTCGAAGATTAAAACCGAGGCGGGCACAGCTTGAACGTATAAATGGCCGCGAACGTATACCCGTCCGACCCGTATCACCTGCGCGGAGATGATACGTGGTCACTCCGAATATCTGCGATTTTCCGCCTATGTAAATTCGTCGGTTATCGAGCCGGACTTTGGAAATCTCGATAAGCTTCCGGATTTTCGATGATCTCGGGGACGGCCAAGTCGGAAAGCCCGTTCTTGCGTTTACATTCGCTATTATTCATCGTTCCTTCCCGAAATTCTCCTGACGCTGACAAATAACAGCTCTTTTAAATTGAGCCTTGTATAATAATAACGGTATGATATAATGATGTCTTCACAATATTCAAACATAATATTCAAATTATCGTCAAATCACGTTTTCTTTCAAAACAAGGAATTCGAGATATCCTTTTATATTAATTTCAAATATTTCAAACTACATTAAAATGTAATTCTGATTCACGTTGCATGTGTGCACAGCTCCATATAACGTTAGCGAAATAACTAGAGAGAAATAATTAGAAAGAAAGAGAGAGAGAGAGAGAGAGAGAGAGAGAGAGAAAACGCACGAAATCTTCGATTTTTCGTGCACGTAAACGCGATAATATCGAAATTCAGAATGAGGTCTTCGATGGTCGACAGCACGGTCAGTTGATTTTCAGATAGCGCGAGATGAACGATGCTAGCTAGGAACTAACTCGATACTTTCACATCTAATTAGATCGTTACTTTTATGAGCGGACGAGACCGAGCCGAAATATACGACCGCTCGAAACTCGATTTCCGAGAATGCCTCGATAATTTTACGAGTCTTCTAATCTCAGTTATTCAATAGTTTTATCAAAATCTTTACACACTCCTAAATTTTATATAAAAATACATTAATAGCAGAAAATATTTTCGCGCAGAATAAAATAGAAATTTATTTATAATATAAAATATCTAAACATATTAACATTTCTTTGAAGATAAGCAAAATAGAAGCAAATGTTAATTCAATTTTACTCAATGGTTATAGATTGAAATCGGAGGATCTTGGTGGCGCCTGGTGTCCTAAGAATCAAATCACCCAGGAAGCTCGAGAATGGCTGGAGATCGACCTTCATACTATCCACTTGATCACGGCTACCGGTACCCAGGGTCGTTTCGGAAACGGCATGGGTGTTGAATTCGCAGAGGCGTATCTGCTGGAGTACTGGAGGCCGCGACTGGGCAAATGGGTTCGATATAGAGACATCAAAGGAAAGGAGGTGAGCACCTTAACTTAATTAAAGATTCTCTATCGTGACCCTAGATTACGAACACTGGTACGGAACACTGCCGCGAAGTTGTTCGACGTTTTCCGACTAAGTTGCTAAATCGGACTGATTGGATTCTCCATTATCTATCTATTACTCTAATGGTTTAATTTGTATTAGCTATTTTTTTTAATTTGTATTAAGCTATCGTAAACCTAAATCGCAAAAAAAGAGGAAAAAGAAAAAGCCTAACGATTTTTAAATTAACAAATATATTGAATAGTCATCTTCCGCATATAATACGCAATTCCTAACCAATATGCGGATGAAATATTTATATATTTAAAAATAGGAGATTTCATTTGATCCAAAGACTTTTCAACCTTTCGATATATATTTCTATATCGAATATCAAGACGGCACATTACGGCAATACAAAAAACGGTTCTTTAGAACTGACAGATCATTAGATCGATGCACGCCTACCCACTTCGGCAAAAACATTCGCCGCTATCGTGATTTATGACGTGATGCCGGCGCCGATTCGCGCATCCACCGGCGTCAGTCGATGCCGCAGCTGCCGCAGTTCCCGAGATAATCGTGCCACCTCCCCCCCCTCTCCTCTCCCCGCCGTTTCTCTGACTAAGGTGTCGAGATCGTTTTCCAGAGAACTAAACAGAATGCGCATTCTATTTGAGTGCAGCTAAAGCGGCGCGTATATGCCCGGGACGAGGCACGAGTTCAAAGTGTTCGCTCGACGATCAAGAATCGATTGCGAGAGGCGCGGGATTATCCTTGCTTGAAACGTAAGCCGCTTATCGCGAATCCGTAAGCTAATTTCGTACCGTCAGTGCGCCACTTTGTCGGGCCCATCCTACCGGCGTGCCTCGAGCCTTCCGCTCGTCTGCTCGCGAGCGAATCTGCTGCGAGTCTCTCTCGACTCTCTAACGGCGAAGCCCACGTTGAAGTATTAGCGGGAGCAGCTGCGGTGAGCGGAACGAGTTCGTGATGGACGCCGTAAAGTTAGGATACCCGGCATTACCGTGTAGTATGCATTAGCGGCAGTATATTCCGTTCATATCCGCAGCGACGAACCGCGATCGATGCGCCGCTACCAAAGCGTTTAGGGTATTTTCCAGATTGAAACCCTTGTAAATATAAGGACCTCCGAAGCTTAACTACTGTTCCGCGACCTGGCAACCACTTTGACGTAACAGAGAGATAAAAACGATTTTATCTCGTCGGAATAACGCTTCGCAACGGAAATTCTTCCTCCTCGAGCGGCTTCCACCAGCGGATCGGATAAGTAAACCGCCTCCGAAAAAAAGTGAGGGAGATAGATAGTTCCTTTTAAAAGGAACACTCTATACACAGATCCGTCCACAGACGATCCAAGATCACTTCGTAGAGTAGACTCTGTCCACATGATGGTGACTGCAAACATCAAATGGTACCCCGATACCGTTTACCTTTGAGGGAGCCGCGCGCGAGTATCGCCAGCAGCGACGGGACCACGTTCCCGGTGAACTCAACATCCACCGTCTATCGTCGGCCAATGTTTATGGACCACGTCGCCGTCGCTATTACGACACTTTAAGCCTCGTTCGCCGGCACGTCCCCTCGGGCACGATTCCGATGCGATGCGACGCGTACCCCGTTCATTAATGCGGCGGCGAGCCCCGTCTCGCTTTACGACGCTAAGAAGAGACGGTACACGTCTCCTGAAAGGCGAGACGAAAAAGCTCATCTAACCGCTAGGCAAATTGGCCACTCGATCGGCCCTACACGTCCCCGTACGGTTACAATCTTATTAATATTGATGGACCACTCGCGCCGGCGTTAATGCGTCGAGGGACCGCGCGACTTCGCCGTTCCCCTCCGCCGAGCGGAAAGACACCTCGCGTGTCGCACGATTAACTTCATGATTATTCAATACTTAATGATTAGCTCAGTCGGTTTTCTGCCCCGGAGACGACCCTCGCGAAAACACACTCGGTCAACAATCAAAATTTTATAATTCGACGTAATTAACGAAAACGTAGCCTGTATGTAGAGCATCGTAATTAAGCTGACATTTATGTACGCGTCCGACTTTCGAATTTAAATCTAATATGTAATACTTTTACTGTGATACTCCGTAATCCAATTACGTCGAATTCTAAGCTCTTCACTCCAAAATAAATCTGAATTTATTCGGTGGATGTTAAATATATAAAAGAGGTAATATATTAAATATATAAAAGAGGTTGGCACATTTTCATCTCATTCCACGTTTAATTAACAGAAATGTTTTCGATATGTCCCCTCGGTAATCTTCTTGCCAAGTAAATTAATGACTTTTTATATAAACTCCGCCTTAATTTGATTACTTCGAAAACACGTCGGGGACAGAAACACGATTGGGAACATTATTAACTTGGAACGCATGATTAACGGCGATGTAATTGGACAGGTGTTAACGTGACGCGAATCTAAAATTCCGCGCGGAGATACAGTTTCTCGAGTATGTGACATATCCCGGCTCATCACTATTCATTGCCTTATTATCGGGCCCGCGATACTTAGCGCTTTTGCAGCGCATTCATATTCGAGAAGTTGCTCATGTGTGTGTAAAACTTAACCGCTCGCGCAATTACCAATCGGGGGGGGAAAAATGACAGGGATGCTGATGGGACGTTTCATCGTGTCGTATCGATTTGTCTCCCCCGAGAACAGTTATCCGTTATCGATCGAAATGTGTCTCTATATCTGGCATCCGATTACTATCTTGTTAATATTGATAGCCAGCTTGCACCGGCGCTAATGCGCCAGAGGATTGCATCTTCGTCCCACATGCCAAAGACGCTGTCTATCGTCATCGGCGCTCAACCGCGTAATTTCATGCAAACGCTGTGTAGCCCCATCGATCCCATGATTATTCACCGCTTTATCACTAAGCGCAATCCGATTATTAACTTTGATTTATTTTTACTTAAACAAGACAAAATTTGAAATTTATTGTTGCATCTAGAAAAAGAAGAACACAAGGAAATTGAGTCATTAAAATTGCTACCAAAACAGATTTAAATATCTTTATACACGTTAACAAATTTTCTTATCGTTGCGATACGTAAGTATTACGTGCGACGTAAACTAGATACCGAAAAACATTCCGCGTTGCTATTTACTTAAACTGTTGCATATATAATAAAGTTAACAGACACTTATTAAAAATTTCCCTACGAAAAGCGAGGAAATATCTTTTATCTCTACCTTCTAAAGATAGACACGGAGTGGTTGTGTAGAGAAATCCGATTAATTATTGTACGAGGAAATGAGATTAACTCCGGCAGACGCTCATAGAAGGAAGCGAAATTTTTGCTTCCGCAGCAAATATACCCGAGACAGCAAATATTCCCTTTACCGCGTCACGCGCTGCGGGAAGTTTTTCCAGGGTTTCGCGGAGATATCCGGACGAGAGAGAGAGAGAGAGAGAGAGAGAAAAAACGTTTCTACGAAGACTCGCGCGCTGCGCCAGGACGATAAGAAACCACGAGGTCTTTAACAATTTCGAGGACAAGAGAGGAGCGTTAACGCACTGTGACGTGCGCATTTGTGCGAGTGCAAGGTGCATACGGTGCACGCACACGTGCGCACGCCGGCGTAAAATGACACGAATAGTACCGCATAATGCTAATAATAATTGTCACGCAGAAGGGACGGAAGGCGGAGGCACTCCGGCTTCAAAAGGCCGCCAGAGGTAATTAAAGCTTGAGGCGCGACCTTTCTCTCGCTCTTTCTCCCGATCTCCTTCTCTCTCGCCTCCGCCTTTCACCCTCACCCGCGCTCTCGCGAGGAAAGAGAGAACACCTACTCCGACTCCTTCCACCCCGCGGCTCTAACGCTCGTCTCAATAATAAATACCCCACGTCAAAAACCGACCCCACTTCTCATTAGTCTACGCGCCACCGCGTGCTTCCATCGTCCGTGCCCCATCGACGGACGGGAGATTAAATAGATTTTCTTGGAATCTCTGGCGCGGTTAAATTCGCCCAAGCGCAGCTTGCGCACTCCGCAGCTTGCAGGAAATGGTACGTCCTACGTACAGACGTTTCCTCTCCTCCTCTCTTGAAACAATGATATTTTTCTCTCGGTTTTTACTAAAGCATAATTTTCGTATCGTCAAAATATCGCGACTAATGCTATTGCAAATCGTATACTCGCAAATAAAAGTTGGACAAAAAATAATTACACACAAATGAATGATAAAAAAACAGAGTGCGTTATTGTCCAAAGATGAAAGTAAGATACATGTTTTAAAAATGCTATTTATTGAAATTACACAGTTTCTTTTTTATGAAATTATCATCTTCCCTTGTTTTATACGAGAGTTTTTCGTGTCTTTTAGATAAAGCCTTATCTTAATTTCCCTACAACATCCGTAATTAATTTTCCAAACTTACATTATCCCGGGCGTACTGCCGCTAAACTTTTTCTTAAAAGCATTAATTACACCTTCAGTTTTTCATGTTTAGCACACATTTTCATGTTTTTACGTGCGACATTAGCGTACTTTTAATCAGCGTATCAAAGCCCATCCGTTAAGCTATAAATCATTAGCAAACATTGTTCAAAAACAGTTTGTGGATTTCGATTGCAAATAGTTCAGCTACATTCTAAATACAGATAATTTATCGCTTTCATGTTTCGTATTTTCCGCACGATTCAGTTTGAAACATCATTTGTGTCACTTGAGCAAAGCTACAACTCTAATATTTGCGTATTTTTGTTGCTAAGAAAATATGAACGTAGAGAACGATTCCCGATCGCGCAATAAACTACAAATGTAATCTTCTAAAAGACAATGTCAAAAGAAGAATAAAAGCGAAAGATCCTGTCCGTCGCACAAAGAAGACAACGTATGGATATCTTCTATTCCCCGTAGACCGCACGTCGCGTCGTTTGGACACACGCCGGAAGAACATCCACAAATTGACCGAGCTTATGTTGTTAAAAACGTTCACGTTCACAACTATTGTATCTTGTTTTCTATCCCCGACCAAAAATAAAAGACACGGACCGTTTGTCGTTTATTGGACGACTCGCGGACCGTTGGAAAACCCCTCGAAAATAATCGACGAACAACTCATTCACGTCAAACATTTGAAATAACACCTTTATTTCGATTTTCGCTAATGATATTTGTAGATGTGCATCATATTTAAGGTACGAATGGACACGAAAGGTACTCGGAACATCGAAACTGTCCCACTTATTTTTTTCCGTCATCTCCAGTAGTTTTTAATGAGCGTCTCCCGCTTCCGCTTTCAAACCTCTTTTTACGTTTTATCTCGTTATCTAGCTTAGTGCGACGTAAGCAAAGAGATGTTACTGCTTTTAATAGGTGTCAAAAGTTAGAAGCACATTCGAGATGCCGGAATAATGTGACGGCGACGAATCACTTTGGCGCGGAGATATAAAAAATATGTTCGCAAAACTAACTGAAAATGTCAGCGTATATTACCTGACGTCCTCTGATTGTGACGAAAATATAAAAATGGGATATTACGAGGGAGCGTATAAGCGACAACTATCGGATTTGCAATTTCTCTTTCGTATAAAATGATAAAAATCTTTGAAACAAAACGCTGGTAAAAAGTACTGCTTAATCAGAATAGCCCCATTTAACATTCAAAGAAGCGACATATCGGTATATGCCATCAGTTTTGAAACGACTCTTAATCACGGCTCTCGGTGGAGTACAATGACCCGCGGCAACTGACATGTCACCCTCTTTTTCCACAGATTTTAACGCGGAGTGTTCTATGCGTTACATTTTAAAACGACACTTAATCACGGAAGTTCATGCAGTAACGCGACTATCAGCGACACGAATAACGCTTTTCTAGTTGGCTATCGATGAAGCGGGTAATATCGATTCCCGCAACATTGTACAAAGGATTTCATTCAATTTTTACACAAAATATTCAAATGCCAAAATTCATCGTAAACATTACAATTTTTATAGATACATCAAAAACTTAAATAGAGAGAGAGAAAAAGAGAGAGAGAGAGAGAGAGAGAGAGAGGGGGGGGAGGGCGGGCTTAAGACTTCGAAAAGTCAAATAAGATTTAATGATTTCTGTTTAAGATTGGAGATGGATCTTTTAAATTTAAATATTTAAAAATCTCATGACTGATCAAACGTGATAGTCAATAAGTACAAAGTCAAGCAAAGTATCCTCTTGAGTAACAATCGTACCTTACGATTTTTATCGCTCTGTGATTATATGATACATTCATTCTACCGTGCAAGACCCAATTATCTATAATTAAAGAGCACGAGCAACTTCGAAGTAATAACTTTCGCAAAAGCGATGAACACGGGGATGCTCGTAGGACGGTATAGGCGTAAGTGGTAGGTTTTAGCCCCTTGATCCATCATTAACCTGTCCGGTGACGAACCGACTTCGCCGTGCGCCGTCGGCTTTCCTCCCCGCTTTCCTCCCCATGGATTCGGGCGGGTTCGAGCGAGGGAATTCCGTGAGGAAATCCGATAATTGTCGGGGGATAAGTGCGCGCACTGTGGGGTGCGTGAGGAGACGGATGCGTGCGTGCAAAGCGAACGAACACGCGAGCGACGCTCTTGCGTTTGATTCCCGCCACCCGATCCCGGTAAATCACGCACTGTTTCCAGGTAGCCGCCGCGAGGACGGCGGTCCGCGGGGCAGGGCGGAGGGGGAGGGGCGTGGAGACCGGGAGAAAAATAAGGGAAACGACGGGGGCGATATTGCCGGCCGCTATATGATGATGTCGGTTGTAACGCACGCACAGGAAGCCAGGCACATTAGCGAAACGCGTTCTGTCCACGGGATAATTCACGCCGCGTCACGACACACGCGTGCACTCGCGGCGGGTATAATTGCAATTGTAAGTGTAGCCCGGGCCCGGTGTGCGTTGCCGCGAGAGAGCGATAGCCCTGTCAACGAAACGAGATACGCTTACGCGCTGGATCAACGATGACTACGATATGTCCTGCGAACGCGATATCGCGTAATAACTCGCATCGCGATAACGGCGTCGCATTAACGTTACGCTTTTATAGCGTATCAAGGCCGACAGATTTAATAATAGATATATAAAGGTCGGCGCGCGGATTTTCGAGAGGAATATGATAGGATCGCGCTAGAAAATCGCAGTCACAATCAACAGTAAAGTGACGTTCCTCCTCTAAAATATTATCCGTTTATTTTTATTACATTCTTGACGGGAGAATAAAGTTTCGACATAACGTATCTTTCATAAGAATACCATGATTAAATTTTAGATAACGTTTACGAGGTTTACATTCGCAATTTTTGCAAAGTTCACATGTCACAGATCCTTTTTATTATTACAAACGGAAAAGTTTTAGGACAAGATAAAAAACTTATGACGAATTAAAGGAAATGGAGAGTCTTTCCTTCTCCAAACGCGAAAAATTTTTCTCTATTTGAGAGATCCGAATCGAGCCATATATCGTCAAGCAATATACGTTTTTTTTTTATTAAAAAACCGAATATTTTTTGCGGATAAAAGTTCGATGGGAGCAGAGTAGTAGAACCATAATCGGTAATAGGTAGGACGTTCTAAAAATATCGGCCCATCGACGAACGAAATTCCGATAGCGTCATTCAAGAGAAGTGCACGAAAATATTCGCGGCGGCAACCACCGTCACGACATGCATGCGCCGATGCAATAAATTTGTTTTATACGGCACTTCGACAGGCAAAAACGAACACGGGCATAAGTTATGAACACTTCAAAATTGCACACAAGGAAGAAGAACGTGGTTCGCTTGGCTCACCAAATTTTTTCGTCAATCTCTTTCGGAACCTAAGGCATCCAAGATCGTCACAAAGCGAACTTTTGAAAGCGAAATCGACCGCGAAAAGTTATATAGAGAAATTTAAAAAATAATTAAAGGAATCTTAATATAATCCTGTTTGTTAAAATTAGACAAGTGTGTAAGATAGAAGAAAGAAAGACATTGTTTAAATGTAGTGAATTAAATCGGAAAGATTTTGAAAAAGTGAAAAATATTTTCGAGAATAGCATATTGCAACCGAGTTCTTCCTAAATACACTTCAAATTATTCTTTTGCCATTTTTTTAATAGCTTGAAAAAAAAATGTATTCGTGGGATCTCTGTGGAAAAATTGAAATGACTAACTTTTATGTCACGATCGAGATAAAGTCTCGCGACAGCGAGACTCACTTCCCAAATGGTGTCTGAATTTAGAAAGTTTATAACCGCATCTAGCATCCTTGAAATGTACTTCGATCGTGACGTCATCGGAGATGCATATTTACGAGATACACTTCCGCCGTAAACTGCGCGTGCAACCATTACGATTTGAAGAAGCCGTCACGATAAAGTTCCATCGAGCCGCTACATCTTCTTGACTCTTTTACATTGTGCACGCCCCTTTCCATCGCCGTGCACTCGTTTCTGTCTCAAGAAAGTGCCAGCTGCATAATTTTGCAACACCGCCGTTGCAACACGATAGACGTATAAGAGCCGACAGATGTCCCATCTCGTGCTCGGTCACGTCATCCGGTTGTCATTCGTTTACAAAATGGCTCGCTGTTTTCATTTTCTGTTCCGTCGACCTTCCATACTTACCTTAATTCTAACATGGAGAGGCATCTCACGTGCCGTCTAACTGAACGTTTCCTCACACATTTTATACTAACAATTTCAATCTATTTTATTCGAGTTTGTCAAGTTTCTACTTAGATATTATAATTCACAATAACTTCCAACTTAAGATTTAGTTATATACGTTATATAAATAACATATATAGCTAAATCTGAACTTTGGATTTATTACATACATTAATTACATAAAATATAATTACATAAACAGAGTAGAGTTTATGTAAACGTTGCCGGTTTATACAAAATTTATAAATTATTGTTTACGATTTTATACGCGACGATGCGAAGTAACATTAAATGTGTATATCCCATGCGAACACAAGACCTTGAACATTTCCAAAGACAATTACAGGTCGATAGTACCTATAATCGTTGGTTAACATTTGACCTTATAGACACGCAGCAAGGCGCATGCACGCACGAAAATAAGAGAAGCAGGAAATTACCTTGAAAAGGTACATAAGTAATATATCCATAGCGGTATTTTACAATGGTAAACTATTATTGAACTTTCGAAACCCTTTTCTCGCAACGAGATAATATAAAGTAATAATTGCCTACCTCGCGAACGGCTCTTCAAATAATACATATAAATATCATAATGCGTAATGTGCCATGTATACACATCATGAATCATTGTGCATTTGTGTAATGACGCCAGAGTGAAGCGCATTTAATTCGACGATTTACATATGATGATTAGATGATTAATAGCTCGTGAAAATGGTAATTACGCTCATGAATCAACAATCTAATGCAAATTAATAGTACGATATAAAACGAGAATGACAGACATTATATATGTATTAATATTACACATATGTAATATTACACATATTATAATTAAGTTTGCTGCAGTTCAGTTAATTTCGTGATTGGTAACGTTATCAAACATATGAGATATTTTGACAATATCCGATCCGCTATTTCATCATATTTCTTATTAATTAGTTTGGTTTTTCATACGTACAATGAAAATATCAACAAATATCAATTTTAATTTGATTTTTAATATTCAAGTCAATTGTCTAAAGACGATAATCTTACTATTGTCAAACTTTTGCAAAAATATAAACGTTTATTCTACCCTGCAAACATGAACATATAGACAGATAGTTAACTATCAGGGGTGCAAGATCTTGATGCTGTGAAAACCGGTAGCAACATAACGCGCAGCTGAAATAGGTCCCTGGTTGCCATAAAATGAGAAAGAATCGACCCCCAGATACGAAGAGTTTTTCACCCAGGGTGCAGTAAGCTATCCGTTGGTAAGGAGGTAAGGGTGCACCTTAGGGAGTACTTTCGAAGTGTCTGTTTCTGGAAGGAGAGAACGGTAGCGCGGATCCGGAGGGTTGGTAGAGGCAAGGGTTTGCCAGTGAAAACTCAAGAAACGCTTTTACGTCTCGGTAATTGAACTCCGCTATATGTGTGTGCCGAAAGATGGCTGGGCCGGGTTTATACGCCGACTGTTCAAGACGGGGCGAATAGTATTTCCAAAAAAATTGTGAAAGGCGTAAAAGCGTTATTTGAAGGTAGAAATCGCGAGTAGGGCCGTGTAGAATAGAAGATAAAGTTCGAGTCGATATGCGAACAGGGTGAAAATAGGTCAGCCTGCTTAATCCGCGAGTATATACGTAGCTTATCAAGCCCATAAGAACGTCCCGAAGGACCATGGTTAGGGTATCCTGACGTAGGGTCCCACGCGGCGAACATGTTGACGGTAGCATAGTGATAGAGGTCGGCGTATGGGTGCACCGAAAAGTGGTAGAAGGTGACTAAAGGTATGGAACGTATGTTCGGCCACGAGACGTGCGCAGAATGCGTTGTGCCTGCCACAAAACGTTCTGTCGCGCGACTATGTTGCGAGCTCATCGCTGTACAACGAAGCCATATATTCACACGTAGCTTTAGCTACCCTAATATACGTATGTACCATTTACATCTACTGAGAGAGAGAGAGAGAGAGAGAGAGAGAGAGAGAGAGCACACATGTGAACGTGTAATGTATGTGTGTCGTATGTTTGTGTATATATATATATATATATATATATATATATATATATATATATATCGAAAAATGTATATTGCTTCTTGTCTAAAAATTATTTGAGATTCAAAATCATTTCTCCTTTACGAAACTGGCGTTTCGTAACGTTTTAATTTTTAACATTAAACATCTCGCTAATCAAGCTTCAAATTAACCTTTTATTGAAGTACACCCCGATTTATAATCGACCTCTTGTTATCTATTTACACTTCGGCCGCATAATTTTCAATGCCAAATAACTCGATAATTAATCGGGCTTGAGAGATGTCGTCGTCGCGTCCGTCGAAGGATTTATAATTATAAGAGAGGAAACGCGTATCTTCTGATATACCCTGTATAATATGTACCATCGAAACCGACATATGTGTGTGCGCGCGCACGCGCACACACACACACACACACACACACCACATGTACCTATGTACATAAGCGTACCTGGCTATCTACTCACCATGGGCAACGCCACTTCGCGTGATCTCGTGGGACCGTGCCACTCGCCCGCACGCCCCGCACCCTCTGTACATCGTACACCACCCTACACACCGCCGTCGGATAAACCGCTTATTTTATTCATAAACCCACAACGTGGAATCAATATTGCACCGTCGCCCCAGCACGCTCGAGGAGAGAGAGACGTCGTCAACGACGGCAACACGTTCGCTGCCTTGACGGGGATCAGGGAATGCGGACGGTGGACGTTTAACTCAACCCTCTCTCGCCCTCTGTTACCCTCTCTGCATGAACTCTTCGTCCCTTCTCGATTTGCCCGTCTGTTTTGGCTCGCCCGTCTCTCTCTCTCTCTCTCTCTCTCTCTCTCTCTCTCTCTCTCTCTCTCTCTCTCTCTCTCTCTCTCTCTCTCTCTCTCTCTCTCTCTCTCTCTCTCTCTCTCTCTCCCTCCCTCTCTCCCTCTTCCCCTTCCTTTCTCTTTCTCCCTCTTTCTGTCTCTATCTCCCTGTGCATCTCTGTCGGACCTAATGTGGTGGAATGCAGAATGAAATTAGTCCTTAGCCCCCGTCTGATCCCGTGGAACGCAATGTCCATTCTATGACAGGACATATCCAAGTCCGGAGAAGGAGAGGAGAGCGACATTTCGCGCTGCTGAAACACATAGGCATTGTGCCGATATAAATGTCATCGACCATTGACCAGACAATCGCGACGTTCTAAAACGGGATATAAAGTAACACGTCGGATACTTTTTCCGACCTGCCAGATTATTTGATTGATACACACGAGGATGTTATATGTGACTTCACGAGGAAACGTCATAAATCCATTAACATAACAAAATCTACGATGGTAAAATTTCGATTGTGCCGAGACAACTTATCGATAACAATAGATTTCCTTTCTTTTACATATGCATGAGATACTACGCTAAAGTTACGGCTATCAGTTCGGAAATGTACGGTATATTAAAAATTCTTATCTCGCGAAGTAATGTTGGTGCACGTAAAAGTCTGCTGTTTTGCATTCGCGGGCTATATCAGCATCGTCCGATGCAGCGGTACAAAAAGGTAGGACGCGGAATGGCGCACGTGTTCAAATATCCGGACTGTCCGGACGCTAATGTAACGTCGTTGCAGAAGGAGAGCTAATGAGACCGGTCGCGGCCCCCCCGTCCGGTCTGGTAAAGCTCAAACGCCGTGCCGGACCGAAAACTGAAATTGTCCTGTACTTGAACTAACGCTTTCTGTGCTTTCAGGTAATACAGGGTAACACGAATACGTATTTGGAATCCAAGCACGAGCTGGAGCCGCCTCTGTGGGCGAGCAAGATCCGTTTTCTGCCCTACAGCTATCACAAGCGGACGGTTTGCATGCGGGTCGAGCTCTACGGGTGTTACTGGAGCGGTAAGCTGTTTGCACTCGCCAATTTTCGTGAAACTTGCCGCGGACCGGTACACCCGCCGGACTGTCCATTAACCCTGATACCAGCGTGCCCAGAGCAAATTTGCTTTTCAAAATCTTGCTCGTATAATTCCGTTTTCGCTCGGGAATCGAATTAGCTACGGGCGTCGAACGGATGCTCTCAATGCCGGAAATGCGGTGAATCATTAGTACGCGTGTTGAACCAACAAGGTCACTCGATAAATGCACCAACGCATTTGTGCGGGTAGCCTATCTTATAAGCATTATTTTCCAAAGCCATTTAATGTAAGTTGATATTGTAAGAGGTAATTCATTTATCGTTATAAACATTAAATTACGCGAAAATATTATTTTCATATTCAGCAAACAGTTAATTTTATAAGCAAATTTAATTATCGTGTCTTTTAAAAAATTTAATAATTTCAGTTTATATTTGTGTGTTAAAAGTTAATTAATTGTTAAAAGATTGTTTGAACGAGATACATTTGTTACGTATAAATCTTATTTTTTTATTTTAGCTCACAATATACAGTCTGTATTTTTCTGTATTTGTCATAAAGAGATCGGAAGAGTCGTATAACTTACTTTCAAACAAATCGGAGACAGTATCGTTGAGAGGAGATCAACATTGTATCTTGGCTTTTTCCTTCCGTAGACGGCGTGGTGTCCTACTCGATGCCCCAAGGCGATAAAAGGGGCAACGGATGGGAATTCTTCGACGCGACCTACGACGGACACTGGGACGGCGAGTTGCGTCGTGGTTTGGGTCAACTGACAGACGGTAGAACGGGGCCTAATAACTTCAAAATGTATTACGATAATGATCGCGCCCAGGGCTGGGTAGGCTGGAGGAACGACAGCCGCGGTCAACCGGTCGAGATCAAGTTCGAATTCGACAAAGTCAGGGAATTCTCCGCCGTCCATATCTACTGCAATAACGAATTCACCCGAGGCGTCCAGGTTCGTAACTAGCTGTATACGTGTATATTTAAATAATTTAACTCTTAGAACTGGGAAACATATTATCTTCATTTCTAAAAATATATATAATTGTAATCAGCTTATAAAAGAATGTAAGAGCAATCCTGAATGACAACTCATTACATTCGACATTTTTTAATACAAAGCGAGTGTACAACTAAGGTTTTTGTACTTAATACAATAACGCATTGTTACTGTTATATAACAGAAGTACAAACGCGTACGTATATATATATATATATATATATATATCTATATATCCTATCCGCTGAAAGATTAATGTGCGGTAGGCCCGCATTAAGAGCTGAAATTAGAGAGAAACGCTGGAGAGGGTATCACTCTCGTTCTTCCGAAACGAGACACTTCGCTTGAAACACACGTCTAATCTCTCGGGCCGCTCGTCGCGATTCCGCGCGAGTAATACCCCGGGAGAACCTAAAGAATCCACGTGATCAGAACGGAGCACGCGCCGCTGCTATATCGAATTACTTCTCCAGCCAAGGATCTCCCTCGTGAACTCGTTGACGCCGAGGAAATCGTTTACCTTCGCTTTAGCGACGTTATTCCTTAGTCCTCGCCAGGAATGCGCAAGCAGCGTCGATCAACACGCTCGCCATCCACGGTTCTTCGTGATCCTCTCCTCCTTTTACCGTCGCCGTTCCACCGTAGTCGTCGCGCAGCATCTGGTCGGCAAGACGCGCGCCCTCCTCCCCTCCCCTCTCCTCCTCCTCTCCCCCCGTTCTATTTCCCGCTCGCACCCTCTCGCTACCACGCTTGATTGAATATTCCACTCGACGCTTTATCAGGCAGACACCCGTTGAATATCAATACACCATGGAGCAGCAATTCCGGCAGCAGTTTGATATCTGCCACCACGGTCTCGGTGCGATGATCGCGCCGAGTCGGCTATTAGCCGCGTTATTTCACGAGGAATCTTGCGAATCTCAATGGGGAATTCATGCACACGTTGCAGCGACATACGTTGCCTCAACTGGAATTCAAACACCGAAAACGTTAATATTCGCGGAATGATTTTGATATGATAAATTTAATATAATAAATCGCGCTACCCCGAACACGCGCGTGAGATCGTAATAAGTTATTCGCTGATTGCGAATACCAGCAACGTTACTGTCGTGATTCGCGATAGATACGGAATTTCTCCCGCGAATCTTACCATCCCTATCCCCTCCCCCTCTCTCTCTCCCCTCCCCCCTCCCTCTCCCTCACCCGAGGCCGTAATCCCTGTTTCGTAATTTCAACTTTTACTCGTGTAACTTAAGGGGAAGACGGAAAATTCGAGCAGAGATACTTGATGGAAGAAAAACAATTCCCGGATGTTCCTTGAGAGGAACAGGTAGGAAACTTTTCGCATCATTCGCCATATCCGTGATTCAGCGTGTTGTAGTCGCGGAAATGAGTTCGCGGGGGCGGCTTATAAAGAGGATTCCTCGTGCTTGCGCCGAGTTATAATTCGTTCCGCAGTGTAATTTTCGTTTTATGTGTGGCCACAGATCGCGACTTGGTCACCATGTCGTCCCACGTAGATCTGACGATTCGATAGGATTCTAATAGCCGCGGCCCGCGGCAATTTACATACGGGCACACGCGGCTATTTTATTGTATCGCAGCGCCGCAATGGCGCTTTTCTCATTACAATTCGCGTGTCGATATCTCGATCATATCGCGAGATAGACGCGGCGTACAATGCGAGCCCGAACATAATACCCCATCATTAGGCAAAATGTTACGAGTCAAAGTGAGCGCGAGACGACGAGGGAGGTAGGAATTGGCAATATTTATTTATAATATATGTACATTCATCACTGGTAATCGTGTATTACAAAGATCATCCAATGACGTCACACCGAAAATATGAAAACTCGACATCTCCGACGTCACAGTCCATGCCACACATATTGCATGTTTTATCATACCCGAGACAAATCCGCTTTAAACACGCGCGCGTATTCTGTCATATGCTACAGTTCGTTTAGAGGCTCGACGGCGCGTGCGATGAAATATGCATGGGAGATTATTGAACGTTGTCAGAAACGGAAGCGCCGAATTTTGATCCGAGTAAAATTGCCCCGAATAATTCTTTCGCGTTGGAATCGCACAAGAGAGAAGAGATTACATCGCGTTACGCAAAAAAAAAAATGCGGCTATTGTTAATTTATATACCGGAGAAAGATTTAATATTAACGTATTTTATCAAAAATACAATTATTATTATTTTTTGTAAATGATAAATTTTCATTTCCAATTTTCACAGTCGCGGAAGAGCAGGATCAGTTCTCCTTCCACCAACCTCGACATAGTTTCTTCAGGATTAAAATTATGAATTATGAAATTATGAAAAAAATCGCCATGTCACTCACGCATGCAAATAATTTTTTAATTATTATACTAAAAATTGAGCACAAAAATACAATAGCCGATATCGTACAACGCGGAGCGAAACCGCCGGCGCGAGTGAATATTACGCGCAGCGAGAACATAGCACCGTTCGTGTGTATGGAAAATTGTAAATGAAAGCGCTCTTTGGACCGGCAATCTAAACGATAACGAACTTCGATCTGCAGTGTTTCGAGTACGTCGTTAAACGCAGGTCCTTCAAATAGGGACGTGCTCCGGTTAGTTTTGCGCTACTGACACCGCTCGGTATTTTCCAGGAGAGCTGTACATACATATCCGGCTGTAGCACAAGCGGCGTTGACGAAACGATTGCCGCGAAAAATCGAAAAAAAATTTTTTTGGCGCCGATCAAAAATCCGCGGGGGCCGCGTAACTATGCGTGCGCACGCGTGCCGTTCGCAAATTGGCAACGCGAACAGCGAATATCTTGCACAAAGCGCAAATACAGCCGCGCGGCGAGCAATCCAGTATAAACGGCCCCGGCTATAGCTCTTTGATGCAGGGTTCAGTGATCACCCTTCCAAACATGCCCCCTAGTATTACGATTCAACTTCACCCCAGATTCCCGCCGAATGTATATAAACTTTAATAGCCTGTTAAACGTAAATTAGAATGTAGCCGCGCGTTGAAACTCGCTGCGAATACCGCTCGCGGTATTCCTTATCGTGCGCGGGGCGCACGGTGGATAACATAAAAATGACGTGCGTACACACGGGGATGGACCATAAATGGATTATATACTTTATAATCCATAGCTACGTGGCAAACTATAACACGCTGCTATAACGATGAATCGGAATCGGCGCGTTTGCATACCACGAAAAATCATATAAATTCATGCGGTGTATCGCGGACGCGTAAAGCCCTCCAAGTACTCGTGTGGCGCGCAGTGATATAAAATAGAAGAACACAAAAATGTACGTTACATTGAAATATTAAAAGGGCGGAATACCGATCGAATATTTGCTTAATGTGTCGTGATGCAAGATATAAGATGACGCGCGCTCGCGAATCGGTATTTTTATTCGAGGGAGAGAGAGAGACAGAGAGAGAGAGCTCGTTTGTGCGGGAATACTAAAAAGCTCGCGCGCATTGATACATCGAAGAATTATTACCGAATTTATGAGCGGCGCATTCAGATCCTCCGCGGAGAGAAAAAAAAAAGGAGCGATAAAAACGGCCGCCTCATCGCGAGCGTACTAATGGGTTTTCGATAACCAATTCGGATAATCGGGGGCCGCGCTGAAAAATCGACGGAACCTTCGCTTAAACCCAATAATTACAAAGTCCCTCATACACGCATTACGCTCACCATTGCACGTACACGCAAACTACAATGTGGCGGCCACCACACTGGCAGCGCGCCATAAATGCGCCCGGTCTTTGATGCAGCGGTCAGCGGTCCTCCAAAACGGCCACGTTGCAACCCCTTCGTGGTCGGAGCGCCAGACGTAGCGGCACCTAACACCCGATCATCATCCTCTGAATTCTCTTCCACGTCGGCTAGTTTTATTTACTGGCGACGCAAGCTTATAAATCTGAACACTTCACAAGGCGAGTCACTATCAAGCCCTCTCTCTCTCTCTCTCTCCCTCCCCCCCTCTCTCTCTCTCTCTCTCTCTCTCTCTTTTTCTCTCTGTTGACATATCTATGATATCCAAATAGCATTTTCCCCTTCGAAGCAATCCGATGAAATATGTCCGTTGCAAGCGATAATGGATACCGCGATACGAACCAGGCTTTGCCATATCCGGAAATCTGGTCAAAATCGCGCGAATCATTCTAGAGTCAGGTAATTTTCTGCAGTGTGCCCCGTGCGTCGTAATGTAATAAGCGTAAAGGGAAGACGAATCTACTTATTTGCGAAAAATGAATTTATCCCGTGTTACTCATTCCGCCAGAGAGAATAAGAGAAGCGGGATGCTCATCGCAGAAATTCTCTCGTTGTCTGATATTCCGAAGCACGGTAGGAAAATATATATATATATATATATATATATATATATATGTATATATTTCTCTCTCTCTCTCTCTCTCTCTCTCTTTCTCTCTCTCTCTCTCTCATTTGCGTAAGAGTGCCGTCTCTCGTCAAAGTGCATAAATTCGTGTGATTGTGCGCCCGAGTCGATGTAACGGTCTTCCGCACGTTTCGATGTGTCGATTTTATTTAGGGATGCTCTTTCCTCTTTCGAATCTGTTTCTATTTTGCTGACGGACATTCCCTCCAGTACCTGTTTGGTCGAACGAAAGAGAGTTATCTATTCAGCGTAATGCATAAAACTTCATGGTCGGCTAATGGAATGAAATGGAATGTATACGCGCTGTCATGATTATTTTAGGAATCTTCATAATATAGTCCGTTACCACGGGGTTTTCGACAGCCGCGTCTGTAATCCGATATATAATGCTCACCGATAAATTATATATACTCGCGAAATTATCTATTTCCCTGAGTAAGCGCTTTAAGCTCTTATACTTATTAGTACGAAGTACCCATAAATGCGCATCTAAATAATGACGCTGCAAGTACTCTTGTCTTCTCTTTTAAATGAACACTCGTATTTTTCGAATTATCGTACTTTTTTCGCTGATTCTCTCATCCGTGAATATTGTGCTCTGAGAAATACATTTTATTTCCTCTATCACATCGAAGTCGAATTACGTACGATCTCGTCACGTACACGGTTCACGCGTACGTTAGAAATATGCGTCTCGCCTCCTTTCCAGAGAGACTTCCGACAGTAACGTAGCATGGAAAGCTCGTACAAACGAATTTTATGGCGACCTATCTTCATGCACCACCTACGCGCCTACCTCGCGCAAGGTGCATCGACATGTCGATACTACCTGCTGTTACCATCGAATCTCGCGTCTTCCCACCGCCACGATATACCGCTCCCGGCTGCCATTGCCGCGAGATAAACCTCTGGAAATTGGATTTACATGACGCGGATTAGGATAACCGAATCTGATAGGCCGACTCCCCCTGTCTGCCGCATCATTGGAAATGTATTCCGGATTCTCCTACGGCTGCACTATCGAACGTGTAAAATACGAGACAGGGAGGATACAGACACTGCGGAGAAATTTGACGGCGCTTTATTATCTGCCGCGTGTCTGCCGCAGAAACCTGTAAAAGCATTGTTGATTCTTCTTGCAAAATAGCTTGGACACGATGCCGCCTTAAGTCTTATTCCTTTCCGATTAAATCGTCTTCCTTTTTCTAAGATTTTTTATTTTACTTTTTTTTTTAAATCTTATATTACACGTATTATATATATTAACGGACGCGTTAAACGGATGTTCCTTTAGAAAATATTAAACTTTTCAGCACACAGAGATTTTCACGGAGGAAACCATATACTTATTAGATATATTCACCTAAATCAAGTAAGAGGAAACTTGCTTTATCGCGCTCACAAGCTTGGTAACTCGGTGGTAACTTTTATAAGCCAGACACTTACATGTAGCTCTTACGTGTAGCCTCGCCGCGCTATATTCCTCGACAATCAACTTTACGCGATATGATACATCCCTCGTTCCAATTCCAGCGAAATACGGCGCACACAGAATTCCCGAACAAATTACTCGGGTCCGTCGTGGACTACGTAAGCCAAGAGAAGGCATCCACGGGCGTACTTGCCGCAACGGCGGAGCCCAACGTCCACTTAAGAACCTCCCCCGGGAATTATTCAACATTAATCGAAACTTACGGAATTCCAGATTATCCATCGCATCGTCGCCGTCGTAACCCGTCGTCGTCGTCGACGTCGACGTTCGCCGGATATTCGGAATTTCAAATGGACCATGACTTACGAATATTCAACAGGCACTTCGCACACCCGACGTCGCGTTTGCGCACGATGCCGTTCAGACAATCGCGTGCTCTATACGCTTCCTTCCCCGAGACACCGGCATTCAACGCTACGAGATCCGATTTCGTACACGTTGGATACCTTCACGAATCGCCATTCTTCGCGAAGAGAAACGGATCGGCGCGCGCGGCTTTCATTTTCTTCTTCTCCATCCAGCGTCAGATTCTCGCGATCTTCGCGTGCGTTGACGCGAAAAATAATATTTTTACGTTGACTTCTATGCGTAAAAAAAAAAGAGAAAAGAAAGGAAGAAAAAAAAGAAAACAACGTGAAAGGGAGGAACGGATCGTGAGGCCCAAATCCGAGCGAACGAGCAGAAATATATATTGTATGGGTGCAATCTCGATACACTTCTGCTAACAAAAAAACGCGACCACAGATAATACCTCGGATAATAGTTGATTTATGGTCATATCATATACTCCATCGAACTTTAGGGACACATTAAACTTTTATAACGTTCTCAAAAGTATAACGGCTTTTCGTGATACTTCCGACCGCACGAGAGCGATCCGCACTCTACTTTGTCGGTAAATCTTCTTCGAGCGGTGAGGTTTTCGAGTCGACTCTATCCATCAACGTCGCGCGGTGCACACGGCATCCATTTTACCTAATATCCACTAGCGTAATCCGTTTTATTTCATATCAGTCCGGGCTTACTCGCTTAACCATAGCAGAAATCATTTTTTCCTCGCCGCGACGGGACCAGTCGCAGTTAATCACACAAATTCGACGATCAATATTGGACTCGATTTCGGGGGTGCGATTTTGCGACGCGATCTCCATCGACCCCAATTTCGCCAGCGGGGGAGAGCGGCAAGTAAGGGCCTGGCATTCCGTGACGACGAAATTCCTTTCCTGTCAGGTCGTCGTCCGTGAATTTACGACCACGAAAGTAGTCAGCCCTGAAAAATGCTATCCGCGGTCAAAAATTTACGGGCATGCGATGCGGTTGTTCAGGAGGTGAAAAAGTAGCTCAGAGAGGCGGAATAGGAATTTTGCCGTTGCGAAATATGTACTGTGTTTCCTCTTTCATGCCGACGAGACACTCATGCGCGTAATACATACGATAAATTTTACTGGAGCGCTTGCTCACTGTGTAATTCGTGCCGTTCCCAGCTCAAAATTATTTAGTAATAAATAATCTCATGTCTATAATTATATTTCGATTAGCCACGGTAATCTACACTTGTATGCTATTATTCACATTTGCATACCGCTGTATTTCAACTAAGTTCACACTCGGAACATTTTATTTTCTCGTGTTACAGGTGTTTTCACAAGTTGACATACTCTTCAGTATTGGCGGGAAATATTACACAGGCGAACCCATCACTTACACCTACATGGAGGATAAAATTTTCGAGACTTCTCGAAACATTACGATCAAGCTTCATCACCGAGTTGGAAAATTCGTTAAGCTGAGACTGTATTTCTCAGATCGATGGATCATGGTCAGCGAAGTAACCTTCGATTCTGGTAAGCTAATTAATAATATTATTAAGATATTATTGTATTCGTTTATATTTTGTATATACATGTACATATTTTTGTTATCTTCGGGAAGTCTTCCATCAATATATTATAGAACTTATCTTTTAGCTTTTAATATTAGAAGAAAAAATATATTCTTTTGTTAAAAAAAAATGATTTCTTTCTCTTTTTATACGTAAGACAAAAACTTTCCTAAACGAACAATACTTTTCTGCCTAGTGTTAAGGAAGAAATAATAACATCTAATGAAATCCCTAAAATGTAAGACGCGTACCAATATAAGAAACTGTATATTATCTTTTTTATTAAGCGCGAAGGAACGCAAAAATTGTGTGAAAACACGTACTGTTTTCTCCTAAGGAATTTATGAAATTTTATTCCGCAGTCCACTCACGCACGCGCACGTTTGATACAAACGTAGAGCTTAAATTCAATGTTTCCAAATCTCCATAATCGTGATCGGGGCAACTAGGGCAATAGAAATTTATTCGTTCGATATTTCACGAGCCAAGGGGGGGGGGATTAACAAAGCTAAAAAAAGATGTCGCGATCCGTCATTTAATTTCACTGAATCCATCATCTCTCGTCCATCCATCCCGTGACAGCTCCCAGCAGGACGTGCCGGCCGAAATTCCAGAATACATTAAAACCCTCGAACGAGGATATTTATATTTCCACCCTGATCCGCGCGCCATAACGGACAAAAACAATGACCAGGTGGCAGGGAGAGGGGGGAAGAGCCGTGGGACATCGCGGTGGAAACTAGGGACGAAAATTTCTGCTCGTGACGCGAAATCGTTTTGTGACACAAGCCTTCACCGTAGAGAGATCACGGGGAGGGGATGGAGAATGTATTTCTTTTTGTGATTCTGCCATTTCATTCCAATTCGGCAACCAAACCCAACAGCGGAACTCCTCCTCTTCCGCGCCACTTTTCTACCTCTCCGTCTTTGCTCCCTCGACTACCCCGATTGCCGCCTGTCAATCATCGGAAAAATAAATCTCGAAGTTGATTTAAATCGATACGTGCGGTAATTGACAATGGCTTATCGTATATCTGCCAGACAGCGATTTCAAAACGGACGATGCTCGGGGAGGGGAACACACGAGTGGAAGAGAGAGAGAGAGAGAGAGAGAGAGAGAGAGAGAGAGAGAGAGAGAGGGGCATACAAATAATCCATACCGTGTCTCTCCTTAAGCGGCATCTCCACGATTTTGACATCGCGCGTACAGAAAAATCGACTGCGATTCGATTGAACGTTCACTTGATAGAAATCAACTTCCCTCCTCTTCACGATCGGCTTCCTGAGGAAGAAACGCGCCGCGGCGTGAACGTTAGACAGAGGGAAAGGCGCTTTATCAGCGGAGATATAAATCGCAGGATATGTCTCCATATATCGAGTGTGCGCGATTCTGAAAGCGACTTTCGCCTCGTCCCATGCCGTGCTCGCGTTCCATCTGATTTAACGCGGATTCAATAGAAATCGCATCCTACGAGGAGTTCATCCGCGTTTACAGTATATCGATACGATTGCTGAATAAAGAGGATTTATAATCAAGACAAAATGGAGACAGACGGAATGCGTCAAACGACATTGTACAATCGTAAATTGCAACACATACACATAATTTTATCTTACATTATATCTAAAATTTTATTTCGAATATAATTTATTAGTTGATATAATTACGAGTCCGCATTGCAATTGCCTGTCTATACAATATTGTAGACAATATTGTAGAATAATATCACAAAACTACTATAACTATAATAGTATACTATGTTATTGAGCTTAGGTTGAAATTAAGTTGGAGAATTCTGGGACAATTTGCTTAATAGAATCACGATATTACATTCGTCAAGACAAGCAATCAGATCGCAATGCTTTTATGTTTGAAATATTTGGATATGTACAAACTGTATATTTATTCAATTTACATCTCACTTACGCTCAACTGAGAGAATTAAGAGAATAAATATATAAAAAAACAAATCACAAGTAGGTCACCGAACAATTACACTGCAAAATCATTCTCTTTTAAATCTCTCTGTTATATTACAAGATATTTTTTTAAAAATATGTATAAAAATTCTCTCAGTGAACGTGTGCAACAAACGACCATGACTAAGATCATATTTATAGTCATGTTTTTGCTGACAAACTCAGCTAAAAGCAGTCCTGACACGACGCAATTCAATAAATAAAACTTGAGAATCAATTTGATATTTGTGACACTATTGTATTTGCAATCGCAATTCAATTTAGGAACTAGATAAAACTTGTTTTTAAACAGCTTGAATTCTATTTTTCGCATTTTAGTGTTTAATTCTTGAGGAAAGTACGTGTGTAAGAAATTATGTATGTACATGCATATGCACATACATAGATAATTTCGAATTATCTATGTATGTGCATATGCATGTAAATTAACTATTAATACTATTAATACAGTTTGATATAACAGATTACGCATGAGTAAATTGATCAGTTGATTTATATATTAAAATTAAAATTATTTATATTGAAAAATTTATATTATATTAAAATTTTCAAGAAACAAAATTGAAAACAATTGAGATGAAGATATATAATAATTTTTGTTAACTTTTAATTATGAAATTTTATGTCAAGGAGATTATCATGGTTTTAATTTTCGAGTTTATTGCTCAATTAGTGGAAAAAAAGAAGAAAAAATAAAATTACTCGATATATATATTAAATATTGATATTTTTAATAATAAAATTTTTTTTTAGGATATTCATATTTTCTGAATAATAAAAACGTAAAAAAACAAAAAATATTTATACAAAATAAAAATACATTATTTATAGAATATTGCAAGGAATAGTTATTAATTTAGTTACGTTAGTTTATTTTAGTTTATTTTTTTTTTCTCAAACATATTTTTTAATATAATTGAATATAATATAATTGGATATCACAACATTTAACCTTTCTATGTGTGTTCTCTTTCTCTCTCTATCTCTCTTTTCTGAAAATAAATGTATAGCATGTTATAGAGTAGCAATATATAAAAAAATTTGTATATACATTTCATAAACATAAATAAAATAATATTACATTGACAGATAGCACAATTTGAATAATTTATTTAATGAAAAGAAAAACATTAATAATTACTAATAAGATATAATCATATAAAAAATAAGCCAATTTTATATTTTAATTTATCATAGCCTATCCATTTTTATTTATTTATAATTTTACTTTTCATATCACTGAAACAAATAGATACATTGAGAATATGAGATCCTTTCATACTATCTCATATATAATATTGTGACATCCAGTACAATAATACAATAATTTAATAACATCAAGATTTAAGTTTAAAAATATTTATTACTTTTTTTATCATACAAGTTTATCGCTATGGAGTACCGGTCGTAAGGATTTGAGAATACATTTGAGCTTCGTACGAAGTTATTATACGCAAGATGTGACAACCAAAGTGAACATATGCCAAGAGTGTAAAAAAATAATAACTATTTCAACTAATAACTATTTAGCAACTATTTATTAACAAGCGTTTATTTCTCTCTTAATCGAAAGCGCTCTTAAAAGAATATATATATATCTTTTTTCTTTTTTTGGCATCTTGCGTCTTGCGACTTCCGGATATCTCTGCATATATCCGTAGTGCGCGTGTTAACACGAATATATGGGACTTATTGTTTTACGCCGGTTCCGAACGGCCAACATAGCAGGAGAGGGGGGGATTTTTTCGACACACTTAATTTAGTCGTCACTTGTAAATATTGTCGGACCGGGATCGGGATTTGAAGCCGGGACACCTCTGACCTTAAGAGTCTCGCGCTAACTCGCAGAGCCACAACGCACTCTTTTATACATACCTATATACAAGATCATATTGAACAAAGTGGACTATCGCAATATTTTATTTTCGAAAATATAGCAAACAAGATTATGTTAAGATGCATTGTTTGCAATGTAAATGTAAAAATATTTCTCAGACCAGAGAAAGAGAGAGAGAGAGAGAGAGAGAGAGAGGGAGGGAGGGGGATTAAAACACCACTTGGAGACATTTCATGTAGTAAGCGAAAATACAAAAAATAAAGGAGAACAACAGGGTAAAAGTTATAAGCATCAGTGTATTATTTTTATAAACTCAAGTTTTCCTTCATATTTAGACAATTTATCTAGAATTTGATATTTAATGTTTGATTATAATTTATTATAAAAAATTATTAATATTTGCGTGTAATATTTTAAGCGAATATGCGTTATATATTTCATAACATAATTACATATATTATATTTGATAAACATTTATATAAAATGTGACATTTCCAATATATAATTATCTATTTACGATGAGTTGCGTACAAGTTTTATCGATTTGTATAGATAGATTTGCAACACAGTTTATCTTAATAAATACCGAAGAATATTATTAGTATTATTATCAAAAGTAATTTGATGAATTTCTATGTAATAATTTAAGAAATAATTTAAAAAAATGTCTGCGTAATAATAATGAACACAATTATTTCAATAAAACTTATTTCTCAGTTAATATCGCTATAAAATATATTGAAATATTTGTTCATAACTAAATTTTTTTATGAAATCAAGTTTGTCAAGGAAAATCTTTCGTTTTTTTTGTCGATATAAAAAACATGTAAAGAAAGAAATCTTTTAATGATTATGATATATATGAAAAAAAATTCTTGTCTTATGAAAATACAAATTAAGTCCTGCTAAGACGATATAAATATGACAAATGTATGATAAAAAGACGATATAAATATGACAAATGTATGATAAAAAAATTGCCAAAATGCCTTGCGTCGAACCTGATTTATAAAAAAAGGCATGATAATTCTCAACAAGCTCAAAATGTCGCATGTTATGATACGTAACAAACGTGTAACGGAAATGTGACACAAAGATGGAAGATCGCGATCATCCCTCATCTTTTAAAGTCACCCTTCAATCTATCTTAACAAAAGAAGGGCTTTTGCATGGAGACGCATGAGAAGCTTTCGCGCAGGTGAGCAAGTCATCGAACGACCATGACATTACGGAATTTTCAGATAAATCCGGTACATCGTCCGTGACGAGGGTAACTTTAGCAGCTGTTATATAAAACTTCCATTTATACCAAGCCACTAATGACATGGCTCGCTTTTTCCGTTCTATTCATACGTGGAATTCTTTGTTAATCGTACCGCATAATTGTGAATAGACGAACAAAATATAATGATACCGGAAGCTTTATCTAAACCATTTTAAATCTTCTATTATCTTTGTTATTATTCTACTGAGAAAAAGATTTTATTTTGGAAAATAAATTACAAATGATATAATTATAATGTGCGAGAAATCCGGATTGATATAAATGTCAAAGAAGAAATGTCACAGTTTTCTTTATTTATTTGAATTTACTTTCAGTTAAGCACTTTCGTTAATTAGAAAAATAATATTTGAACTTGTATGTGTATATATGTGTGTGTGTATAAATAATGAGACTAAAGAGATCGCATATTAATGATGTTTTTCAGGTAGAAAGAAAATTACCTGAGAAAACTGATCCCGTGACTAAAATTCAGAAATTCTGAGGAAACCGTAATCTTCGCATTGTAATGAGAAATTACGCGACGAACTAATGGGAGATAAGAACATCTCCGCTCTTATTCAAGGTATTTACGTACAAAAGGTCGTTTGTCGAGAGGACTTAGCGACGCAGCGACGAGATCATAAAGCGGGCACGAAACTCTTTGCCCGTTTCCTTCTGCTCCGTACCCTTTTTCCACGTCAAAGGATATATGCAAAAACGCATGCCAGACGGCTCTCTCGCAGACGCATAAAATGCATTGCAAATCGCAATAAGAACAATACAGCTAATATGTGAAATATCGTTCAGGTCCCAACGTGAGCATCATTAATTTAATTATCGATCGATTCTGGAGAATCGTACGTCAGACTTGTTATATATCGACTATTATTTACCTACACAAATCACAGCTTTATAATTAAGAAGAAACTCACCGCGAGTCTTTATATAGAGTCTTTATATAGAGAACAAATAAATAATGGAAAACTCACATCATGGTTGAGAATAGATGGACAATCGATGTTAATTTACTCATTCCTGACACAATTACGAATTATCGTCAACAATGCTTGATGGCGACGAGTCACGTGTATATTAATAAACATAAAGAAAATTTAATAGGAATTGCTATTCTCATCTCTTGCGCGATATTTAACGACGAAACACGATATTTTCGAATTACATAATGAACTGAATAACTGATAATGAACATCATCAAGAAATTAACGTCCGTCATTGTTCAAAGTATCCGTCGATAACAATCCCGAAGACGGAAGAAGCTCGTACTCGCTTTCGGGATGTACTCATAGATAACTATGAGCTATTACTCGTAGCTAATGATGCGACTAGGCAGCTCCTATAAGAGAGCATCCTGCTCTCGTTCAAGATATTCACGTATAGAGGGTTGTTTGTCAAGCGGATTTACCAACGAGATCACATAAACCAGGCGAGGGAATCTGAAACTCTTTGCCCCTAGTACATTCATAATGCTCGTTCGCCTTGTGCGTCAGAGTACGCCATCGAAATATGCGTCTTTCAGAGCGGTTTAGCGTACAGGTAAACGACGTTAATGCCATGAAGAGAATATTGTACAAAAAGCTCCACTAATTGATGCAAAAAGTAAGAAGAACATCTTAGCAAAAAAAGCAGACTTACGTTGTTGCTAATAATGCGATTGCGATCACTGGAGAAATTCTACAAATATCAAATTTGATGACATGTAATATCTTGATACTATTACTAGTAAAATTGTATAAAATTTGATATTTATAGAATTTTCTCGGTGATCGCAATCGCATTATTAGCAACAAGGTAAGTCTACTTTTCTCGCTAAGAAGTTTTCTTACTTTATAAAAAAAATAACATGATAATTTATTAGTGGTTTCGTAAGGCTACAAAATAAATATCCAGATGACTTATTTTCTGAGAAGTTTAATATGTTCTAATATAGTCGTTATCTTTTTCGAAACTAAACTTCCAAGTTTATCGAATCGATGCATCTTATAAGTTTGGCGAGGTCGACGAATCGCGAATGTTGCAATGCAGCGATCCATCGTAATCGTACCGCGTTCAATCTTCGTTTCAACAATTTGGTTGCGGTGTCTTTGGTTAGACGACAACCAGAGACACGAAGCCCTCCTGAAGCCAGCCCTGCTCAATAGATAATTTCGTACGAATCCCTCTAGTGTACGCTGTGTGAAATCGCACGTACGTCGAATCGCCCCATTCATTTATGAAAAGGACATTACTCCAGAAAGGGCTGGCTTTTGGATGGGCGGGACCAGCGGGAAGCAACAGAAGACGAAGAAAAATGATACGGGCTAACGATACATCCCACGAGTGACCGTCCCGTGACGGATGTTTGTAAATTACGACTCGTGTCTGCACGGGAGGAAATGATATTCCTGGGTGGGATTTCGAGTTCCCTTATGGAGATTTTCACAAGGCGCCAGTGGGCGAAAGGAAGGGTTTCCGGTACCATGTCATTATGATAGTTCAAACGAATGCCCGTAGCACGACTGTGAAACGACATTACGAAGATGTAGGTAAAATTCCCCTGGCGCTATATCTGTTTCTCACATATGATGACAAGATTTTTTTCGTGATTATTCCCCATTATTATAATCCCTTTCGCGATAATATATTTTGAAAATATATTTTGCGATATCGCAATTGCATTACGAGATATTCTTATTATGTATTAGCAATAATAAAAGTGAAATATAATTAATATTTATATTTTATATTTACAAATTTCCAATATTTTCACAAGACATAAAACGGTAGAGATATAAATTACATTAAAATTATCAAAAGAATTAAAAAATTATTTTAAATCAAGATTAACATTTTTTTTTTAATTATTTTAAATTACAATTAAAAAATTATTTCTCAAATTAAAGATGTTTCATCATCTCTGTAATTATAGTTCTTGAAACGAGAAAATTTTGTTTCAACTTATTTAACTCAAAAATATTTCATGCCTTGAGCATTTGATGAGTGACCCTCTCTTTATGGACGAGTCAAGGAGGACTTTCAAATCGGATTCGCGATCCTCGAGACTTATAGATATTCGCGTGGCCGTCGCACCCGACAAAAGGAACTCGTTAAAAGTTTATCGACCATCGTTCGTATATTTTCTCGCAATTTACTGGTGAGCGATATATATATCGTCCGATTCCGCTCTGAGAAAGATAGATAATGGATGCATCTCCGGATGCAGTCGGAGGAGAAAAGATAATGGATGCACCTCTCGCGGCCTCTTTCTCTTCTCGCACGGGTCCTGCAAGGATTTCCAACCCCATCACCCATCCCTCCTTCCTCTCCGATGTCGACAGACATAATTGGACAAAGAAATACGAGGAGACTGCCCATGGATTTCCTCCGTGGAGCTAAAGTCACCATCTCTTTTTCTCTTTCTTCCTTTCCTTCTCGCATACGCGGCCACGTCGTCTTCCGCTTTCTCCATTCCGATTATTCGGGTCCGTTGTAAAAATGATTCACCGCCAACGATCGCTCATACCGGCGGTTTCTTAAATATTCGAAATATCGTGTCCCCCTGTATATCGATATATCAGGAGTTCTTACGACCCGTGAACTCGGGATTGCTTCGAGCGTTATCAGGAAGGAACTCCCTCATCGGGCTAACTTAAAGTACTCTCCTCCGAGGTAGTCGATTATTAATTGACAAAGGCAGGAGCGACGCGAAAAATGTACTTAAACTTGGCTCGTTAATATTATCCTTATGGACTACACCGCGCTGCGTAAAGGGCCGCAGCGCTCCTGGCGAAGTTAATTTATCCTTATCGGCCGGGGATTATTACCGCGTAATTATTCGGTGTTCTTGTGCGGCTTTGTAGACCAAAGTACCGTGGCAACCGATAACGACTAGCCCGAGCACCGAGCTAACCGTGCTTGTGCTTATTTTTAAACAGACATTGAATCACTGCAACCGGCTTATCGATCGCGCTATTTATTGGAAAACAACAACCTCCGAGTTGTTTTGAATCTTTTAACCCGCGATATCCAGTTTCCCATGTTCCTTTTTCTCTTTTATGCGTTTCATTTTATTCCTCTTGAATCTATTAGTAACGCTTACCTAGTTTCTAATTAAAATACTACCTCTCGATTAAGTTTTATCCTACATTCTCCATATATATATATATATATATATATATATATATATAAAGGAAAAATATATGGAACATTTCGCACAATGCGCGATAACGTCGCGACGAGTAATATCACTAGTTTAAGGATTAACTCGCGCATGACGAGTTTCGAAAATATACTGACCCACTGAGAATCGTATGTCGCTCCGCGCTTTATTTAACGTTTAAATCGCATCGCATGCCTCCACGGCGACGGCCCAAAAACAATGCCGCGATCACTGTAGCGCGGTTATTGGAGAAATAAAACGTAGAACGAGACAGGGAAGAGCTGAACAAAAAGCGGCACCGATTGCCGGTGACATCTGACGTGATCGGGAACACACTGGCGGTGATCTCGTCGGACAATCGGGCTTATCCCGCGTCGAGATCGCTGCCGCGATTAAGGTCCCCCGGATCGGGAGCGAGGTCACGAGTCGAGTTTTGCGGGCTGCACCCCCAATCTCGAACGGTAAATCAGCGGGGTTAAAAGACGGCGAAACGGTGCCGGGCGTGGCGTGGCGTGGCCCAGCGCGAGATCAAGGCGCGCATTAGTTGCATTTGACGTTGGTGCGTCAGCTGCATCCGCGACGCGACGCGCACATTTGCACGTGCGTCGCGTCATCGTCGACGTCCACGTCTTGTCGTCGTCGAATCTACGCTCGACTAAGCTGCGGGGCGAAACAGACGCGAACACGTGCGACAGCGACGACGATAAAGTCGGTCTCGGCTTTCACATATCTTCTCTTTCTCCTTCTTTCGTTCGGTTGCCTAGTCTCATTGCTGGTATCTTTTTTATTAAAGAAACGCGGAAAGAGAGAAAATAAACGTTTCATTGCGTATCCTATGACAATGATTTATTGTACCAAAGATATGCGTAAGTTACTGAGTCATTCCACCGCCATCAGCCAACACCCTGATCCAATCGTAAATCTAGTTGGTACAGTCTTCAAGTTGCATTGTATATGCAACCAAAATACATCTCCCTTTCTCTCCTCTCTCTCTCTCTCTCATTGTTTTAATGCGAAATAATCGCGAGTTGGTGTGATGCTATAATTAAACGATATCGTGCGGATTCCAGGCACACAATGTACTTTGGAAAATATTTATTCAAAGGGAAACGGCATGTTTACCGAATTATTCGATGCAAATTTCGTTTATTTTCTTTTTTCGACTGTAATCGAACGCAACATCGCACCGATCTTGGTACATCGAAACGAAATTTAAAAAATTATATAATTTTTTTTTCTCTTCTAAGAATCTTTTTCTCATATTTCTCATATTTTTAAATCTATGATAAACTTTGTTCGCATAAATATAAATATAGAAATCGTAGTAATAATCCATATTACCAATTTAATTTTCCCCTCAAAGACTCGAGAATTTACTGTCGTCGATATCGCAACCACACGCGGCCAATTTTGCGAAATCGCGCGGCGACAACCGTCAGACCTTTTTTATTCAAATCCACACGACCACCCACCGGTGCGAAGAATGTTTCATATCAGATTTCCATGCGGGATCGCGTCGAGAAACGGGCCTTTCGTCGGAGGTCGTCCCGCCGGCGTCATGAATGATGCCCGGCCAGCCATATCAAACGCGACGACGGCTTTGTTTCTGTCCGGCGTAAATCCCGCCGGGAATTTCGCGACGGAATACCGCACGCGCGAAGATTCCGGGGCTGTGAGCTCAACAACGAGCTCCTGCGGCGTGGTTTCTCCTTCCGGACCACCCTATCATCTTCGGCTGGCCTCCCTTCGCGCTTCTGTGCACGTTACGTTTGCCTCGGCCGTCTCGGAGAAACGATCACGCCGAGACGACTCACAAAGCGCGCGTCGGGATTGCACCCGAAGAAATTTATATTCCTGCGCTGGATATTCCAGAGCGACTCTCGCGGAAAATCCAGGGGACGAGCTTCCTCTTCTCGGGAGATATCTCTCCCTTCTCTCCCTCCTCCTCTCGCGAGAATAAGTATGCGGCGTATAAGTGTATACGCCGCATGCGTCGCGTTTTTCTTAAATTAGAATCTTGCTGCGACGCGAGGCGGACGTTCCAACGTTTCTGCGCAAAGGAAGTCTTTGTCGGTGTCGAAAGTATGTTTAATATAATAAAAATAATAGTTAAATCATAACGCCGGATATTCTGAAATTGGATGGTAATATACTTCCAAAACGGATTCCAAATTCCTAAGGGCTTAAAAGTATTCCAGTCCCTTTAATATATATAATGTCAATCCCGAGTGATTATGACAAAAATCTTTTGAATAAAAGTCATTTTAATATTGTAGCTTAAAGCACAAGATTTAATTCTTTAACTTTCGTATTGATAATATAAATATTGTTTTCGATATTTATGATTACTAAGATGTAATGTAACATAGGAAGACGAGAAAGCTGTAGCAATAAAAAGCTTTCAATCAAATCTTGATCAAACTGAAATCGAGTTTCAGTTATATAAACCGTTAATAAAATATATCGATAGTTATGAACTTATTAGCCGATTAAGCAAACATCGCCGGGAGCAGAATTTAATTTCTCTTCATGTTCAGCATGTATCGTCTGCCTGAAATTATTCGCTAAATGAATTGTTAGTTGTTACCAATTAAAAATATGCCAATTACCGCTGTGTACGGGATATTAAATTATTTCAGAGCTGAAATGACGTGCACCACCGGGTAAGCTACTAAACCTACCGACGTTTACGATATGCTTGAATGTTTATTTGATTTACTAACATACAAAACGTTAACATAAAAATACACGCCGGTAGAATTCGTGATTATATTTAATTAATTTAATTAATTGCACCTTGCAACACGCGCAATTTGCAAAGGACGTATTGTGCGAGAGCTCTAGGAAATAGCGGAGTTAGAAGGATAATCCGACCCAATCTTGCAGAAATTGCAGAAATTGCATCAAAACGAAGTTATTTTACTGCACGTAAAACGACGAAATAGAGTTTTCGTAGCGCGCTCCCGCGTAAAAAATTCGAGCAAGAACTTGCTGGAGAATTCCACATGCGAATGCTACGCAAAAAGGCTTCAACGGCAAACTAGGAAGCTGCGCCGTGAATCCGTGCACGTTGCTCCCGTGTGCGTGATTCTTTTTCGTTTCTTCCTGTATGTATGTTATTTCTTGTTCTGTCGGCCGGGCGAGTGAAATGCAACGACAGAAACGGGTGACACCATATTCGTCGAAATGGAAGTACGTCAACTGTGACGAAAATAGGATTTAAAAATTGCCGGCGTATCATAAAATAATAGATAATCATTCGAACGGAAACAAGCTAGGAGGAATTATCTTCATGTACGAATGTTAATCCTACAAAATGGAAAACCGAGACAAATACAGCACACAAGCAATACAGCACAATAGAGAAAAAAACATACAACGTTTGTATGAGCGCGTGCTGTCAATGCGTCTCGTGCTTTCTCGTGAAAAATAATTCTTATCTAATGCATCGCTTCCCCTCCCTCCCTCCCTCCCTCTTCTCATAATTATGGCAAGATGAAACGTAATCCCCCTGCTACTACGACAAGAGAACGGGAAAGCGTATCGTTTTTCGTTAAAGCGCATTATTAAACATCATGAGAGTGACGCGTATAATTACGTTCCGAAAGAACAAACAGCGGGGGTTTAATTACGCAATTTTTGCGCACAAAACAGCCCATCGACAAAAGCGTAATATAATATGTTTACACGTTGAAAGCTCAGCCGGTCTCTCTTTCATGCGATATCGCGATGATAATAAATGGGGAACGTTATCTCTCGCGTTTACGAGAGAAGTGAACCAAGCGACCCTCCCCATAACGAACCTTCGTACATCCTCGCGGCATCCTTAGTGAAGTCGTATGCCAAAGCGCATATAGGTTAATTATATGCTCTACATACGCCCTATACGCCCTATACGCCCTATACGCTCTCACGCATCTATATCTATCTCGCGCGCGTATATTTTGTAATCCTTAGTCCTCAAAGGCAGATCTTTGCGCGCGCCTTATGCACGATTAGCTTAATTTCTAACGCGCATATTAGACGCATCCTTCTGTGAGAGAAACTCCTTAATGCTCGTGCTGTGTACACAGCCCTCGAGCCACAGCGATATATTCCACTCGCGTTAAACGGTGAAAAACAAACTTTTCTAATAATACCATATGTGTATCTCTCAAAGACTTCAGGGTATGTAGAAACTTTTTTTTTTTTTTTAAAGGATGGCAAACATGATACGTGTAATATAATATTATATAATTATAATAGCGAATATAATAACAATAGAGATAATAGCGAAAACAATAATAATGGCAGTTATTAATTGCAATCATAATGTCATAATAATCAAGAGTGATACACACACACACACACACACACACACGCACACACAAAGCACATTAAATATAGTATATCAAATTTCAGTTGTGCATTACATTGGATATCTATATCGCTTAACATGTCTAGAAAATTATACAAAATCAGGGAAATTTAAATATGTATAAATAAATACTGAAGAATTTGAAAATTTAAATGACGAAAATTGAAAACACACATATGTATGTAATTACAATTCTCTCCTCGAGAAAACTGATATTTTTTTTTTTCTTTCTCTTATTTAGATATAGCCCACGGCAACTTCACGCCCGAGGAAGCGCCGACAACCGAATCACCTATCCAGAGTGACGTCTTCGTCGAGAAGAACGGCGCCGCCGAGGACGAGCTTCCGGTTTCGACGGCGAAACACGACGACCCCACGTACATGGCGGTCGTGATCGGCGTGCTGACCGCCGTAATACTTTCACTCGCCGTGGCGATATTTCTGATTGTCTCGCGACACAGGCAACGTAAGTGCTTCGCCAGCCCTATGACCGGTAAAGCCTCTTCGCATCTAGGATCCACCTGCGCCACCGTCGAGAAAGGCGCGGCTTTGATGGCGTATACCTTGGAGGACGATGAAAGGTAAATCGATTATTCGATAATTAATAAAAAAAAGTTAACTATAAAAAGAAAAAAAAAACTGTTAAAAACTGTGCGATTTTAAATGCTGGGAGAAAAAAAATCTGGTGTACAGTCTTCTCGATGTATCTTTATGCATATTTATTGACAGAATTTCCTTATGATTAAAGTGCCAGTTGTTAAAAGGTAAAATAAAATTACGAGCGCGTGTGCATAATTATTATATAAAATGAGCCACGATATTTTAATTAAAATATGAAATGTCTCTCGAATATTTATGATATAATTAAATTGGTCAACTATCGTCTCAATAAGAGACGAGAAAACTCTGAGTCATATTTATTATTTTTTATTGATGTTTTCTTTTTCTATTTTTTTTCGTTTATTGCTCGGTCACATGGATGTCTAGACGAGCGGATACAAAGCCAAGCGAACTCGCTTTTGCATCGCGAAGCGTGTTTAACGATAATACACGACCGCCGTACGAGGCGGTACTCCTCATTTCTTCCAGGTTTGTGTCCGCCCAGAACACGCTCAGATGACGGAAGCGGCCTTCCAATAAACTTTCCATCCACCGCTGCTCGTTAGCGAATGTCCAATAACGTCCAATAACGGACATCCTCGGGCAATATATCGAGTTTGTGCGGCACGAATGTCTCCAAAGGAGATCCTCCGGCCGCCTCGTAACTCCTAAGCATCCTGCACCAGTTTCGGCATCGATCCCCCCTCCCGCGCACCCCGTCCGCTTTGTGCAATCCGATATTGCAGTTGCGAGCTTCCTACCGAAAGAGAGAACGTGTAACGTGCAACTTCAAGTAGGCGTGCGAATGTTGCGCTGGGTCTTTGACAGACCGCGCGCTCCGCACACTAAAATTTTCCCGAGCGGAAAATATACTGCTCTTGAAAACCAAAGATCCGTACGGTCCATGAAGTTATGCCGATACATTTTGTATATGTAATTCTCTTTAAATGCAATATATGGGTTTATATTTAATGATAGACCGTATTAATATTACGATTTAAACAGAGCACTAAAATGTCTACTGTGTAATTTGAGTAAATTGATAGATCGCATGACAAATAGATTGTATATCCAAAAGAGAATATATGCATCGTTGAATTTGGAAGGAATAGCTCATTTCGTTGCGGTTATTGGGAAAATGATATGATTATGAGAAAAATTATTGAATTATCGTTATCTAATAGATGAAAGATCGTAGCTATCAATCGGTCGGTTTCTCTTTCAGATACGCGGGCGGTTCTCTGCCGACTCTGCCGCGCGACCTCGGGAATCGTCTCCTGGACATCGTGAAGTTGGATGACTACCAAGAGCCATATCAGGCGCTAAAGTACGCGCCGTACTACAGCTACAGCACCGTCGTTATGGAGATGAAAGACATGATGCTGAACAACAAGGGCACCAACATCAATCACTCAGGTATGCGACGCTCGCATCTACACCTACATCTGTACAGCATCTATGTATATTCGCAACTACTCGTACACGTGCAAACGCACGCACGTGCGCGCGCGCACGCACACGCACACACACACACACACACACACACACACACACACACACACACACACACACACACACACACACACACACACACACAAATATGTACACACGTACGCATTCCGCGTACACACGTTCAGACGCCGCGGCTTCTCTGCCAACGGCCTTGCACCTACATACATCCCGGCAACAAAGCATTCGCCCTGACCGCAATCAATACGCCATCCCCTTCTGCGCTCGCTCCTCCTTTGCTATATCATCCGCAGCGGTGTACGCGAACGGTGCAGTTGACACGTCGTACGATTATGCGGTACCGGAACTCGGCACGGTGCCCCTGCTCAATCAGGATGCCGGCGTCGGTCGCGGGGCGACCGTCTCCAGCGCCACCGGCGATCAGGACAGCCTCTTCTCCAAAAGCTCGCGAGCCACGAAGACCGAGGACAAGAAGGTGACTCACATTTTCTAACTCTTTCAGAATTTAATTTTATATCTTTTGCGCGAATTAATGATATATAGTTCGATAAATTTAGATTTTAATATTAATCAGAATGTAACAGAAGTGATTTCGCAATTTTACCATGAACAAAGTGAAATCTTTTATATTTTATTAGTATTAATATTCTAAGAATAAAAATTATATAAAAATTTAATAATGGTTTAATGTGGATTTAATGAGGTTTCATTTCCAATATGTAAATTGCATTTATATGCTTACCTTTGATTTTAGGACGCTATTAAAAATTATCTTCTTGATTTAATATGTAAATTAATATCATATATCTTTCTCGTAACGTTTGTATTTATGTCTCATTATCTGATTAAAATAGAGAATAAAAAAGTATTCTTAATTTATTTAATATGATATTTCATATAATCGTGGATATCACATGCTAACGATGGGAATCAAAATTAATCAAGAAAGAAAAGTGATAGCATTAAAGATTAACGAATATCGCCGACTGATCTTAGCGTGCGCCCTATAAATAAAGAGTCGAGAAAAATGCCCGCCGTTGTCATGCCATTAAACGTAACTTTCCACCGGTCGGAGATAAATTCACAATTAATAATTTAAATCAATATGGTGGAACGAGAGCGCGGAACATTTGGGGCGGATATACCTCCCGTGGGTACAGTATAACGTAGCTCGTATCCAGAATGCCAGAGCCGCTGTATGAGGGCGGAAAAGAGCGCAGGAACCCCTCCGGACCGACGTCGAACACGCGAGAGACGATCCCCTTGGGTTCTCCATCGGCATAAAAAGAATCACGGGATCGTGACCGAAGATCAATTTAAAAGCGCGCGTGTAATCGGCATTGACAGATATCTTTTTGTTATATCGACGGTACGACGGTATCAATCAGCCAGAGGCAGGCAATACTTATACTCATATGCAATGAAAGCTCTCTTCGAAATATTCATTTGAGTTTATGCACCTTTCACATACGGAAATAATGTCATAAATATATCGCAATAAATTTCGCACGTTATTTTTCCTATCGTACGATTATCTTTACGCCGATTATCACTGACTGTGAGTATAATCTATTTGACATGATTGATATAAAGTTTACATGAAATTTATTTTTTGTTTTATATGCTGCAAGCCTGTGAGATTTCTCAAAGTTTAATATTTTTAGTCTAGATTTTATTACCAATTAAACAATAAAAGATATTGATAACATATTTTTAAGATCAAACACATTGTATTAATTATCACTATTAATTATCCAAGACATTTTTGGAATTATTTTCATTACGTTTTTAATGTCCGTTCGACATATAAAAATATCTATTTTGTATCTATGTTGTACATGATTGTAACTTTCACGTGTAGGACAACGGAAACAATTACCGCGGCAATCTCCGCGATCGAACCCCGCGAAATATCGTTCCCGTGACAGGAACGACGCGACTTCGGAAAAGGATAATTGGAACGAACCGCCGAACAAGCGACAGACGCAAAAGCAACCGATATGTAACGCGGTTCTGCTTAGACAATAAATCGCTATCGCTCGTTCCACACACACACACACACACACACACACACACACACACACACGCGCGCGCGCGCGCGCGCGCCGGAAATACGGCCGGAGACTGACGGCGTAGTCAACATTGTCCGCGGAATCGATCGATTGATCGCCGTCGTCGTTCGGCCTGTAAACGAACTCCCGTCGACAGAACACGTCGACGGGATACGTCGACGGGGATCCTCCCGCGGATATGTCCGTCGCTGCAACCCTCATGGTATGTATCATCATTACGCGGTCCAGCGGCTTTTGGTTCAGTCCGTTCCGTTAATTGCGGAGAGAAAGCGCGTCGTGTAATCATGTTTCCAACCCCGCCTTCCCAGCGGCGGGACTCATCCGACCATCATCCCAAAAATATCGCGATAGGGGTTGATTTCACAGCCAACCATCCCGGCACTAAGCACCGACGAAAGCCTACGGTTCGTGCGAAACACAAGTTCTCCCTTATTTTTTTTTTTAATCGCATGACGATCAGTGGATCTTACAACGACAAAATGGCATGGCACGGAAAGTACACGTTACAGAACATTAAATTATTTTTAACGCCTGACTTCGAAACATATAGGATTACGTAATTTAGGAGCTACATTGCGCGCGACTGTCTGTCTATTAACGCGTATATTCGCACGTAAAAAAAAAAAACATTTCGACAGCCGAGTAAAATATATCTCGCGAAATATATTTCTCGATAAAACCAGCACGCTCTGAAAAATTGTGACACTCTTTATTACGAATTTCGTTGTGAATGCGAGAAGTCGCTCGTTAATCATACGGCAGACGATTCAGACGTCCGAAATGTCTATCCTTTTTTTTTTTTTTTTTTCACCGTGTAATATTGCTCTGAATAGGAATTCGACACATCCACGTCGGGAACCACAAGGGAGGAGAATACTTGATAAGCATTTGCCACCCTGTTCCACGATCGATTCCCTCGAAGCCATGAATGCGAACAGCTTCTTCACTGTCGAGTGAGTCCTTTCTCTGCGTCGGGATACGCGTGTGTCCCACGGATAGACACATCTGGTATCGCGGTTTGCGTACGGTTTCCGCGGCGTGAATCGAGATTGATCCGGGCACAATGCTCGGGACGGGACGCTCCAGATCCGAAAGTGCCCGTGTCTACGTCGAGACGTCTGCACGTGATTGACACCCGACAGCGCCACTCGAAACAGTCAAAACATTTCACCCCATGTCGCGTCGAGTCTGGCCTTGACGCTTCGTAGCAACGCCAATCATCCTTCTCCGCGGATTCACTGTTATCCGTAAAACGGAGATTACTCGGCAAATATCCGGCACTAGTTCGACAATATTTCTTTTCATCGTCGCTCTCACTTGTGAGAATGTCGCGTCTTCGAACGACTTCCGCGATCGCGTATCCCCGAATGAGAATGAGTTTGCTCACCGGCATATTATTCACCGCTCTACATTAATTCATACACGGAGAGTTTTGCTGAAAAAAACCTAAAAATTTGATCAGATACAAATGTAAAAATAATTTTATCGGTTTTAGAAGATAAAAAATTTTTGCATATTATTATTACTATTATACTGAAACAAGAATTTTGATGGTCCAACAAAATTATTTTCAGATTTTTATCTGGCCAAATTTTTAGATTTATCAGCAAAACCGTTCTCTCCGTGCGACTATCCATAAACAATGGAATATTTATAAATCCCGTGTCCTCTGTGATTTTTCGAATGATCCAGATTTCTATGTCACTCACTTTGACGAAAATGTTATTGCGATGTAATTCTTCATGTACTCTCTTCACGTGTACTCAAAAAATATATATTTCATGATCCGAGAGCGGAATTTCTCGATGAAAATAGCGCGAGATATATATCACGTTCGTATCTAACGTTGTACAAGTCCATCGGCTTTTACCAATCGACAATGGGATAGTTCACGACCAATGGAACACTTGTAAGTTGTGCTACAGTTCCGCGCTCTCTCTCTCTCGTGCACTCGATAATCCGCAGACGCGAACGCGAGGATCGAAGGGGGTAAGCTGTTTGTCGAATGACGGCCGTAGATTCTGCGATACCCACGATGCGCCCCGGCGCGACTAGCGTGATCATAGATCGTTGATTATCGTCGGATAGCCCGCACAATGCATTTGCGCTTTCGTGTTGCAGTCGCCGACTCAACAGGAGGTGCTCTCGGCCCTGAAGAGACGTCTGGAGCAGACGAGCGTACCGCTCTTCCCACGGCATCGCCTTCGCATGCTCTCCAAGCTCGCCGAAGGCGCCTTCGGAACGGTAATGACATCGTTATTACACTCGCGAATAATAAGTATATATTATCCAATTAGACACAGAACTGAATAAGCCGGTGAATCATTCCCGTCCGTTACGTTAGTCAATTGATGCCGGCCGGGCTATTTCAATTTCGAGATCTCGTAAAAATGGCTTTACAATTATTTATGCGCTTGACATATCTCTTACACTCTCGAATTTGCTTTAAGAATTATCGGATCGGAGGACTTCGTATTTCTCGTATTTTAAAGAAACGCGGAATTACTATCGTGTAATGTGTACTATAGAAAAATTTATCACACTCAATTTATCAGCATTACCGCGCTTGTCGTTATACCGATTGCACGCGGATAAAGCAAGCCCGTGTCGAATCCCCGAGTGAATTTACGCAACGTGTCGCAACTCCTCTGTCGCAGCAACGATCGCGAAATCAATCCGTTTGTTGGCCGCACGGCGCGCACGGGCAATTCAACGTGCGCAGGATGCGCAACAATACGTCGATTAATGAAGTACCCGGGACGCGTTATTCTTCGCCGGCACAATGGCGCCTCGTCGGGGTCGTCGAAGATAATCAGTTTAGGATGCGTTAGAGCGGCTAATAATTCCCTTTTGTTTCCCGCCCCGGGTACCGGCGACGCGTCGTTAATGACGCCCGGCGAGGAGGAGGAGGAGGAGGAGGTGATGGAGAAGGTGGAGGCGGAGGAGGAGGATCGCCGAAACATTCGCACGTTTGTTTTGTGCAGTTCGCCAATTGCCGCGTCAGGTTTCCGCGAACGTGGGGACTTCCCACGAGTTCGCGAGATCGATCACGTCGATCTCGATCCGCTCGACGCGTGAGATCAATCGTGCGAGATTGTCAGAAGATCGTCGAAAGTTCCAGGAGAGAATCGCGATGCGTTACGCGATGCATACGATGATCGATTATACTTTACTTCCATTCTAAACCTATCTGCGGGCTACGATTATTAAGATTCGCGTAGAATTCGCCAAATTGCATTTTCACCGGTTAATGAAAAGAATATATTCTTTTAATTCGTTACCACCGTAAAGTAAAGAAAGGATAAAATTGCAGGATAAATCCGTTCTTGGAACTATGTAATATAAGAGTAAACTGTGTGAATTCCCCTTCTGGCTTGTATTTATTTAAATTTTATTATGTTGCGAGAGACTCCGCATTTTCTTTACAAATAATATGTGGAAAATAAAATTAAAAATTGCAAAGCGAAATATTAAAAATATATCTTTACTTGATAATATATTTATAAAATTTTCTCGATATTATATATCATTAATCTCTTGATATATAAAAGATACAGGACAGTCTGCTTTGTATAATTAAAAAACCAAATGGAAATTACTAATCTGGCGATATTATTATCATTATTATTTATAATTTATGCAAACGGACAAAATATGATATAAACAGCATAAAGCTCGACTTAAGAAAAATATATACGATGAGATTCGGCAAAATCACGATGGTAGATTGCAGAATTTCCGTTATTTCTGCCAAATTTGTTTCAATCACTAGTAGTTTTTATGCATATACGTAACGCAATTCAAACAAATTATACGTATAAAGGTATACGTGGCGGAAGCTGAAGGGATTCCGGAATATGGAACGACGACTACCCTCGGCAAGCGACTCGTCGCCGTCAAGTTTTTACTGCCGGAAGCCAGCGAGAAGGAAAAGTGAGTATACACGTCCATATGGAAGCCGCGATTTGCATTCTGTTTCGTTACGATGACGCTCGATTGAGCGTGCATGTCTTCCCCTGGCTCGTTTCCTCCACAATATACGACGATAAACCTTTTATATCCGCGTGGAGACGAGTTTCTGCGCCTGCTATCCGGGTCGCGTTTTATGCGGCGTTCATTATTAATATCGGCCGGGAGATCATGAGGTATCCTCACTTCCGCGAACGGACAGAATCGATAATCGACGTCGAGAAGACGCGATTTCCAGACGCATCGTGAAACAAATTGATTGCAAAATGCTAAGGTAAGGTACATTCAAGTCCAGCGAACTTTTTACGCGTTAGATAAGATCTATGCTTCCCTCAAATATGTACGTTCTCTTTCTCTCTTTCTCTCCTCTCTTCGCCTGCCATCGCGCAGGCATTGCAAGCAGAGTTTTGTTTCCGACTCGATACCCCGCAGTATCGAAATTTACATAAGAGGAAATCTCCGCGAGATGAAAATCCGGGGGATCCGCGCGCGTAACGTAAACGCGATGAAACGCGCGCGTCCAAAAATGCGATAGCGAAAGAGCGGGAGGGCAACGAGTTAAATTATACGAGAGGAAAGAGAGAGAGAAATCGTTCTCGTGGCGGACGCGATATATCGAATTTGGAGATAGAGAGCTGACGGTCCCCGGCCGCGTCCTCCGGCCCGGCGATCCGCATGCGACGATCCACGTCGCGCCGCGGCGTCCGCCGAGGAAGCCCCGCGGCGGCGAAACGTCCGGATATACCGTTCCCGGACGATCGTTCTCGCGGCTATCGCGTCAGACATCAGAAAAAGGCCAGTTCGATTCCACGAATGGAACGGATTTGCATACAATGACCGGGAGAGATAGGGTATCGGGCCGACTTTGGCGCGCGCGCTACGAGCCGATGTGCGCGGAACGAAAGGCGGGTGACCTCGTAGCGGAGATGACAAAGCTTCCCACCGACGAACATCGACGAAAATCGACGACCCCCTTCCCCCCCCCTCTCCCCATCGTAGATGCCGCATTGCCCGGGACTCGTCGCGTTCGGAGCAGAACCTCGGAACCTCGAAGGGAAATTCCGTCGATCCCGCTCGCGGAACAATCTGTCGGACGTCTGAGACGACGCGGGACGGAATGGCGAGCAATTTGGCTGATTTAGCGTGCACGAGTCCTATCCTACTTGCGCGAGGAATTGCCCTGCATATTGCAATTTCGTAACAACGCCCGGCACGATGCGGCCACGTTGCGCACAAAGTGATTGCACAAGCAGTCTTGCGAAAGTGATTAATTTAGTGTTAATCGTTATCTGTCTCTCCCCTCTCTCTTTCTCTTTCTCGAGCGCTCTAAATAATCTTCATCGACGTTCCGCTCTCTCCGGGAAGATCATTTTTCACGTAATCGATCCTTCGCTTCGACCTTTACGAGAATATCACGAGACTCACGCGAGATCTACTGGCGCCTTAGACGTTTCAGTTAAGAGAAGAAGAGACTTTCAAGTGCCGGGAAAATCCGCGGGCAAAAATCATTCGACAGTTCCTGTCGAAACCCTGTACAGCGACTAGAATATACGAATATATAGCCTCCGAGGCCCGTCATATTTTACCTCTACTACGAGCGCCGAAAGATACTCGGATCCTCAGCATCCGCTCACGCAACAAGCTCCTATCGCGCTGATGACTTATAGCGTCTCGTGACTGCATCGAGCGAGTTCGCCCTCCGCGTCGAAACGCGAACAGTTGCGACGACAGAAGAGCTACAAATCCGTCGCGAAATATAAAGAGAACCTTTCCTGCGACAGTTCGTCATCCATTTTACTCCAAAGATTACATATTTATGACGTGTAATTAGCTTTGTGTCCCTTTGCCCGAATCAATGCCTGATTAACTCTCGTCATTGTTATCCTTTCGCATCGAAATTCACATCGCCTCCTGCATTCGTCGTGCGTGGAATAACGCGATTGCAAAGGCTTTCTGCGCGTTTGTAAATAAGGAAAGTACAACAGGGGATGTGCTTGCATGTGTAGCCCTTCCTTTAGAGAAGGCTGTGCTGACGGCAGATAAGGAATGTTTTATGCGTCGTGTCTGGTATCGCATATTACGGTGCACGACCCGCGATCTGATACTTTATTAAAAATAACGCATCGGCTCGATTGCTTCGGTTTGCATTTTTAGATGACGGATATATCATCCCTTACCAAGCTTAACAAAACCACGGAATGACATGGAATTTTTAAAAAATGGCTAATTCGTTAAGATCTGCTTACTAGAGTTCCATTCTTACTTAATTCGAGAAGTTATAATTAAATTTTAATAACATTTTTCCCTACATTTCCCGAAATGTGCGTTTGGCAGCAGTGATCTTCTTGCAGATTTATATTTATAATATTGATAAATACTTTGTTGTCGAGAAGAAAGAGTGTCTGTTCTAGAAGTCATAGAAATGAAATTAAATTTGGCGGATTTGGCACATTCGCGGTAGCGTCGCGGGTGCGGAATCGGGAACGTTCTCGCCGAATGTAATCGCCGACGCCAGCGGCACAAGAGAGGAGAGACTGAACCGCGAGCAGGAACTTTCGACTAATGCGACGTTATTAACCCGCCCTTAGGAGTGGCGGTAACGTTAAACGGGCTATTTTGCATATAGTGGCCCAACGACAGGACCGTGCGTTTCGCCCACGTCGCGGCTCAAAGGTGTCGCGCGACAATCGCGGGATTTGCAGTTTACGGCGAATCGATACGCCGAGCACCGCAGTTTCGTTAACGGTCGCGTTAAGTTATCACGCGAGAGTGCCATTACCAAGCCGATCGTAAGTAAGGCCGGAGTATAACGATGCTGCGTGAAAAGGCGCGTCGTGCATATGTACTCACGCACGGAAAACACTTCCCTTATCCGGAAGTGCTCGGCCCAGCGAACTGGACGACGACCGCGGTCGTTAACGTTGTACGAACTCGTCCGGCTCGCAACGCGATACGAAAGTCATTATCTGAGTTACGGTGATTCTTGTTACCTCAGAGCGTTATCAAATTTACCCACTTGTTGCCTTATTATTTTGTATTTATATACATATTCTGTATCTTACATTTCTCATAACACGAATATATATTATATTTAATATCTCGTGTTTTTTCAAAAATCTATCTTCTTTTTAAACCTAATATATAATCGAGGCAATATCAAAGTAATTAGACTTCTTTCATTTTGCAACTTCTCGCGGGATTAATTAATTATGGCGGCAATTACAGTGATAACTCACTGAAGAAACTGGGTTGATCCTACACAGGTTGGACTTCCAAAGAGACGTGAGGATTCTAGCTGCTCTGGAAGATCGCAATATCGCACGAGTCTTGGGCGCCTGTTACCGCGAGGAACCATATTGCGTGGTGATGGAATATCTAGAACACGGGGATCTCTGTCAGTTTCTCAAGACGCATATCACTGCCGAGGACGCGCATTCCATGCCGATTGGCGTCAAGACTCTCAGGTAACTTTCTGTGACGCATTTCAACATTAATCAAGGCGCAATCCTCTCCGTATCACGACCAACTTCTCCGAAAATTATTAGTCAGCATTAACGTTTATTAATTGCTAATTTATAAATTTAAAACAAGTCACTTTTAACGTTAGACATTATTAAATTTTTTTCATTTCATCATTAGAGTGTAATTTAATGTATCACTTTAATGTATCACTTTCAATTATTTTTCTGCTGACTTGTTATTACTGACTTTTATTGATATAGTGAAAGAGCAGTGTTTATTAAAACATTCGCTGTCGCTTTTCCAAAAAAATGGCACGCGTGCAGGATGTTTCATATAACGGCCGTCGCCGAAATTGAACGTTCCCAAATAAAAGCAATACAGTATCTTCAAAAAATATCAAATTGGAGTACCTTTCGTGAATAAAATTGGCAAAAAGTCATGAAATATATATCTGTATGAGTTTGAAAGCAATACCATTTTGTAAAAAAAAAAAAAACAAAAAAAAACATATTTGACTAAAACGATATGAAGATTTTCGATCGTTATAACGTCTCTTGAAAATATAATTAAACATTCATATCGCGACGATTAATCCTCTTACTATCTCGTATCAAAGCTTGAAAAATCCACGAACGGATCTTTACGGTAATTATCAGAGTGATGATAAGTTTCATAATATGATCATAAATTTTGATTCGCCCATTCTGGATTTCCTAACACTGCGGATAAGTGCTACGCAATATAGATAAGCGCGTATTCCTTAAATCGTGATGGAAATTTCTTGTTTTGCATGTTGAAACTGCTAATATTTTGCGAAAGTCTCATAAAAGATAAAAGTACGTATCGATTGCCTTCAATAATTTTGATACTGAGAACTCAACGACATCAAATATATCGTATTTAACGTGTTTGCCTGTGTTTAAATATGTAGCATCAGAGATAGTTATTTTAATGATATCGATCCTTTAAAAATCATCTCTTAGATAATGATTGTTATTATCATCACATTGCACTTTTAATGATAAAATGAACTGTATTATCCATGTAAATCCGAAAAGAAAGTCTAATCCTTCATTATTCTGGCACTGTTTGATAACTCGTCTACTGTAACGTTAATTTACGAGCATATTACGTAATGTATGTAGATACGACTGCGTTGGCGTATCACGACGTACTTGTTGTTACCGAGCTTAAAGTATTCAAGATTACGGTTCCCGAAGTGCTGCAATCGTCTCTAACGAGCCGGAGCTCAGTTTCATTTCCAACGAACTGCCGTCGCTGAAGTTAACACGCAATAAGTTTCTCCCGTGCGCGAGTTTGACGCGTTTATTAATCGTGAGCGACGCACAACCCTGACGCAGCCCCCCAATTCTCGTCGACCTACACCTCGGAGGAATCCCTCCGAGGCGATGGCGGTCGGGAGTATTCGAGTGCGAGTGCGAATACCTTAACTTCGTCGCAGGAAACTCACGCCACTTCGTCGTCGTTTCAGTTTCAACTGTCTCATCTACATGGCGGCGCAGATCGCGTCGGGCATGCGGTATCTGGAGAACCTGAACTTCGTTCATCGAGATCTGGCTACCAGGTGAGTACAATGAGACTTTGCCGAAACGAATCTCTCGCGGATTCGCTTTCATCTCTCGAGAATAAACTTACGTATAGTGGGGCTTTATCACCCTCGACCGGTATTCACTCTATATCTAAACATTCCATAGTTCTCGTCCTTAGTTTGCATAGTACGCGATTTATTCGCAATTCGGGCAAAGACGAAGAATCAATTTAAAGATTTTCAAATACTTGATGTATTTTAAAAAAGCAAGACGACGATATTGCGAACTTTTTTGTCACGCGCTCGATAAACGACGAGCGTATTTCTAAAGAGCCCGTCATATTTCGCACACGATTCTTACATTAAACGAAACTGGAGAACGAATCAGAGATTTGAATAGACGTGAATATTAAGCTCTTCCTCACGCGAGTGCATCGATGCGCGTCGAGGAGATGTAAGATTACAAGGGAATCTTCTCGGTCGATGTAGCGCGAGGAAAATTACAACGCTTTCGTGGCGGCAACAATATACAGAGGGATTTATAATTCCCGACGACAGCAGCCGGGGATGATCCCCTGGTCGCGGGGGGAGAAACAGGTTGTAAAACGCGACGTATATTCCGTCGTACAATTTTTATTGAAAAGTAATTTCAAAAGTCGGTTGCGGCCAAACGCACGGAAGAGGTATGGCACGGCGTGAATGTGTCGCGGCATGGTTTTTACGTTATTGCGGAAGGGATAAATGGATCCGTTGCGCTCTTGATTTATATCTCCCGACGTAAATTCACTCACCCTTCCGGATGTATTTTTCCCCGTCTCGCTTTCCGCTCTATCGGCCGACAAGACACCCCGTGCTCGCGTTCTATCGACTTTAAATCGTCGCGAATCGAGATCGCGCGATTGCCTTTCGACGGATGTGCGACCCTCACGATCTCATTTGAGATTATGCCGTCCGCTTTAATTGGCACAGTCTAATAACTAACAGAGATATTCTCGCGGCGTGTGGTTGTACCCGGGAACGTGTACGTACGATGGAGGGAGGATTTTACCACGTCAAGAGCCCGATGCACCCGTTGAAACGGGACGGGGCACCGATATCGATTCTCCCCCTCCTCCCTCCCCCCTTCCCTGTTACACTCTCAGGATGAAATTGAATTATACCAACCCCCGTAGTGCATTTCCATAAGCCCCAAAACAAACGGAGCCAGGAACCGCATGGGAAATCAACGATTTGTTAGTGAATCGTCGCGAGGAATGCAGCGAGAAGAGCAAGCAGCCAGTTTGTGAATGGTGGCGTGGCCTCAGTGTAGAAAATTTCAATGTTTTCTTTTTTTTTTTTGTAATCCAATCTCGTCCAATTGTCGTAACCATCTGGATCAGCTTCTGACATTGTGTTCCTCGTAGATCGCTCGTGGATGCGATTCCACTGGGTTTTTCGCGGGAGCCAATCCTCCAAAGTGACTTCGAGCACACAATAGCCCACTTTCCTCAATCTAACATAATGGCCCAATATTTGTCACGTTTGCGGTCAATTTTTCTCTCAAACGGTAAAAAAATTTCCGCCTCACGCGCATTAAATATAATTCAAGCTTATTGAGAAAGGGCCGACTGTTGTCTAAAAAAAAAAAGAGAAAAAAAAGAGCGCGTACATTTTTAATACATTTCGATCCAAATACGTCTGCCGCTAAAAGCATAGGGGTTAAAATTTAAGAAGGCTGTGCTAGTAATGAAATTTTAATACCGGAACTTGCAGATTAAGATACTTATTCTGCTTGAATTTTCCATCGACTATAGGTAATGCGCGGGCGCTCGTAAAATTAATGAAAATACTACGTGCAAAATGTGCATTGCATCGATCCATTTGATTGAACGTAGTTTAAAATCGATATTACATAAATTATATAATGTATTAATTAATTACACCGTGACATTCCACATTTAGCCACTCACTGTGTTTTGTTAAATTCCATACGCTTTCGCTCGAATGAATTTCGCTTATTTTCCAAACTTTTAATATTTCCAGAGATAAATCTCCACGATGATCTTCATGCCACCACGTAACGTATACACTGGACGGTATCTATGATCATCGATCTACGAATACAAAGTACACCTCGTGTATGGAACGAAGTCCATCTACGTGGCTGTTATTGAAATGCAATGGCCATCTCGCCGAATCGATAGGACGTTTAGATGCACATATGTGCATATATGTATATCTTCCGCACACACGCGGGCGCACATTCGCGCAAACCGCCGAGCTCTCATAGCACGTGGGACCTAGTTTCCGACTGGACAGTGTTTCTCAAACGTTCGCTCGTAAATCTTAATGTATAACGAGAGACACTTCCTGCGAAGCTTTCACGATGATATCAGCCCTGTCAGCATTCCTGAGGGCTTTTGACACGGTTTGACCCGTCGATTGCAGAAATATCGTCCAGAAGTATCGTCAGAACTACTTCTACGTCGCCCCAACCTGTTTCTCTCTCGCGTGCTCCATCATCACGTACAGTTAAATCAATAAAATACTTATTTGAATTAACGAAAATGGATATAAGTAAATTCAACGTTGTAATTTCAATTTTACATTAGAAATAATATACGGTAAAATTTTAAATATTAAAAGGTACCATTAAAAGGTGCTCGCTAATGTTCGAAAGGAGATGTCCGATTTACGTTGTTCACATTTTCATGACAAAATGCTAATGACATAATCACAGATTTAAAAATACTCTCTGAGGCATTAGAGGAAGTGAAATATCCACGTCTGCAATCGCAGCCGCCATAATCCTTTAGTTAAATTTTTAACAAGCTGCGCACGGAGCTTTGTGAAATTTCAGTGACACTCGCGTCAAAACCGCGCGACGCGTTATCCTTCTCTGTGCTTTTGTGAGAAAAAAGCGGAATACGATCCGATCGCGTTGCAAATAGATCGATGCCTTTTGTATAGGCGGCGGGATTTAATCAAAATTTAATCAGAATTTAATGGCGCCGCCGCTGAACTTCCACTTTGATGGCACACGTCAGCGTGACGAACCGACGATATTCAGTGAAATACGCGACCGTATGGGAATTCCACCGTGGGGCATAAATTCTTCGTGACTGGCGGCGTCAAAAGAGAAATGGACATTGCGGGTATCAATGGCGCGTACGCGATACTTTCGAAATGCATTTTTGCCCTTTCTATCGAACGACCTTTGCGCGCGATTTATCTGTCGCGATAAACGAGAAAGAGCGTACCGAAACATTTTTATTCATTTAAATCGAACCCGGCGGAGGATTCCGTGCTATAGAGTTTAAACGTTATCGGAACCGGTCGGTCGGGTACCGAGGATGTTCTACCTCGAGACAAACTGCCAATCCATCGCAGCCTCTTATTTCATTCGCGAGTGCGCGGTATAGCTATAGAGTCATTGTCGGAGCCAAGCCAAGTGAAAAAGGAGGAAGGGATCGATTGCTGATCAAACGGTAATGCAATTCAATTGGCTCGAATGGAAAAAGAATAGCAACGAATGAGAAGATCGATAGCTCTATGTAATGCTTTAAAGATAGAAAGAATACTGGATTCTCTCTCTCTCTCTCTCTCTCTCTCTCTCTCTCTCTCTCTCTCTCTCTCTCGCATATGAGAGTATTTGTTTACCGGAAGAGATATAAAGATCAGCACGAACGCGAAGGTAAAATTTCATGTTATAGCACAGCCCGCCAATAACGCCGATAATGTTATTCTGTTAATGGCGACATCGGAGATTGACGATAGTGCGGGCCATACCACGAATAAACGTACGTTTAAAGGAGCAGGAATAGCAAAAGCCTGCATTCTGTATTCCCGCATGTGAGTATTTCGCATTCCGGTAAAAGAGATTTCCTTCATCCTATTTTGAATAGCAAATGTACCGGACGAATTTTCCTTCGTTTTTCTTCTGGCAACAAGTGTAGATGGTGCGCTCTATATTGTATCCGATATTTTTTCTACTATTGATTCTCATATTCGAAATATTACGTAGTTCTGCAATTTCCAATTTCAATTCGAATGCGGCATGAACATTACGCTCTTCCGCATACGAAAAACTTTCTCGAAATTTTGCTAAAACATTCTAAAAATATTTTCATTCGTGTCCTTTCTCTCTTAAAACTCTAGGCGTTTCTTTACACCGAGTATTGTCAAAACTTTTATTACTGAAATATCGCGCATTTAACTCGTAACAGTCATACGTTCTCGCCAACATTGGATTTAAAATGCAAGCGATAGAGAAGATGAATTCTCTTTATCCACCCTTAAGAATACCGAAGACTGTATGCAAGAATTTTATTCTCCGCTGACGAGAGCTTACGTGTTCGAACAACCGGTTAAAAATTCAGAGGCTTTTCTTCTACGCTCGCTTCCTTACTGTACCACTGCCTGAGGAACCTTCTGGTAATTCATTTGTTTCTTTTGCTACACATATCCAATATTCAGCTTTCAATTTAACTTGGCCGAACGTCGATGTTGATACGCTGAAACCTCGACTTCATACAACCGCGTCAATCAGCCAAATACACTTAACGTTTCTGTTCCCATCGACAATAGCGAATAGGTGCTTCCGTCAAATGGCCAAGTGATTCCCATTTGAGTTTAACTTCAACTTGCAACTTGCACAATGACAGAGGTGATTCTCTTTATTCACCGAAGAAGTCGTCGCGAATTGAACGTAGACATTCCGCTTTCTACCAGGAGAGCCTGCCTTTGTTCCGACTTCGATTACTCCGACGCGAAGAAGGCCTTTCGTCATGCTCTGTACATAGTTTGATTTCGGATCGTCTTCATCCCTTTCATAATCTTTCCTCTTCACACTTTTATAACGAGTGCAATTACTGATAATTTTTAAAAATTAAATTTCTCTTTTATTCACGCATAAAAGAGAAGACGATTAAATAAATAAATCGTGAAATTAACATTATTTCAATTTCAATTTTAATTATTATGTTAACTAAAGTATCCTAAATAACTGTTTTCACGAATAATTAAAATTTATAATAGAAATTGATGAATTTGATTATTTTTTAACGCATTAATGTACATTTAAATAATAATCTGCGCAAAATTTCTAATTATATCAACAAATTATATTTACTATTGTGTCTAAATCCTTTTATAATTAAATATTTGAAATAATCATACAGATAATTTAAATTTAAATCATAATATCATAAATATAATGATATATATTATAAAACAGATTAATGAGAAATTACAAATAATAATATTTCAGTAATAAGCACATTTAATGTTCGGTTATAATGCAATTAAAATTTTATAAGATATGAATGTTGCGTAGATTTTGTATTGATATTTTCCATCTGCGCTGCGTATTCCCGTTGCGGATCATCGTTCCGATTTACTATTTTTGTAATTAATGAGAACGATCAAAGTTGCAACCACCAGATTGTGGCGCGGAGATCATCACATCTGATTTACACTGCAACAGCTTCAATACGAGGCGTGAACGCAGCTTATTGCATTACTGTCGTACTCTACAATATAGGGAGAGCCGGGGTCAGCCCCATCGATGCAGTAGCCCGATGGCGAAGTAGCCAATAGCAATGATCGATAAAGCGCCCCTAATTAACCAGGTTCTGCCGCCAAATTGGAGCTTTGTTCCGGCAGCGAAATTAATTGATTCTATCTATTCCATACCCATGCTACACGAATAACGTTTGGCTGGTCCTCTCTCAGATAGCGAAGATTAGTTCGTCTTTAAAGCGAACCGGTCAGTGTCTGGAGCTTTGAGCGGAAGTTGCATGAATGCTTGTCCGTTTCTAAGTTCTCCTCAGGGAAATGCTCGAACGTATCTCTGATAGAGAGCCCGTTCAAAGGACAAGCAAGATGAAATATCAGACGCGCCTGTGATAAGATTATATATAAGTAACTATATCCATATATAATATACATTAGCATATGTCGGTGGACGGTTTGTCAAACGGATGAATTCCTGATATCCTGATATCACTTTTCTTTTAAAGGAAACGACAAATAGCGCGATAATTCGATACGAAGGAAAGTTTATTTGCGCGTCGAATATAATTGCATCTCCGCGTTGTATTTGGGTAGGAAATGCAGCTCGACCGCATATGTAAGCATACATTACATGTAGACAACCATTCTCGCTTCCGGTTGACTGCCATGCACAGAATGCGTACATGTATGCAGATTGGCGGGCGCGCTATGCACTTCACGTACCGGCGAGAGATCAATCCGGCTGCGTCTCTTTCGTTTCAGACGAGCCGCCCAGAAAAGTATTTGATCCGGCCGATAGCGCGCGCGAACTCTGCGACGGAACCCGCTATTTGATTTCCAGAGAGAGAGAGAAATACTTGGGCTAAAGTCCGAGCGTTATATTCCGCTCGATTACGTTGGATATCGTTGAAATCAACGATTCGCAAAGATCATCGCGAGTAATGGCGAAAACAAATGTAAAATAAATGCGGACGCGAGAATAAATAATTTCGCGTTCTCCCCCGGCGATTCTCAGTAACAGATAAAATAATTTCGCATTCTCTGTAATACGTTGTAATTTTGCTTATAGAAATTGTCTGGTCGGTAAGGCTTATCATATCAAAATCTCGGACTTCGGCACCGACAACGAGCTGTACGCCTGCGATTATTACAAGGTCGACGGAACCATGCCGTTGCCGGTACGATGGATGGCTTGGGAGTCAATATTTCTGGTAAGTTTGCAATTTTATCGCCATTTGGCATTTCGCAACGTAATTTTCCAGACTCCACAGGATTTTCCACAGTCAAAGCACCCTCGATGAGTAATGTACACGTTGCATCTGATTTTCAGGGAAAGTACACGACCAAGAGCGACGTGTGGGCTTTCGCGGTTACCCTCTGGGAGATCTTGAATCTCGGCAGACGTGTCCCCTACGAGCACCTGTCCGACGAGGAAGTGGTGCAGAGCCTGCGGCAACTGCATCACGCCGCCGACTGCGGCAACGCCAATGCCGAGGACAGTTGCAAGGAGGATTCCAGAAATGGTTTCGATTACCTGCCGCGGCCCACCGCCTCGTCCAAGGACATCTACGATCTGATGCTCGAGTGCTGGCAACGAGAGGAGACCGAGAGACCGACTTTCCGTGAAATATCACTCTTTCTGCAGCGGAAAAATCTTGGATACGCTCCAACATCCTGATATTGAGCCCCGAATTTCGGTGAGCGCGACGTTCTTAATAGTCATACCGCGAATCAGAACGGGCTCGTTTCTGAAACGGAGCGACGAACATGCAATGACGGTCAACGTTCTCATCCGAGGAACCGCAAGGAATAATGATCGAAGTGAGAGGGAGGAAAATTATGGCTGATGAGAGAAAAAAAGGAAAGGATGACGGGAGAACAATTATATATCGCGACATCGAAATGATAAGTACAACGATGGAACTTTATTGTCCGTCAACGAGACGCGAGACTTGGGAGTTACTTGGGAATCGATCGTCCTTCAATTTCGTCTCAATTCACGCATACCTTCTTCGGACAACGAGTATTAGCGGACAGGAGATAAAATTAGAATAGATAGAAGAGTTAAGTGCGGGTCGAATCTTTAAGGACTTCACGAGATTTATCGTACGAAATAGTTTGAGGTTGTGCCGCGAATACCACTGATCTCTGCAGAATTCTCGATTGCACGAGCATATGTCGCTTTAAGGCACGAGAACACGGTGTCGGATCACGACACGAATATCGTAAGTAAGGAATCTATACCGGGATTAGGCGTAGGACTCCCTCTTCGAATGTAAGAAAAGACGAGGACGTACGCGAATCCGTGAATACGACAATCGGACGAGGGCGGGATAAGAACTTGCCCGTCGTGGATAGCCGCTCTGCGGGGAATATCCGACAAATATTTCAAGGGGATATTCGATCGTTTGTGAAACTGAGGAGGATTCTCTCTCGCAATTGTCGAGAACTTTAGTAGCAATACCATGTAATACAGCTGTGAACATTCCTGCACGAATGGGGGGTATCTATACTGCGCAATTAGGCAATTACGCAAATAGGAAGAATCGTTACTTAAGGAGAATATTAATTAAGGTTCCCTCGGGATTATATCATTTTGATTAAGGGTTCAATGAAAAAAAAAAAAAAAAAATGTGTGAGTCACATCGACGTATGGCAATATAAGAGCTACGATTAGACGGTTGTTCGAATTGATATCGTAAATTATAACTGAATGTATTTTATGAACGTGTGGGTGCCTATTTCCTTCTCTTTCTCTTTATCGCTCTTCTTTACTCTCTTTGAATGTATATTGCATCGTCCAGGCGTTCTGGGCCTATTTGCGAATCTACATGTGATTTACATCGCGGAATTCTTTATCGTCATAAGTCATATCGTCATAATGTCGCGGAGCGGCGAAGTGATTATCGTGTTTCAAGGACGAATTGTCCAGATCGCGTGAGGAAATTAAACGTCTTTCTATTTGCTATTTTCGGTTCGAAAAAAAGATCTGTGTGTAACACACAGAAAAAATGCTAAGTAAATTCAGGAACAATTAAGTGACTGTAAAGATTTCTCGATAGTACATGTTTATTCGAATGACGTTAACTATCGCGGTCACCGTTAATGTAAACGGGATTCGTTAATGTCGTAATTGAACGAATATCATATGTCGTAAACGTAAGATAGGCGAAAGGTATTACTTTACCTATTCTGCATTGGGGAAGACGGTAATAGAGTACGTATCATGACTATGACACATCATAATTGTAACTTTATATGATAGGTGGGATCAATGAAATTAGAATATTGTATGTATATATATATATATATATATATATACATACATATATACATATATATATAGGCATTATCGTAGTAAGGAGCGTTATCATTGCATTTCTTGCCAGAGTAGCGAACGAAAATCGAATTGTCTCCGAGATAGCGCACGCTCGCTCGTCATTGGATTAATGTTTGGAAGTTATTCAGCTTCTGGTGAGATATCCGTCGAGCGAGAGATAAGATAAAGCTTGATTGAAAGACGACATATCGGAATTTCTTATAAAATTTTAAAAGAGTGAAACGCGAGGGTTTACATAAATGGTAATCACCTTCGAACACTTGGAAGTTAACGAACACGCCCGTTGCGCGTCTTCTCCGTATATTCGACTCCGGTAATATATTTCGATCGACCTTAAGTTTCGTGTATTTATATACCAGAGATGGACACTATTATAACTTATACGACATTTAGCGAATAGGCGATGTTACCGTTATATCATTAAAATACTATTTATATAAAATTAACGTAATACCGCATAAGGAGTAGAGATGGTACGGAGGCATAGCCATACGTAGTTAAAATAATACGCGTTGAATTTAAACGTAACTGGAATTGCTTCTGTATCACCAAGACCGAGATGTTTAGAGCGAGTGGATGAGGATCACGGCTAATTGCGAACTCGCGTATAAATCTACGAGGTAATAGAAATAGGCAATATCAATTTTTGATCTTGCCAGAAGTAAATAGTAATAGCCGATCGATTAAATCTAAGAGCGTTAATTATAATTTACATTTTGCATAAGAATGTCGAGTCAGACGTGTATAATTTCGTGCTACCGCGAAATTTTTGGCCAATCGATTTTTCGCACCGGTTGTGACTGAGTTGAAACAATAATACCTATTGTCGGTACACCTTTAGTCCGAAGCAGACTGCCATTATATTTCTAGATAGGAATAGAGAATGAATTGTAGTTGCGTTTAGATTCGCCAATATAAGCATAACGCTGCCTTTGGCTATATTGTTGCCCTTTACTGCTAACGAGTAACTTACTTGTCTACTCTCATGTGATAATTTAGTATATTTCTACGTATCTACCTGTACCTACCAATTCGAAAATCTCCATGGCGAAAGGATTATTCCACTTTGTTACACCTTGTCTTTATTACAAATCATAGCAATTCGAATTAAATATTATAATATTATAATAAAAAATTCGAAATATTGTTTTAATAAAAATTTGGAACACGGAATAATGACAAAAAATACATGGATTCTATATTAAAATCTAACAGTTTCATCATATAAATCCAGAAGGTAGTTACCTTATAATTTATTAGAAATTAGACATCAAAATATGAAATTTAATGAAATAGAATATGACATTTAAAACGTTTTTTTTTCAAGTTGAATAGAAAAAAAGTATTCAATCCTTTCTCTATGCAAAGATTCACTATTAAAATCTAGATAACTCACTTCTACCTAGCGTGCCCTTTTTCCAATGTGATTAATTATATTTTTTTGCGGACAATTCGAGCTCTATCAATGTGGCATCACTGAGGTAAATGTTTGAGACTACAGTGTCGAGACGAGAGTGAAAAGATTTCGTTCGAGCATTCTGTGTATAAACACACGCTAGATATAAAATTTCATTTTTTAAAGGCCTTACGTATCAATAAGCTCGAGTAATTTAATTATCATTTTAATTAACAACGGTAATCTGCAAACTCTTATCGTTCGCTATATACATTGCTAATTTCTTCGAGATAAATTTTAAATGCGTATGATTGACAATCACGCTTGCCTCGGAATTTAGAAAATATATTTAGTAGCAATCGCGACTTTTTTAAAGTACGATTATAACTAACAGAATTGATGTTTTATAATAATTTAAGGCATATTCATAATCTTTATCATCAACTTTGATTCTTATCGAAAACAAACATAATTTTATTAAAGAAAAGAAAAGTATTAGGCTTTTTACATATAACAGCCAACTATACGGTGACATGTTAAAGATTATTTTAATAATCATGTTTTTAGAACAGAAACAAACATTATAAGCTCCATAATGATCTGCATTACAATATCACGATTAATATTATGTATTCGCGTATATGATCGTTAAATGAAATTTGGATATCATTTCAGATCAAGTTAAACAGCAACTATATATCGTACAAAGTGGTATATCATTATGATTAAAAATCGCGGCAATGAAATTAATATAAAATGTTGAGTGAATTTTTTTTTTTTTTCGTACACGAGCACATGCGTGATATAATTTCGATATACTCTATTGTTGACCTCTATGGTGGAATTGCGAGGAATTTACAGGTAATCGTGGGTAAACTGAGGAGAGCTCATCTAGTTGTATATCTTCTATCTAGGTAGGGGCAACGCACGGTCATTCACGCCATATCATTCGGCTACAGCCACGTTATGATTTATGCCAATCTATCCTTCTTTAAAAAAAGAATTGTAGGTAAAACTTACGGAATTAATTAAAAAAAATATTCTAAGAGAGAATTGCAGCGAAACTGACCACTGGCCATGGTGAGTTGCCCATGCCTGTTCTACGCTATCGAACCTTGATCGTTATAGTCATAAAATTATTTTGTACTAAGAACTGTTTATAATTTTGTATCTAATCTCTGTAAATATCAAGCAGATTGTCTATGAGTAATAAAGCTTGAACAAACTCGATTTAAGTAGACTATATAAAAGGAAGAAAAAGAAAAATAAATATATATATATATACACACATATATATATATATATATATATATATATATATATATATATATATATATAAATATAAATACTAATATTTATAATATATCTATATTTTATTTAGTCGTAAGGCAGCGAAGAGATGTAAGTAAAATTTCGCGAAGCGCGGATTGGTAACATAACAATGTACAACGATCTAGGAATTATTTGTATTATAAAGATGACAATTAAGGGACAAATCATAAAAGTATACATGTTACTCTGTAGCCGTGTATATATATACATATATTATACATCTAGAATCCAACTAGTCATGTATGGCACTTTATAACAATTAAAGTGTATCCCTGACAACAAATGCAAAATACAACGTGTGCTGTTCTTTGACTATTCTTGCTTGGATAGGTACGATTAAAGGGTACATACATACCGATGCGATCGACACGAGGTTGAACGAGAGAGATCGGAATTTTTGAAGCAAATTATTAATTTTAACTTTGCCGCGGAGTCCACGTTGCTGGATATACCGTGCGAGTCCGATTCCATCGTGATCGTAAGCTTCTGTGGTCGTAGACCTGAACACATCATTTATATAACTTACATGTGTATATCACTAAAGAAACAACATACAAATTGTAAGTTCCATTATCCATTATTCATGAAGCACAACGATAAAATCTATTTGTATTGGAAAATCGTATACTATTTATTTCATTGAAGATCCTCCTATTGAAGATCCTTCTCTGCATCACACATGGCTCTTTTATTGCTGGATTTGGAATCAATAATTTTATATTAAAATAGACATATGCAATATAAAAATTACAAGATTTCTTTCAGCAAAGAAAAATCACAGTTTTCTTATATTCCTTGGTCCTCTCATATTTTCTTTTTAATTGTTCATACTTGATTTGCCTTCCCGCTTCTTTCTTTAGAGAGAATATCCGCTGAGAGGGCGTCAGAGAACGTTCAAGTTGTTCAATTCGTACGACTGGAAAAATCTCTAGTAATATTTAATCCATGTTTGTGAATGAATGAATATCATCATATATATCAATCATGTGTTCGATTACGTTTGTTTACTATAATAAATCGGAGTAACTTTAAGAATGTTAAATGTGAATCACAGAAATATAAGAAGTATAAGAGAAAATCATAAATGAGGCAAAATGAATTGGAGATGAGGATGTTGCTGCATTGGATGCGTATGAAACGAAAAAACGAAATATAACAAATGTTTACGAAAACAAAATAACTCGTACTCCAATGAAAAAAGAAAGAAGGAAAATACAGATTTTTATGCATTCTTTCCAAAGAATAAATTATATTCATATCGTTTATATATAAAAATAAAATTTAAAATATGTTTACATTATTGTATTTTCATGTATAAAAACATTTAAAGTTATCTGATATGATTGACACTGACATAGACATGTTTTATATTGTACCGCCAAATGGAGAGATACCTTTTTATATTCTAGAAGATTGCATTTTGACCAGATTAGATTATTTAAAACTTTTAAGTGAAGGATCTGCTAATGAATTTGATGGAAAATTCGAATACTTGTTAGAAAATTCTATATATGATAAGGCTGGACATTTTATATTACGGTAAGCATAAACATGAAGAAAAATTAATGTAGCTAAAGTATAAAAAAATTAAACAACTGTAAGAATTATAAAAATTTGTATTTTTATATAAATATATAATTAATGGTTTATGTTATTTATTTTAGATTATTAGCCTGTATATCATCAGATCTATATACATATTGGGTAGCTAAAGAATCATTATTATTTAAGCAAAGATTAGATCATATGTCACCTAGACAAGTACATAAATTATTAAAACAAATTACATGGAAACTACAGATATTCAAAGATAGGAAAAGTGCGATTGACACAACTCTAATCGAGTTATGCAAATTCTATTCGCAGCCCTTAATTTTTAAACACTTGGTATCAAATTGTCACAATTGTAATAATTTTCGATATGAAGGTACAAATATAGAATAACACTTCTTATACAAAAAGACGCTTCTTATGCAAAAAAAAAGTAAGCTAACTAACACTTCTTGTTTGATATTCCAGTAAGGTTTGAGATAGTACCAGATTTAGTGAGAGAAAGAGAACTAGTCCTTAGTAATGGAAATGTTATCACATACTGCTCAGATTGGAAGAAAATATTGCAATCATTATTCAGCAATTACGTAATAAACGACATGAATATCATGAAGAAACAGGCGCAGCGCATTATAAAATATGATCTCAGATTTAATATTTTAAATCAGAAAGTTCAGTCGTATCTGTTCAAAGAATGTACCGTCCATGGAAAAATATCAATCGATAATATAGAGGAAGAGGCACAAAAATTTCCCTTATGTATGCAGCATCTGCACTCTTTATTAAGAAGAAGACATCGTCTCAGTCATTATGCTCGTCTGTACTATAGTCTTTTTCTAAAAGAAATAGGAATGACCCTAGAGGATTCAATCACTTTTTGGAAGCAAGAATATTCCAAGCCACATACTTGTACCTCAGTATGTTCGCACAATTGGCAATCCAACGAAAAGAAATTTCTGTACAGCATCAGGCATATGTACGGTTTAGAAGGCTCGCGGCGAAATTACAAGACACCTAGTTGTAATCAAATTTGTGTAAGTATAAAAATTTTATAAATATAAATAAAATTTTTTTATGTATAAAATTTATCATCAAAACTATTTTGTAAAACTGCAGGCTGGTATTAGTGGAGCAACGTACGAAGGTGGTTGTCCTTTCAAAGATTTTGACATGAATACATTCAAAAATCTTTTATGTGTTTCATTAACTGAAGATGAAATCGAGAAATTTATAAATAATGTATCTGTCAAAGATCCAGAAGTTCGTTGCATTGCATTTCTGAAACTTGTATGCAAAAACAATATTGATGATGTTGTCGTCAAAAGTCCAGTACAATATTACCAAAAAATGAGTAATTAATATCAACTTTAGTTACTGAAAAATTTATATTATATTTTTTTATTAAGTTTCATTATTATTCAATCATTATTATTCAATTATTATTCAATATGTTGTTGGGAAATTTTATCAACAAATGTTTTATATATATCATAAAACAGAAAATCATTAATATAAATAAATTATACTAACAACTAAGTCATTATTGTTTGCTAAACGATCGCAGAGCATCTTCCATAACATGATGACTCACACCATCTCTAACTAATATAGCATGTACCCCAAGTTTACCAACTTCCGTGATATTTCTAGTCTCATCATCGAAAAACAGCATATCTTTGTAATCAGTTTGAGAACTCTTTTGAATGCTGGAAATATTATATTCAAATAAGTTATAATTTTAGTTTATTATGCAACAATCAACTCTTAAAACAAACTTTACACAAGACTTACTTAGAGAAATGTGTAACTTTGCTACCAGGAAATATTTCAAAATATTTGAAATATCTCTTCCAGCCAAAAAGATCTAGCAATTGTTTTGCTCCCTTTATTTCTGACGTGCGTGATGCTACAGCAAGCTCATATCCTTCCTCTGATAACTGTTTCAATACATCAGGTACGTCAGTGTAGTAGCGTACAGTACGACCATGCACATCTACTATTTTATTTTGCGCTCTAAAAATGATTATCTTTAATATCCATTTTTATCAATGTAGATTAACTTTAACTTCAACTTATTTTTTATCTCTTTTCAATTCTAAGAATTATAAAATTATAAAAAAATGAAAAATAAATTAAACCAAAATTAATTGATGAACATGAAAATAAATCTACAATACAAACTGTTAAAATTTATTTATATTCAAATATCAATTTTTAATACACATACCTTTTTTTAAACGGTGGATCTACATGAGTGTCAACCCAAAATGGCCATAAAGTATAGTCTGGAATTTAACAACTTTTCCAATTACCCAGTATTTATTCTAAATAATTTTTATTATAACTATAATAACTATATTTTTATTATAACTATATTATAATTATAACATATTAGAAGCAAATGAAGTTATATCATGAATTTGTCATACATCTAAATTACACAACATTGGAGTCTCTGTACCTAAATCAAAGACAATAACTTTCGGCTTTTTCGCCATTTGGTCTCCACTTGAATTATAATTCATTGGGCAAAATTATTCAAAAACGAAATACCGTCTAATTATCTTTTTCTTAAATAATGACATTGTAAGAGTAGATAAGAGTAAACATAACCCATAATTCCTCTCATTGTCTAACAAATACATCACTACTTTGACTAAGGCAATAGTCCACTTAGCGCTACAAAAGTTTCGAAGTGTTTGATTAACCAATGAGAATGAAGAATTTTATAAATTGACCAATCAAAAAATGCTTCGAAACATTGGTAACACCACCGTAACAATGGACTGCACCCTAATTTTCCGTTCCAGCCGCCGAGAGAGTGAGCAAACTTTTCCAATTTCTCTCATTGGAATATCATTAAAAGAAAATTATATAATAATCGCAATTACAATCAAAAATAGTTACAGCATCACCTTGAAAAAAATAAAATGAATTTTATTAAATTCGTTCTAAAATGTTGGAAATTTTATTTGAATATGTTCTTGCACTTGTCATATTTGGGCTTTCCACTTAGGTTCAGTCTACTTGGTGCTACAAATTGCTTCGAAGCATTTTTTTGGTCAATTGATTGATAAAATTCTTCGTTCTGATTGGTTAATCAAACATTTCGAAACTTTTGTAGCGCTAAATGGACCGTATATTATATATTAAATATCACTTAAAATTCAAAATAACATTGGTGCAATCGAGCCTTAGTGACACAAGTCGACACAAGTATCATTTTGTTCTTATATATCTAATCATTGAAAGCCAAGAAAGATAGAACGATACTTGTGTCGATTTGTGTCACTAAATGGAAAGCGCCCTTAAAGTAAACTACTGTATATACTGACTTTTCATGCTGACACTCGACGCTCATTTTTAGCGTCAAACTAGATCACGTGATCAAAATTAAACAGAATAGTGAAATCCGTATGGTTATTTTTGCTAAAATATAGGATAGTTTTGACGACGCTAGTGTATTTCGACGGTATCATGAAAAAGACCAAAATGGTCGTTCTCAAACTTCTCTCTGATATCAGATAAGATACGAATATGACAGCTCTCAGGCTTCTCTCTAATATTATATAATTTTTGTTCCTTTTGTTTAAAAAAATAAATAGCGCTCAGCGTACGTCTGTAGTGTCTAGTTATTGATAAAAAAGGATTCAAAGGCGCTTCAATCGAGGTTCATGCAAGTCCGCCTCAACTTCGAATCGGACAATCGGATTGGACGGATTTGTATCTACAAGCGCGAAACAAACTCGCCAATTGAAATTGGACTTAAGGTCAGGTCGGTTCTTTGAATTCTCTGGTTTCTCGTTCGCACGGCGGCGCGTCACTTCTCGTTTACCGATTTTCGTGAGAGTGGATTAGTGAATTGTCAGGCGGTCGAGTGCGGTCAAATCGAAGTGATACGTAGATCTTCGAACGCTAATTAAATATACGCATGTACGTTGTCCGTTATCCCCCGAATATGATCGGCTCTCTTTGTCGATATAACGTAAAATAGCTTCCCGACAATCCGATAGCTCCCTCGAGATTAGGAGAGGCTAGCTAAGCCTCGTGCATGCGTCGTTCTCTTCGGCGACTGGTGGCTGATTAAATTAATCCTCGACTTATTTTACATCATTTTTCATGTCGGTCTTGTTTATCTCTGTTCGAGGAGACCCGGGACTTTTTGGCTTTGCACACGGTTTTGCTGCAGTTTCTCAAAGAAGCTAATTAAATATCTGTATTTCTACATCTCGCTTTTTCTTGCTTTCATTTAACTCTGTCCGATTCCGTACGTTAGTATTTCCGTACGTTAGTACTTCAAATTGCACGCAATTTCATAGGTTATCAGACTTAAGGCCATGGACTTGTTTTACAATTCTGATAAACAATTGTTAGTTAATTGTGTCTATTTAATAAGAAACGAATATTATTAATCTGCATTGCATATTTCTTAAATTGGGATCATACGTTCTAGAGTTATATATGTTTATCTTTACATTTGTAATAGAATAAAAATGCGATATATTTGGTATGTAATATATAACAAGAATTTATTTTTATAATCATAACGAAATATAATTCCATCTTATAATATTTTGTTAATTTGTAATTCCTCTTATTTCTGAATTCTTTCTATATACATATTTATTTTTATTTCAGAAATGTCTGAATCAGATCTTCTAGCTGGTGACCATATTGATGGTCTAGATGGTCTTGAAAATGGTCAAGATGGAGATACCATTATGCAGTGCGATGGTATGAAACGTGACTTAGGTGAAGCCAATGTTGATGATCCTGTAAGTATTGCTATTTTTTCAATAATGTAATAACAAGATCTCTTTTATACAATAATATGTAGCTTGTAAAATATTATCTGTTATTTAGGAATTAGAGGCAATTAAAGCACGAGTCAGAGAAATGGAAGAAGAAGCGGAAAAGTTGAAGCAACTTCAATCCGAGGTAGATAAACAAATGAATATGGGCAGTCCACCTGGTATTAGTAAGTTTATAAATTTATCTTTTCTATGAAAGAGTATACAAGTAAAACCAAATAATTTAGATGTATTCAACATTATTCTTAATGTCTAATTTTAGCAAGCCCATTAAATATGTCATTGGAGGACAAAATGGAAGTTGATAATCGGTCCATTTATGTTGGCAATGTAAGTTTATTGCAATTCACTTGGAATTATTTAAATAATTCCATTAATAATTACATTATGTGATGGTATAACAAAAAAATTTTTTTATGCAGGTTGACTATGGCGCTACAGCGGAAGAATTAGAACAACATTTTCATGGCTGTGGCAGTGTCAACAGAGTGACAATCTTGTGTAATAAATTTGATGGTCATCCTAAAGGCTTTGCTTATATTGAATTTGCCGAACGTGATTCTGTACAAACCGCCATGGCAATGGATGAATCTATGTTTAGAGGGCGTCAAATTAAAGTAATGCCTAAAAGAACAAATAAACCTGGTTTCTCTATGACAAATAGGTAATTTTTCACTTTAGAAAACATTCTAATTTATGAAACAAATATAAATTTTAAATAATTATTAAAAAATTGGTATATAAATATGACTTATATTTAATAAGACATTGGCATTTTTATTTTATTACTTCTATATTTATATATAGGGGTCCCAGAGGTGCAAGAGGCTATCGAGGTATGGCTAGAGGAATTATTCGCGGTAGTGCATACTTTGGATACAGACCTACGAGACGACCTAGGTAACAATTAATTTTGATTTATTTAAAAAAATATGTTAACAATTTTCTGATACCGATTTTCTGATTTACTGTTATTCTTAAGAAACTATTGTATCTTTTTTTTTATAAATTCTACTATTTGATGGTTTTTGCTTATAGGAGTTACAGACGTGGTTATTATATGCCATATTGACCATTTTAAAATATGGCAACATTATTCTGCAAGTGTCAAGGTAAGTTTTTATTTTAAGATCTGTATGTGATAAATTCTATTGTTCAAAGAAAGATTCTAAGTAATAAAAAAAAGTTTAAATTTATTTTATGCCCACACGAATTAATTTTTATTAATTATTGTTATTAACAATTTTTAAGATTTCTCAAGAAAGAATAAAATATAGCGATAAAAGAACATTTCTTTGAACATTTTTAAAAAACTTCCTCAATGACATGTATTTTATACTTTGAGGAAAGACCAGGAATATTTAAATCAAAATTTCAATAAAAATAGTAATTGATTAATGTTTGAATACATGCATTAAATTACAGTATAATTAAACAGTTTTTAATAACTAATTTAGCTGCATTTCTCTTTTATTTATTTTTTTACCTATTTGCATTATTAATGTAGACATATGCTTATTAAAGAATTATTCGAAATTTTTTGAGACAGCATTTTCTATAAACAAGGAGAAATATTAAAATAAATTAAAAAATATACTGGTCATTTTCTCATAATATAGACAGCAAAATTATTCAACAATAACAATTAATTCTTAATATAAGTTTAATTTTTTTGATATAATCTGATGTATCTATATGATCACGCTTAATAATATACAAAATTAAAATTATGAAAAAAACAATTGTTTTTGCTTTATTCATTGAATATAATACAATATGATATCTAGATACATTAGTATTGACACTTGGCCATAATAAAAAATCTATACTATTAGAAAATATATATAAAATGACAAAATAATATCTTGCTCTATTAACACATTATTTTGCTTCACTTTTTTATATTGCATTTTTAATCTATTTTAGCTAAAGAAATTATATTTTTAGTAAATTTATTTATTAATTTCGATTAAACACATATGCCCAATACTCATATCAAAATCTGAATAAAAATAAATTATTAAACTAGAAAATGAATAAATCATTGTATGTAATATTTCCAAGATCAAAAGTATAGAATATGGCCTTGTGATATGTAACATTACAAATTGTAAGTTTTTGTGAAAAATTGATTAACAATTCACACAAGAAACTTACAAACGTGTATATCATCATGCATCGCATTAGAAATTGGTTAAAATATTTAAGTAAATTCTTATGATATGTCCACAGAAAAAAAAACATTCGATGGGAAAAAAAAAGAGAAAAACATCATGTCAAAAGAAAAAAAGATTGGACAAAGAAGGGCACAATTAATTGTATTTGATTTAATAATCATATAAAACTACAAATGTAGAACAGCGATCATTCACTATTGTAGTTCAATAAATTTTTGTTAAAGTCTTGTTAATGTAACAAATTTAAATTAAATTTTGTATCTGCCTTAAAAATTTCTCAGACTGTTACTTTACTTAATTTGTATTTCAATTGTTTTATGTCTGATATAAAATTCATTTTGTCAATAAAATATACTTGATAAACTTAAACAAATATCAAATATAATTAAAATATAATTAGAAATGTTACACATTAATTATAGCAGGCAATTGAACGTTCAAATTTAGTTAAAATTTAAATCAATGTGTGCAAAATGATAAAGTATTTAACAATCTAACTTAACTGTATATATATATATATATGCAAAACATCTAACTTTAAAAATAATACTATCATTAACTTACATGAAAATAATATGTATTTATTGACAATATATATATATATTATATTCATAATTAATAGTTCATACAAATAACGCAATATCATTTAAATAAATATATATGTATATATATATTGAAAATTTTTTGTGTGTACACTTATAAAAACAGAAATTGAAGAAGCACTCAATTGACTTTGATATAAAAATAATAATAAGAAATGGCAAATTTATACAAAATGTTTGTATTTTAGTGTGGTATCATTTTTTACTAAATATAATAGATATTACGATTATAGGGATAACTATGTAGGGTATTTACATGTTGTTAAGGCTGATACAACAAAATACTATAGATTAAACAAAAAATTAAAATTAAACATTAATATATTTGCATCAGAATAGATTATTATTTAACTATCTGTACTTGGTATAAAAATGCACACACATACACATATGCACATTGTTAGTTCATGAAAATATTAAATGATAAAAAAATTGAACTACAAAGTGAATGTTTAGAATAATATATAACTATAATTTGTAGTAAATTTTGTATGCATGATAACTGAAAGTTGCGCCAAGAAATTATAAATTTTAGTTTCATTATATGAAATGTTCAATTATACATTGCACACTTTTCACATACCGGCAACTTTCATTTATTGAGAACTAACTATATATCTTCAGTTTTATCTTAAACATATTGCTACTAATTTGTAAGATGCGTGTAAAATATTTCTGAAACGCTGATTCATTGTGCTAAGGTGTTAGGAGGAGTGCCGACTTTCAACACATTAATGATTGAGACACATTTCGTAATGTTACTTCCATGTCGCTAAGTATTTTGCAGGTGCAGCGCAGCATCAGCATCACTTGAGTGATAATGATACAAATTTCATGAACAATTCTTACGTTTCATTAAGGAAAAAAAAAAAGAAAATAATTAAGATATATGTGTAATATAAAATGTAAAATTAATGAATGGTAAATAAAGACTTTCTTGACTATAAATATAGAACTTGAATTGCTTTAACGAGGAGAGAGAAGGAGGGAGGGAGGGGGAGATGCATTTTTTATACAAATAATATATCTATTATTTATTTAATTCTTTATTTATAAAACCTCTTTTAATTTTAAATTAATTTTAAAAGTCAATTTTAATGTAAAAATTCGCTTCCCGAATTCAACCCAAGAGCGACGTGTGGGCTTTCGCGGTTACCTTTTGGGAGATCTTAAATCTCGGCAGACGTGTCCCCTACGAGTACCCGTTCGACGAGGAAGTGGTGCAGAGCCTGGCAACTGCATCACGCCACCGACTGCGGCAATGCCAAAGGACAGTTGCAAGGATGATTCCAGAATACGATTATTTTTCTTTTATTTTTTTTATTCTTCACAATCATATCAAATATCAATCATTCGTTATAGTTTTTCGCGCGTGGTTACACACACGTTACTGATCGAATATAAACTGTTGATAAAATACAATTGTTGGGAGCGAGCGTGGCATAGTAGGCAGCTCACTAGTCTACTATGCTTAGAGGTCCCGGCTTCGATTCCCGGCAGAAGAATGTTTTTCCTATGCTCGTGTCTCCTCTTTGGCGGTTTGCCTTTGGCAAACTGCCAAGAGTATCCTTGCCACGGAAACCTCCCTCAATATCAAGCCATTCGGATTCGGCATAAAATTGTGGGTCCCCATATGCCTGTGTACATTGCGTCATTATAATGCTTTGTTTTTCAATTTAGTTACATATGAAGGCTGGCATAGCATGTGATGTTGGTCTTCCAATCCATCTCGTCCAAGAAGGTAACATAATGAAATATGTTTATTTGACATATAACGCACGTCATTATGATGTTTCTGTCACTTTTATAACATATAAAGTTTTCTTTAAAATTTTCCTCCATAATAAGATTTTTCAAATCGTTGAAAAATTTTTCGTGCCTGATTAAGTTTAAGTAATTTTCGAGTGATTTGCGATAAATAAATACTGGCTAGTACTGTTTTACACTCTATACATTTGTAGCCTTTTATATTATACGTAGATAATATTTTTCTATGACTCTTGCACGAAATTTTATGAATATTTTATCTGTCCCTTTTATATGTTTGTCGAAATGATTTTGCTTGTTGGATTTTGCAACACTTGTTTTGCAGATATTGCACCTGACAACCATATGATATGATTCGTCAAAAGAACTCTTCTCTTGTCTTTTGGACATATATCCTACTTGGACCTATATAAATAATTAATAAATAATAAATAAAATCATATAAATAATTAATTTATTATGTCTTTATAAAAAGACATAAGCGATTTAAAAAAGTTAAATGATGATATACCTGCTTCCATCATCTTGATAATATGCATTATTTTATTTTGTATGTACTTCTTGATTGTCACGAATCAACTGAGAAATTCGAATAACTGATTATTTGTTTTGTTCTTGATCTCACAACGCTGATTCGCTTATTTAATTGTGTATGTTGTAATATATAATATGTAATATGTTATTATTTGTTATTATTATATGGTATTATTGTTATTATTTGTTCGATTTTGGTTCTTGAAAGTTATTTTACTATTAACTTCGCATCGATTATTTTGAGATTATCACATTGCACGCGAGCTAAAACTACAAAGTGAATTTAGAATAATATATAACTATAATTTGTAAATTTTGTATGATAACTAAAAGTTGCGCCAAGAAATTATGAATTTTAGCTCCATTATACGAAATGTTCGATTATACATTGCACACTTTTCATTACATACCGGCAACTTGCATTTATTGAAAACTAACTATATATCTTCAATTTTATCTTAAATATATTGCTACTAATTTGTAAGATGCTTGTAAAATATTGTTGAAACACTGATTCATTGTGCTAAGATGTTAGGAGGAGTGCCGACTTTCAATACATTAATGATTAAGATATATTTTGTAATGTTATTTTCACTTGTCGCTAAGTTTTTACAGCGCAGCACAGCATCACTTAAATGATACAAATTTCATGATACAAATTTCATGATACAAATTTCATGAACAATTCTCACGTTTCATTAAGAAAAAAAAAGAAAATAATTAAGATATATGTGTAATAAAATGTAAAATTAATGAATGGTAAATAAAGACTTTCTTGACTATAATATAGAATTTTAGTTGCTTCAATGAGGGAGAGGGAGGAGGAGGGGAGAGAGAGAGATGCATTTTTTATAGAAATAATATATCTATTATTTATTTAATCCTTTATTTATAAAACCTCTTTTAATTTTAAATCAATTTTATAAGTCAATTTTAATGTAAAACAATATAAAAAGTCTCTCTCTCTCTCTCTCTCTCTCTCTCTCTCTCTCTCTCTCTCTCTTTGATTTGTCAAAGAAAAAAAGCATTAATATATAAAGGCTGACATAGCATGTTTATTAACATTCAGTATCATTCAAATTGATGTTTCTTACATTTTAGGTGTCAACATGTAATGATATCAGAAGAATAAATTTCGTTTATATAAATTCGCAATATTTTAATAACAGATATAATCTAATATTAATATGTACTTCTCTCTTATTACAAACTCTGATTTTTGTATAATCTCTGAAGGCAAGTAATATATGCATGATCAATTTTTTAAGATATTTTTATTAATATTTAATAAAAATTTTATGAAGAATATTAACAAAATAGATTGAAGATCTGAATTTAGAATATTAAAATATGATTATATTTATAACAAAATAATTAATAATTATTAACATTTTAACGCATATACATATGTCCCAACACTTCATTGAATAGAGAGAAAATATAATAAATGTATAATATGTAATATGTAATTCAAGAATCCACCATCCAAGAAGATGACATAATGAAATGTTTATTTGACATATAACGCACGTCATTATGATGTTTCTGTCACTTTTATAACATATAAAGTTTTCTTTAAAATTTTCCTCCATAAGAGTTTCCTAATAAGATTTTTTAAATTGTTGAAAAATTTTTCGTGCCTGATTAATTTTAAGTGGTTTTTGAGATGCGATAAATAAATATTGGCTAGTACTGTTTTACACTCTATACATTTGTAGCCTTTTATATTACATAGATAATATTTTTCTATGACTCTTGCACGAAATTTTATGGATATTTTATCTGTCCCTGTCTGTATAATTATATTAAATATAATAACCAGGCATAATTATCTAAAAACTTTTATGTATATTTTCTTATAATGTCAATATATAACAATAATAATTGTTAACCTTATAACTAAACTGTATAAAACAGTTCATTTAGTATTATCTTTTTTCATATTAATCTTTAATAATCTATATTCATAATATATATTTAAATTATAGATATATTTTAAATGGATAATGAATTTTAATCAATTTTCATTTAAGATAGCAATTAATTAGACTAGAATCTGAGATAAATCGTAAAATTAATCTTCATTATTCATTAAATAATATACAAAAATAATGGTATGTCTACAGAGCATTACAAATATTATATTAATTAATTCTGCTATTTTTTCGGCAACAGTTCTAATATAATTCTACAGTTATAAATAAAAACATGGTTAATGATTAATGAATTATTCAAAAAGATAGTCTCCTCGTCTCCTTTTTTCAAATAAAAAAAAATCACATTTCTTTCTTTTAGATTATATATCTACATTGTATTATTATCAGCTAAATTTTTTTTAAATTAGTAAATCTGCTATACTTATTAATTTCCATAAAACTATTGCTAAATAATTTGAATAATTTTCGTAATTAATTCTACATATAACAACACGTCTCTGCAATACAGAGACTCTTTCTCAATTCAGATCTTCAATTCAGATCTTTTGTCACGATATTAGTTCAATTGTGATTAAAATATTTCGGACTTAACTGATTTTGTGTATTGTGTGTTTTGTTGATTGCAGTCTGTCTTTATGATATAATTATTCATGGCCATATAATTTTTATATTCATTTGGTCTAAAGAATATAGGATATAGGATTGCACTAAGATAAACATTGACTAGTATACCATGCGGTATTTAACTTTCAAATTGAAAAGCAACAGCTATCGTTAAGAATTTAATTCAAGCGTTTCCAAAATCGATTGACATAAACTTTGCAAATTTGGTTGTGTTGTATATTCTGTATGTGTTTTTTCCAATTGTTTTAAAGTTTCTACTCCTCCTTCTCTTATCAACATCACACAATAACGTTTTGCTGAAAATAAACATATGTAATTATTAAAGATTATTAATATTTGTGTGTGTATGTGTATACACACATACACGCAAAAAAGAGAATTTAAAAAACTATTAAATATAATTATTCTTATATGTAATATATTAATCTTCAATAATTCAAAATATTCATATCGTTAGAATAGATTATTACATTTTATATGAAATAATCTTTTTAAACTTACGATTTTTTGTGCATACATGATGAATTGCCCATACTGCCCAGAGTTGAACAGGATATGCATCTGTACAACGTAACAATGGGAAAAATGGTTGAAAGCTACGATAGGCAACCATCTCTCCTTGTGGTGTTTGCCAATGGGTTACAGCATGAACCAGTTGATCTAACAACTGTTCCCTACTTGGCTGTGATGGCATGCTACACCAAGATCGAGGACCATCACTAAGCAGATGCGCAGCAATACCAGCTGCGAAATAAGAAACATCAATGTGTTCGGAATCGAGCAGCATAGAAAGCATTTTTATAAACCGAGATTGCATAAGACGTGGTCTTAAATGATCGACCTAAAATTTAAAATAAAGAATTAATAAATTATATCTTAATATATATTTCTTTATATATATTTCTTTAAATAAAAAAATGTGTGTGTGCGCGCGCACTTATATTATAGGATTAAACATTTGTATTGAAGTTTCTAATACAAACCTCAGCTATATTGTTTAGCAAACCAAGAACTTTTGTTTCTACACTAGACTCTCCTTGGAAGCTATCCAGTACTTCAAGAAATAATTCCATTCCACCTTCGTCAAGAAAAACTTTGCATGTAGCAGCACTCTCGTCCGTTAAATTCCACAGAGCACTTAATGTAAATTTCATTGTAATATCTACTAATTTGGACTCGACCTTAGATCTAACCATTGCAAGCAATTTTAACATATATTGCGGTTGTGCACCAAGCATAGATGTTTCCAAAGTCGATATTTTTGCTGCTAATATTGAGCAAATTGCCACAGACATACGATTCATGGATGCATCATCGAACGTTGACAAGCAATTCATAACTAATCTTGCGCATCTGTTAAATTGAAAATGTTTTTTTTAAAATATATTTATGTATTATATACTGAAATTTCAATATCTCATCTGTAGACAGTACAGTAGTGTTAACTTACATTTCATTCATTTTATATATGACAAAATTAAATCTATGTAAAGAAATTAAAATTTTTATTTATGTTAGTATCAATATATTGTAACTTAATAAAATAAGCTACTTTTGATGATTGCAACATAAATATGAATGGAAATGTAAAGACAATTTACATAGTAAGACCAGAGCATTTTGTCATGATAAAAAAAAATTGAAGAAAAACAAGTTTCATAATAAAACAAAATAATTTTTTACATTTAATGCATGTGCATTTAATAATCTTATTTCATAAAATAGAAAGGTTGAATGTGATTGATAATCTTTCTTTCTATAAAACGTAAAACAAACCAACATATAAAAACATCAATGTACAATAATGTATTGCTAAATCCTAAACTATTCAAATACATATGTGCACATTCTCTTTTATAATGTGATCAACTTCCATTTACAAAAGATAGATATTTTTTTTGTTATTATTTATAACATATGTTATTGAGAGTTTGTATATTACAATAAATAATACAAAACAATAATAAAATGATTAAAATGATTAAAATATTGAAATCTCAGCATACACTTTTTACACTTTCAAATTATAAATTTATAAATTTATATAACTACCTATATTTGTCAAATGCAACATCCTGTAAGATTCTATCGCTACACAGGGTCAACAGCGTATTCTTTTGAAGTTGATGATTAGTTGGATATGATTCCATTGCTAATAATGTTAATTCGACTATTTGTTTAAGTATTGATGGATGTATCATGAGAGCCAATTCACCCTTTGTGAGATTATAGATACATGCAGTAGCTGCCATTTGTACACGAAACTCCTGTGGGTGCTCTCTCATTCCAGGTAACACTAATTTTATCACATCGACTCGTGGTTCAAGAAAGTTTGGAGTCAAACGGAATAAGTTAAATAGACATTTTTGAAGATATATTGGTCTGTACGTGTATCTTCTAAGGGCTTCCAAAATTTGAGACTCTGTTGCTGTACCACTGATCTGAAGCAAAAGACAGATACAATGTATATATCATTTCATAATTTCATCTGTGAAAAATATTTTAATTTCTTTCTTTTTCCTCGTTTAATGTTTTACTGATTATTATTTAATCTTATTTAATTTATATTTGCTTCATTTCTTACATTTTTTATCTATGTAATGATATGTATAGATGCAAGTTTAGAGTAACAAAATTTTTAGTAAACTTAATTATACAATTAGCAATTTTCCTATATTTGCAAATGGAAATTGATTTCTTAAGATATATATTTGATAGAACAGATGTACGAACAATTGATATCAAACACTGATATTGTAATTTTTCTACATACACAGACATGTATATAACTGTATAGAATATACCTTTAAAATCTAATTTTTAAAGTATAAACGATTGATACATGTGTACAAACACAGACTAAATAAATTTGATATTTTCAATTTCATCAGACGGATTATTTTGAAATAGGAATAAATATTTCCAATGTATCAAGCCAACGATTTGTGCGATGATTGAAAATGTCAAATTTAAAATGCAATATGTAATAACAGAATAATATTACGAATAATTTTTAAATAAATAATATGAAACAAATGGATATGAAATAGAAAGTTTTACATAAATAATAGTAGTAATTAATATAAAAACGCCACTACACAGGAAAAATATAACAAATATGATATAACAAAAATATGGAAACTATTTTTACGGATGTTAACTTACAACAAGTTCAGGTCTATAATCTTCATGATTTGAATCTATAAAACTTTCATCGTAACAAGCATCAGAATGCACCAATCCCAGAAACTTCAAATGTACATGTGATGCGATAAATTTTCTTAAATCTTTCGGATTTATATCATCTTTACCTATGCATAATAAATTTTATATTTAATATATGAAATATCATGTAATAATTAACTAATAATTTTATAAAATATAACATACAGCAGATTATTAGCAAATTTAAAATATAAATATCATGTTGCGATACTCACCTGATAAGTCAAGAGTTGCTAAATAAGGCATACAATTCAAAGTTCTGAGAAAGTCCGTTATTTTAGGCTTAGCAGGTGCAAAAACCTCAAAGCCATGTGGATCTTTTTCATCGGAAATGTCTAAATGCCTTAATTCGTTCAGTTCCAGCAATACTGGTATTAAATTTCCACATCCGCTTATCTTTAAATTGTACATATTTAATGTCTTTAAACGATCTTTACATTTTTTTAACGGAGTTATATCATCAACTCTTGTACAAGATATATCTAAGCTCTCTAAAAGGGGAAGATCTTCGACTACTATGTCCAAGCCATGTTTATTAAATTCTGTTCCTGAGACATTCAAGGTATGAAGTGCCTTTAATTTGTTTAGTGTTGCGATATCTACCATGCGTTGTCTGTAACAAGATATAAAGAAACAAAAATTATCAACTGTCATTGAAAGCTTTGAATCATAGAAAATTTACTAACAACCTTGAAAAATCCATAAAGCTTCCTTTAGCTACACTTAGCGATCTAAGATTTTGTATACTCCAATCGCCTAAACAACTGATTAAATCGTTAACAGTAATCTTCAGCCCATTTACTATTAAATCTACAATTTTATGTTGCTTAAGAACGCTTAAACCTTTAGCTGATAATGTTGACGCATCTTTCAACCGTACATGCCTAGAACAAAAAATCAACTATCATTATTAAACTTATTTGTTTTCTTCTTTTAAATCAAACTTCGTCACCTTAATCTGGTGGTCTTGGAGTCGAAAAGTGTAATTGTTAAATCGGATAACGTTTTCTTCTCACATAGGTTGGATAGTAATTGCTCTGATACCTCGGCTGGCAAGAAGGCATCCGGATGTCTAAATGTAAGTCGGGTTGCAGAACTGGAGGAAGCATCGTTAGACGATGTTCTACCTGTTGCAGTATTAAAAGCAACGTCTGTGCTATTACTGTTTAATATACAGTTATCTCGTTGATCTAAAACTTATGCTGCTTTAATTCTGCAAAGTTGGTATACGAACGCTTGATCTTACACGCCACTTACCAGAGACAATACTATTACTCAGAGTATTGGGAGAATTTGTATCACTAGGATGAACCTTGCACAAGCCGAGAACGTTACCACAGATAAAGTCAATGCAAACCTCCTGGAGACTTCTCGGAGACTCAAACATCTTATGTTTCTGCTGTCATCCGTGCAATAATTCCTAGCCCTTCGTCCTATCGGCTTCCTAAAAAGTGGCCATTTGTGTACTCACGATTTCGTACCTTGGAAGTGAAACATTGAAGAAAACACATGAGTACTTTAACGTATCAACACTTTGATATCCTATCACCTTAGATAAGTCGTAACCCACGTCTCGGGTTTGCATAGTGCATCAATGTGATGTAAAGCGAGAAGATTAACATTTCGTAGAAGATATATATCAAAATAAATATCACGTGAAACTCATCCGCAAGAGTTGTAGGAGCTTTCTCGCGTAATTAAGTGCCTTCCTACGAGAATCGAACGTCAGCGGGAAGGAGTGAACATAATCCTGCAAGCATAACTTAAGTAACAGGATTTCGGACAAGAATTACGTAATAATATAATTTCGCACGCGAAAGTGGTAAGGAATTCTCGCACCACTCGTGCCACTGTCCGAACACGCTACCTGTCGCACGCTGGGGTCGGAGACAAGGCGCGGTGTTACGCGCGCGAGTCCGCGGGCTCGTTGAATTCGCTCGCACGGCGAGAGTCTCTCGATCGTTTTGGAGTCACCGCGACGCCGCGAGCGACGTGATCCGTACACGCCTATGAATCCGCGGAGCGATCCCGCTAGGGCAATCGCGAGGAATCGCGGACTCTCATCTGTGATGTTGACGCCATATTGACTCGCCAAATGTCAAAACAGACCAAAAAAAGAGCGCAGTCGTGTCGCGCGTGTCGTCGTCGTCGTCATCGCCGTCGTCACCGCGCGGTGCGATGCGACGGGTCCGCATGCATCGTGTCGTGGCTTCGTCACAGCGTGGCGCGACGTCAGAGCAAAGCGGAGCGGGCGTATCTCTCGGCCGCCAGCTGATCTCGACGAAAATCGAAGTTAATGCCGATTTCTCGCGCGCGCGAACGGCCGCGAGCTCCCTGAACCTCAGATTCCCCCTCTCTCGCGATCCAATCCCCACTCTGTCAAACGTGTAACTCGGCGTGAACGTCCGAACGTGACATCCGCCGGCGCCGCTTCATCGCCCATGTTAATAATCGCGATCGTGCGAGTGACGTCGCGTCGACTTCCATGTATGCACGAGTGAGCTGTGAGAGACGCAGGGGTGGATGGGAGGAGCGGGGGTGAGGGGGTGGTCCGTCTCGTCGTCGCTCGTAGTTGCGCGGGCGATTCACGCGAGCGGCAGCGAGTCGGTTCAGTTGGCTATCGGCACATCACCAATATGGCGGTGAGGCGGAAAGCGACGGTTTCGCGCAACGTGCGTCGTGATCTCATTCCCGTGCAGTGAGAACTTTCCCAGGTAACTGTTCCATTGTTAAATCGCGCGCGACGCACTCGACGGTCGGATTCTCCTATGTCCCCTCTCGGATCCCACCTCGAGAATCGAGATTCGTCTCCAATTGACGTGCGCGTTTAGCAAAAAGAGTGCCTTGACACACGTTGAACTGTCAATAAAAGGACACTGCGGTCCGAATCCTTAGACCGAGGAGAAGATTTGTTCCTCAGGCTTCTTTGTGTGTTGTTTAAGAGATAATTATAACTTCAATTCGTGGACAATATGAGTCTGAGATATGTATGTACGTGCGTTAAATTGATTTTGACAGTTTCCTCTCGTGATGTATTGTATAAAATTCTATATATAAATATTACGAGATGCAAATTATAATCAATTTATCGCACATACACGTATCGATCTCGAGTTGGTGTTACAGTTATCTATCAATAAACCAAATTGATTTTGTTCATTTATTTTCTAGTGTTCTTTGATTAATAAACAGTTTATTTTCAAAACTGTTTAAAATACCGAAAATAATCTAAAAATAATTTGAACAATATTTAATTCATAAATATCATTCTTCGTAATTATTGTTAATTTTATGTAATTATTTTTTTAAATAAAAAATTAATTTTTAAACTGATGCATTCTCTTTTATATTGTCTTGTTATATATGTTACATATGTCAATTCTATATTAGTATATGCTTATTGTTATAAAATTTTATAACATAGTCTTATGGATTTTTTTAGATTTAATCTGAGACCTGTCTCTAGCAGCTAACCATGGTATGAGCCTTACATCAGATGAAGTAATGTTAGACAATAATTAACATTCTTAATTGCTGTATCTTTGCTTGGATCTTTTTAAAAGATGCCAAGTTTACGGAAGAAAGTTGCCGGTTTCATGCGCCAATTGTCTATTAGTAATTTGGCTGGAGCTGTAGAAAGTATAGGTCTCGGAGAACAGCCGCTTCGAAGCCCACAATCATTAACTCAAGACTTTCCTGGCGGCTGTTTTATCACGCGCTACCTCAATGGGTAAAAAACGCATCCCGATACTCTGATTTATTTCTTTTTCATTTATCCAACATGTAATCTCTGTAAATGAATATATAAATGTTTTAGATTAGAAACGAAACAAGAAGGACCAGCAATTTTACACGGCCGAAATCCAGAAGAATTGCCAAGCAGGCAGATCGATGTTTTTCAAGAAAATGAAGAAGTATTCGCGGCCTATACGGGTCCTGATAGTGGTCTTACTGCAGTCAATCTTCAACAAAAACATTTAAGTATTAGTGATACTGATATAGATTACATTGATATGCTAGATCAAAATGAGCAATATAGAAGCGGTGAGTTCAAAATAAAGATGTCAATACATAAAACAGATTACCTTTTATCAGATTACATGGAAAATTAAAATGTAGAACTTTCCTCAGGATCGACAACATCAAACGTCACAATTGCTGGAGTTACTGATTGGTTTAATCCTCATGAAAATGCATACGGAATTGCGACCACGCTATATGAGAAAAATCCTATAAATGATACTAATAACGGCGAACCAATAGCTGATTGTTTTGGCGTTGTAGCAAGACCAAACTCTGCCATATTGGCTCTCGCGGATGGTGTCAACTGGGGTAAAAGAAATACAAATATAAAAATATATAACATGAGCTGTTATGAAAAGCAAGATGGAACGAAATACAAAATCAATTGGAAATTTCAGGTACAAAAGCGAGTATAGCAGCTAGATCTGCAGTTCATGGAAGCATAGAGTATTTGAATCGAGTTCTGTTCTGTCCATCTATAAATAGTGAAATGACAACGACAAAGGATGTATTTATAGCATTACTTCGATCATTCCATGCAGCACATTCGTTGATTCTTCAAGAACAAGGAATGCTTACTACCTTAACAGTATGCACAATCCTTCCACTGCCAAGTTCGAGTACTGATACAAATATATGCCAGAAAAAGTATATTGCGTGTACCTGCAACGTTGGTGATAGTTTAGCCTATGTATATTCAGGGTATGTATTATTGCGCTCTGAATGAAATAAATTGCAGCAGAGATAATGAGTTAGGTCGTATGATTTGATAATCATCTCTTGTGTGAAAACGAAACAGGAAGACTGGAGTGAGAGAAATAACGCGAGGATCTCACGATATTCATTGCATGCGAGACATGCGAGATGCCTTAGGAGCTCTAGGTCCAGTAGACGGCTCTAATCCTGAATTGAATAACTTAACGCTGGCTATAACAGAAGTTGAGAGAGGCGATATAGTATTTCTGACAAGTGATGGAATTTCAGATAATTTTGATCCTGTGGTGGGAAAATTTGCAGTTTTGCCCAATCACAGCAGTGGCACGGATGCCACGCTAAAAAGTCACGATGCGAGATCGAAGACGCGTCGAAGGTCCACGGAAAATTTACGGCACACGGAATCGAGTAATAGTAACGTAAACAGCAACAATCTGCCGGTGGTCGAGGCCTATCAGAGGCATGAACTCACGCTGCTCAGAATGGAAGATCTGCTGAGACGTGGAGTTTCTGGGGAAGGACCACCATGTAACAGTGCCAAACATTTATGCGAACTTCTTTTAGATTTTGCGGTGAGTGTTAAGTGTTTTGTAATAATTGTATGTCTTTACTGACTGCTGTTTCGTCCACAGGTACGTATAACTGCAGCGAAAAGACGGATCTTGGAAGACACGGAGTTATACTATGCACAACACAAAGATGGTCACTTGATACAGCTCTCAAAGCAGGAGCAAAGATCTCGAAGGAAAAGGACTCTGGAAAAGATATCGATGATACCCGGTAAGCTAGACCATGCGACGGTCGTAGCTTACGTAGTCGGATCCTAAACTTCTTCAAAGTGTAATTGCAATTAACAATAGAGAGAGTATAGTTTTTATTCACATAAAAATGATAGATTAACTTTCTATATTGTAACATTCTTACCTAGTGTTAAATGAAAGATAAAAATATATCTTTTGACAAGCCAATGTCAAGTTATTTTTCTTTGATTTCTAACTTTTCTTAAACTTTATAAATTTGATTTAATGTATATTTTTAGACCTATAATAGATAACAAATGCTAGCGTCAAAAGAAATACATTAGAAATACATTTGACATTTTTGACAAAGGCACGTATCCTTTTTTTTTTTCCTCATCGAATCACGTGAGTCAAACGTGAGTCACGTGAGTTACGAAATACCGCGCACGACACACGTCGATTTTCCCCTCGCATTCCTTCCAACTGTCTTGTATCTTCGTGGTTGCAAAAAGTTACGGCGCGAGGACGCGAGGCGGCACCAGCGGCGACGGCTGGTTCCTTATTGCGCCACGCCGATGGCAGCCCTGGCAAATACATGATGGCCGTTGCCACCGAATAGTGTAACGCGTACATGGTATCGTCGTGTAACTGAAAAGTTTATTATTTTCAGTGGAGCATCATCGCGTCGCGCGTGCTCCGTGTGCGTTGTTTTCCTCTCGACGAGGTGCGGCGAATCGTGCCGGAACGCGGGATCACACAGAGCGAGGTCGCGCGTGAGCGTGAAAATTCCCAGGAGAAAAACACGGGGTGGCAAAACCGCGTTCGCGTAGGTAATATTGACAATTTTTCGTCGCGACGCCACGCGCATTTTTGCGCGTTCGTCACCGTGCACGCGCGTCGCGGCGCCGCGCGCCGGCCTCCCCGGCGCCGCGGAACTCGTCATTTCGCCTAGATGCGAGCGTATTCTTTTGTTTACGCCTTGTCAAGTCTGCCCCTTTTGTTGTGTGCAATCGCGCGCCGCTTCCACCTCAGTGAGTGAGAGTGAGCCGTGTGTGATTCCTCCCCGTATGCGTGTGTTGGTGGTGGCTTGTGTGGCACGTATGTATACCTCGCGCACACAGGCGCGCGCGCGCGCTCCTGGCTTATAACCTCAAAATATACTTCCAGCTGGCAAATTTACGCACGAATCCCGTAACGTTTCGTCGGGATACCCCGACTCCGCCGGATTATCACACGTCTCGGGATCCACCGACGTTTTGAAACGCGATGACGCTCGCGCCGTTTCGCAGACCCCGCGCGCATACTTTGCCGCAGTAAACGCGCTTCCCGCAATTCCCGCGACTTCGGGCCCGACCTGACCGCGCAACGGAACCGCGAGAACCCAGTTGTTTCTGCTCGCGCTTATTTTTCGCGCGAGACACTTAAAGCCGCAGCAGCTAATGGCATTTTCCCGCTTCTTCTTTCCAGAACAAGAGTCGGCAAAATCTTGTGCCAGAGTAAGAGCACAGCAGTGCGTCAGGCAACGACAAGCATATCTTTCTTAAGAGGAAACGATTATATCTCAAGGTGATTATCGCGCGAGCGAAAGCGTAATGTTGTGACATTATACCCTAGCCATTTGACAAACATTCAAGAATGTCTGTGAGTTACTTCCTGGATCTGGGATAGTGTGCTAACACGATAAGAACTGTTACTCGCCGAATGATTTTCGACGGCTGTTCCCCGCGTCTTATCCTGAACGTGTCATGGACAAGCGTAGCATTACTGCATCTATAAATGGATAAGATCCTGTGGCAGATGCCTTTTAAGTATAAGTCAGGATATATTCACGATGCAATTGTGCAGTTGTTCTTTAATGGATAAAGTAGTTCAGGAAGGAACTACTTTTTATGCACAGCGAAACGATGCCCGTGACGGCCACGAATGGTTAATGCTGGAGCATCATTAACTCGCAAATACGCAAGCATTTCAAAGAATCAACACGGTCCTGCCTGAGCTTTGGAAGAAATACGAAATTATATGCATGACAGGAACAGGAGACGTAGGTCGCAGACGTGTTGAGTGGCGCCGAAACGCAAATATTGCTTGCTGCAACTGTTAAATAATTTCGGTAAATAAATACGTATTAATAATGTCTATAATTTAATTTACAAAATTCTAGGTTATATATAAATTATCAGTGCAATTATTAGTGCTCTTTTAAATTTTAACTTATACATTAAGATGCATTTTAATTGTATGTGTGATATTATTATTAATCTCTTTATTATTAAGCTCATTTAATTTTAATAAATATAAAATTTTCTTATACAAGTCAAAATTGGATTGCTTTGAGAGTTAATTATTTACATATTATATTTATATAGATATTAACTCTAACAATTTTTTATAAATTTCTGAACTTGTATTAAATAAGTACATTGGAATTTCATTTATAATAGGAAAGAACAAAATAAGCTGGAAAGGTGGCTAGACGCTGCCCATAGTAAAGAGGGGCTGCGTGGGCATGCAGCAGCCTCAGTCACGCCCTCTTCTTGGGGACTCAGTATCCTCTACAACTTCCCCGAATGCGCGTCACAATAATCCAGTTACTGTTTTGACCCAACAACAAGTAAGATTTTGTAAAAATTTTATAGATTTGCTTACTTCTGTATGTATTCTCTTTTTCTTTATATATTCTTCTCCTTTACATACCTTCTTATTATAGCTGCAACAATTACAACAATTACAAAATAGCAGTGGCCAATCGCTAACGTTTGCTTTGCAACAGACATCGAACAATGTAAGTTGCCTTTATTGATAATTAAAGAATTTTTTTAAGACTGTCATTCTCTAATGTCATTGCTTGATCTTGCAGCCACAAGAGCAAGGAAATGGGTCGACAACTGGAAATCACATAGTCTACGTAAACCAGTTGAATCAATTAAATCAGAGTACCATAAATCCCTCGGGGACTGGTATGGGCCTACCCCCGGCCACCCCCACTTTTGGGGTGGGCCTTAATATGGGATTGCCACTGTCACTTCTAAATACCAGTCTTACGTCTCTCACTTCCAATGTTATCACCACATCAAATCCTCTGCTGAATTTGGGCTTGCCAAGCATAAACACAGGGCTAACTACGATAAATCCTAGCCTGAATCATTTAAATGCTATTAATTCTAATCTGACATCCAATATTGGTTCAAATAATATTAATAACAGTTTGTCCAACTTGGGACAAGATTTGAATAGTATAAACACGGGAGTAAATACCGGAATAAATAGGCTCAATACGATAAATTCTACAAATATTAATTCTGGGCTATCTGGAGTAAGCACCGGACTGACCGGTGTAAATCCAAATTTAACAAGTCTAAACTCATCGAACGTAAATCAGAATCTTACTACATTGAATACCAATTTAACCGCCGCAAATTCCAGCGTGTCTGGTTTATCTGCTATTAATCCAAATACGAATTTGACTGCTACCAGTATAAATTCTGGTGTGAATCAAGGTCTCAACCGATCCGCAAATGCTCTGGCAACTGGTTTGACGCCAACTAGTTTGAATTCTAGCAGTGCACAGTTTCCATTCCAAACAATACAAAGCATCCAGACTATTGCACCACACATCGTTGCATCGTCAAATATAGCACATGTACCAAACTCGGCTATATCGCAACATCCCAATTCGAATATCTCAACAATTTCACAAATCTCGAATTCTGGGACTCTGACGAGTCCCAGCATATTCACGAGCACTCCCAGTGAAACGATTCATGCAACCACTGCAAATGTGAATCACGCTTCAAACGTGAATCTCACTACGAACATACCGCACCTTGGTACAATGCACCCAAATTTATCAAATATATCGACGTCGAATGTACAACATATATCCGTATCGAATGAACCGATTATGTCATTGAGTCATGTTTCTTCTTTAAGTTCCTCCCAGTCGACTGGATTTCAACCACAGCGACAGTATTCACAGGGGATAAGCCCTGGATTAAGTGCGTCAGTAGCATTAACAGGCACAACACAACCGTCGAATGTGGTCAGTACTATGAATACTGTTAAGACTATGCAAAATATTCAAGGTCAAAACATTAGCTCGCCGGGCAGTCCGTTTTCAATACCCTTGAAAAGTCCAGCGTCTAATATAGCACCACCTACGCCAAGTCCTAGCCCTAACCGACTTTTACTTAGAAGTCCGGCTTCGAACTCGATACAGTCCAATCGGAATAGTCCAAGCCCAGTCAGCACATCAACATCGAACAGTAACTTTAATATGCAGATGCAAAGTCCCATGCAGAGCCCGATGAGCGTTAGCCAAATACAGAGTCCTGTACTTAGCCCATATCCCCCCGCAAAAAGCCCTCATCTATTAAGCGGGAATAATTCTCTCAACAATAGAAGCCCAGCACCTGGAGGTAGCCCTGGTCCACCTGTGGTAAGGATACTTGTAAAGTTAGAAATCTATTAGAACTCTATTGCAATTAAATTGTTTTTTGCAATTTTCAGTATAAGATACATTTTAGTGATTTTGTCAGAATGCTTGCTAATATTTTTCATCTTTCATAAATTTCATCTTTTTTTACATTTTAATTTTATTTTATTTACGAACATTTTATATATGTTTCGTATATAAGAATATTTTCATTATCATATTTAAATCTGAGATCTTTATCTCATTTGTGTTATAACTATGTTTAGATGACTATACTATTTTTTCTATTTTTATTTAATTTATTTGCTATAAATAAGAATATTACTTTGATAATATAAAATTAAATTATTCATTTATTAATACATTCTTTTATTTTTCATATGTTTTAGGTTAGGCCTAATACACCCATATTGCAGCAGGGAATGCAGGTGTTACAAATAATTCATGGTACACCACAGGGTTATCAGTCTACTCCAACTCAGCTGATGACTAGGACCCAATTATTTGGAAATCAGCAAATACAAATAGCGGCGAGTAAGCCTACCAAACAACCGCCCCAAATTCTACCAAAACCACCAAATCAACAAACTACTACTTCTCAGCAAAAGTCACAGAGAGCTACCACTACAATTACAAACCAGGTATAATTTGATTCTTTATGCTGATATTATATATATTATATATGATATTATATATGATATGATTATATTATTTATATTTTACATTATTTATATTTATTTTTTTTATATATTTATATATTTTTAAATATATTTATATTTATTTTTTTATTTTTTTATTAATTTATTAAATATTAAACTAAATATTAATCATACAATAAATTATATCTGATATATCTTCAATCTGTTATTATATAATTTTACAAAGATTATTTTTAAAAAATGTTTACTTCAATTCTGTTAATAATAACATATATTAATGTATTTAACAATACGATAAGATATTTTACATTACATCAAAGTATATTTCTTTCTTTATAGGTAACACAGCAGAGTCAACCACAAATAGTTCTTGCTGGACCACAACCTAATCCTACTACAGCGACAATGATTCCAACAGCACAGGGTTTGCTACTAAATCAGGTATATTATATATAGCTCTTATATATCTCTATATTATTTCTCAAATATGTCTATATATCATCTGCATATCCATTGTATAATTACATAAATATATATACATCACAATGTACTGTTGAGGTACTTTGATACGCTTTATTTACTACAACTGCTTATGTGCATTTCTATTATCATAGAAAATTGCTTTTTGCAATTTCATGCTTCATACTTGTTACATTTGGTATATAGGTATTGCCGTCTACTGGACCTGTTATTGTACAGCAACAACCAGGAAGCGTTCAACTTATACTAAGGACACCACCAAGCGCGCAGCAACAAACGCATACTACACAGGTGATGGTTTCATCCTTTCATGCATCTTCATATGCACATTCAGATTCATCGCTTATTAAAAAAAATTTCATGACTATTAAGATGATTTCGCATTTCCTGTCGATAAAAAAATCATAAAAATATTCTTATATAATAAAAAGTATTTATATAATTTTAATAGATATTTTGTGTGTGTGTGTGTGTGTGTGTGTGTGTGTGTGTGTGTGTGTGTGTGTGTGTGTGTGTGTGTGTGTGTGTGTGTGTTTGCAGACTAAATAATTTTATAAATTTTTACGCGTTAATAATTATGATCTTTAATTATAACAAATAAATTTTAAATTAATTTTGTTATAAAGTTATATTCTACATGAAATAAGGTGAAATAATTCTAATAGAATATATATTATAAATTTCTTAAATATTTACATAAAAATTATGACATGATAAAAATTATGTGAGAAATGACGAAATAAAAATTAATTAAATATTTTTTAATTATAGTTGACACAACAACAACAATTAGTAAGAGTGGTCACGGCAGGCATGCAACTGCAGGGGATTGCGCCCACATTCTTTGCCGTACCCAATGGATTTCCTCCAGCTGCTTCTCCAGTGATAAGGCATACTCCATCTAGTCCTGCACCAAGTAAGTTTATTAATATAATGATATTAAAAAATAAATTATCATGATATTACAATATTCAATTATTAATATTACAATAATCATTAATATTAATGTGAATATAAAATGACAATTAGATAAAACATGTTAAATACTTCTCTTTGTTTAAAAATATAAAAAATCTAGAGAACATAATATTTGAATTAAAAAACTCAAATTTTTATTTTATTTAATTTACATTAAATGTTTAGAAACGTATAGAAATATTTTGAATCATTTAAATTATATTTCAAATTAATTATATTTTTAATTATATTTCATATTTTTTTTCTTGTGTCTTTAAATTTACAAAATATTAATTTATATTTATCGCAAGGTCAGTATTATTAAGTCATATATTTACATTCTATAGCTAATTCAGGAACTGGCAATTCCATCGTAATTCAGAATGCTATGGTACAAAGTCCTCAATCGCAAATCTCACAAGTTACATCTGGTAATACTACTGGCAATGCTTCGTGCACTCAACCTGTCGCGGAACAAAATCTGTTGCCGCCTCCTAAGAAAAAAGCGAAAAAGAAGAAGAAAGCTAAACGGAAAGATGATGAGCCAAAGTTAGATCTCGCTCGTATTATAAAGATATCAGGTATCGGGGATGACGATGATATCTTTGATTCCGAGCTGACAACTGAAAGTGAGGTTCCTTGTCAAATGCAGCAAAGCGAGGCTAATTCTGGACAACCTCTGAGCCAACTTTCATCTCAAGGAACAGTTCCTGTTAGCTCTGCTCAGAGTCTCCAAGTACCTGTAACAAATACAACGAATACGCAAGCTTCTGTATCGCAAACACTCAATAGTCAACTTGTCACCCAACTTCAGATGCCTGTACAAAATGCGATAGCCGGACAATTTCGATTATCAATTGGAGATGATGGGAAATTTATCTTACATCATACCCCGGAACCCAATCAACCTGAAATAGATTCAGCGACCGCGCAAGCTTTAATACGATCTCTGAGTCAAAATAGTGGTCAAAATTCACAGATTATCTCGCAACTTTTGAGCCAAGCGCAAAGTACTCCGCAGTCTACTCAAAATACGATCCAGCGACAGAAATATGTCAAATCACCTTTATCCAGTGGAAATCAAGTTTCAACCAATACTATTAGCTCTACATGCTCGCAAAATGTCATTTGCACTACTAGTCCGCATCATGGCCAGATATGTTCGAAGCCAATTAATCAACAGAAGAATACTAATATTGTTCCTCAAGAAACTAATTCGCTACCAAGTATTTGCGTTCAAAGTAACATTGGATCTTTACAATCGCTAGAAACTCAAACATCAAAAAATGTTAATGTACAAAATCTGATACAAGCTAAGAATGTTCAATCTACACTGTCACAAACAGGTAATAACACGTCTCTGAATACTCCGGATATTTTATCCACAAAACCTTCACCTACTATATTTGGCATTCAAAGTCCTCGAATGTCTAATGCAAGCCAAACGAGTTCCAATCAACAGAATATTTCTCTACAAAAATCTAGTCAGGTTCGGCTCACGAATGCTTGTATAACTACGAATGTACGACAAAATTTGGGAAAACAATCGATACAACAGTCACAACAACATAGCGTTCACGTGCAAAAATCATTACCCAGTAGTTCAATAGTACAAAATGATCATATGTCTAAGACTAATCAGAATCTTCAGACGAATCCACAAGAGACTCTAACATTGCAGCAGGAGTCACCCCTGTTTCAACATAATCAACAAATTACCGCGCAAACTGTACAAACTCAAAATGTGCAACAAATATTTGAACAAAATTTGCAGAGCTCAAACATTCATCAAAATTCTATGAACATATTGCAGCAACAGAGCTCTTGTAACACCATGCAACAACATGATACCATGAATGTTTTACATTCAAGTATCCAACAAAATACAATTAATGTATTGCAACAAAATACGGCTGGTAACGTTCAAAATATAGAACAAAATTTGCAATCAGGCATGAAGGATATAACTCACGCGCAACAGAACGTCATGACCAGTTTGCAACAACAGAATACATCTGCCGTTTTACATAACGCGAGTGTCCAACAAAATGTGAATGTTCAGCAACAGAAGGTAGTGACAGCAAATACTTTTTCTTCCGTTAATGCACATCACTTTGAATCGCAAAATTCGGCTAATGTCGTGCAACAAGGAATTAACACACAGCAAAATAATCAGAATCAGAATATATTGATCACGACTGCTCCTACTACTAATACAACCCAGCAGAATGAATCTCAAAAGATCGAATCCCAAGGTGCGAATATACTAAATTCAGCGGCGAACAACATACTGAATAACGCACCTAAAATTACGCCTGAAATTTTAAATGCGTTAAGCAACTTGAATCCTAACGATCAGCTGCTAATCGCAAATGCGAATGGCCAGATGCAGGTGATTAGTCAGCAACTCTTGCAACAATTTTTGGCTGGACAGTTAAACGCGACGAATCAAACGCAAAATCAAAATCAAACTCAGAAGATAGTAATCGGCGAGCCAGATGCGAATAATCAGAATTTGCAAGGTGTTCAGATTAACACTCCAACAAGCCAAATAATAGTAAATAGTTCTGGTGGAGCTCCAACGATCCAAAATAATATTCAAAACATAGTGGTACAGGCTGCACCTTCTCAGATGCCGCAACACATACAAATTCAAAATTCGAACTTTCCTAGTCAATTTATTGACAACCTGAATCAGCAACAAATTAGGAACTTGGGTAATAATCAACCAAAGAAGACAAAAATCGTGAAAAAGACGAAAGTTGCCGTCACTGCTCAAAGCATTGTAAACTCACAGGTACATAATTGCATTTTATTTTTACATTTTCTATTATCTATTTTATCCATATTTTGCTCGATACTTCAATATCATTTTAAAAATTCTATTCTAAATTCTAAAAATTAAATTATTAAAATTGTAAAATCTGTATTTTGATTCTTAATGATATTTTCTATTTTTATTTTTTTAGACAAAGACAGTAACCGTCACGCGACCAACAATGGTTACGGCGAATACGTCCAATTTACAAAAAATTGACAATTCTAAAACAACCACGACCATATCTAGTACAAATCCTACTAAGAGCGAGCCGACTCACATTATCGCCAATGGCCCATTGATTTCATCTTCTACCGCCAGTCACATGTCAGTTCCCTCAAATGGTCAAATGATACAAAGAGTACAAACCATTCAGCTTCCTGCTCAAATGCAGCAAACGTTGAAAGGCATTCAGTCTCAAATCCAAGCTATTTTATCAAATTCTCGAAAATCGCCTCACGATCAGGCGACATTGGCGAAGTTATACCAGGAGCAAACAAAAATATTAGCCAGTGGAAAGGTTGTTAGCACTACTACTCATTCTGTCAATAACGTAAGTATATTCGATTAATAGCATAACTTAATTAGATAGCAAAATTCTATTTAACGAATTTGTATTTTAAAATTATTTTGTTCTTATATAGACCGCCGAGACAACGTTCAGTGTAAATGTAGTTTCAACAGTTGCGAATATACATTCACAAAATTCATTTAAGAACCAAACATCAGCGACGCAAACGCAGACACAAACTTCCACTGCTTCTATGCCGATAACATCTCAAACTCTAAGTCCGACCACATCTGTAGCAATGCCGAGTAGTTCGAGTAACAGTTTCATTAATAATATCACGGTAAGCAAAGTGTTATCGTGTACACATACGCATGTTAACTTATAAAAATATATTTTCATATTTTATAGAAGCTATTATTAAGTGTTATAATGTTATATTTTAATCATTATTATAGGTACCGCAAAGTGTGCAAGCGCAACAACCGACTATATCGAATGCTGCGACGCAGAGCATTCATCAGACGCACATTAAACAGCATAAGTTTTACCAAAACCACGGGACTCAGATACTGAATCCGTCCTCCGCGAACATACAAATCTTCTCACCGCCAATTACCTCCGTAGCAGCTTCGCAAGTACAGAGCAATGTACAACAATTGACCCAAGTTCAAACGCAGCAACAATCGGGCGTGCAGTGTCAACAACAATCAACGCAGTGTCAAACAGATCCATTGGACTTCAAGCCAGCTATACAGACACCAAGTCCCGTGAAACAAGAGCTTTCCTCCCCTATTCAAGTTCAAGTTCAAAGTGGCTCTCCTGCGAATCAAGTAACCTCGCCTAGAATGATAAGTAAGGGGACGCAAAGGATTCAAAGTCCTGTAAACAACAACGGAAGTACAATAAAACAACTCGTTAGCCCTAATGGCAACTCTAATCCTTTGATAAGTCCGAGGCAAGGTGTGAAAAGGCGCGCGACTAGCCCGATTTGTAGGCAGATGAATCGTAGCGAATTGTATGTATCTAAGCATAAGTCTTTAGTATATTTATGATTTTTTTAGATTTATTGATATAATTATATTCATTATTTACAGAGTGGAGCAACAGTTAAAAATCGATCAAAATGGTGCAACAAATCCAGATATGAATACGCCATTCTCAAGCAAACGCGATGCGTGCAAACGTCTGGTCAGATATCATTGTTTGAATGAGCAAGTATTAGGACCTAAGGATCTGACAAAAGCAGACGAAATATTCGAGGAGACAGCGAAACATTTATTGAGCAAATTCAGTTCTATGATAAACAAATACACGTATCTTCTCCTAATGGAAAGCATGGTATAAATAATTATTTAATTTATTTATCTAATGGTTATATAATTTGCAATAAATTAGATTCTTTTTTTTTTTTACAATAATTTTATATGTATTAAAGTAATTAAAACTAGTATTTATATTGTTAAATTCCTTTGAAAAATTAATTGATTTTTTTATATTAATTTTTTTTTTATAAATTAATCTTATATAGATAATTTATATTATTGTTGCATTAATATCTTAAAAATTATAAATTATAGCGCGAAGTAAGGACGTCGGAATTGATGATGATCGACAGGACTATTGTAGCCGAAGAACAAAGTATTCTCAACAGGTTACGAGAACAAGAAGCAAAACTCAATGGTAACTACGCATATCTTCAATTATTTTTCGTTATAATTACAAATATAAATATGTATATATATTTATATTGGTTTTTTTCCTGGAATTTCAAGATTTCTGATTTTATTACATTTATCATATACTTTGCTCTTCACATTTTAAAATTCAGTATATTTTTACCAACACATTTAAAACAAATTTTTCTTTTTATTTTTAAATATAATATCTTATAAATCTCAAATAAAATTACAGAAGAGTTTAAGAAGGAAGAGAAACCGTTGGTGCCAAAAGTTGAACCTGGCCTTGTGGAAGAGAGCAAAGCAACATTAACAACATCCCCACCTTTAGTAAACGTATCTGTAAAACGCGAACTAGAGGATGATTTCCCAAGCGAAGAAATGGAATGCAAACCAGTGATCAAAACGACGAATAGTACCAGTGGCGATTACGACGAGTGGCTGGAAATCCAGAAAGAACTGGGTGTATATCCATCTACTACAGATACTTTAAAGTGTAAAAACGGCAATAACAGTGGTAATAGTGCATGTGCTATTACGAGAGCATCAAAAATTGAAAGAACACGAGCAAATGGCGAGTGTCTTCGTACGAATGTTGCAAATACAAATGTACCCGGTGTCTCAAACACGACTATGAAAGATGATTGCGAGCAAGACATAAATACTTTCGATAGGCGTTGGAGTAGTGCCACTGATCTTGAACGAGATTTGTCGGAGGATACCGACTTGGATGGATTAGCTTTGCATTCGCAGACGCAATGTCCAAGTAGTACCGCCCTTGTAACGACTAGCGAAAGTGGAAACGTCGGTAACGAACATGATGAGATCAACGCACAAGTACAGTCCGCCATTGACAGCATCCTTAATCTTAAGAAACGTCCCACGAACACACTGTCAGGCAGTAGTAGCGGTAGTTCGTCATCGCAATCCGACACGAAAGACACTGCGCTGGACCAAGCAGTCCGCAGCATTTTAGGCTCGTGACCCTCCTTTAATAAAGTATGTTAAGAAGTGAAAGTTGATAGTTGAATCAAGCTAATCATACATCTTGAAAATTTTAAAGGAACTTTAAAGTGATAGTAAGTCGATTTTTCATTGTGTTTTTGTGGATGTCACATTGAGATCTATTCATTTTATGAGAACTATATTTTAGTATTGATAACGCAACAGTCGGGAATGGACTGTTTTCAATACTGCATATCTTGAAGCACACGGATCGTTACTAAATTATTTGTATAAATCATACGTGACCTTATTATTTTATTTATACATTACACAGCAGAGGCAAACTGGATCGCGCATACATGTTTTGCGGTACAATGTTTTTAATTTGTCAAAGATTCTGTTTTACAATGGCAATAATTATTCATAATATACAAACATGTATACTTTTCCAGTAGTCTAGCTGTAATAAAGCCACCGCGTAAATCTAATTCTAGCAGCTGTACATGTGAATAGACTAGATAGATAACTCGCTCAGATTTTTCAATATGGCACTTTGTAATGTAATTTTGTAAAAAGTAATTATTTAAAGCAACTTATTCCACTTTATCTGTAGTACTTGTAGAGGAATCTTATTGATACTTAAAAAAAATGGGTCGGTGAATATTGTACATACGTTTTTAAGGTGTATTATTAATATTATTATTACGATTATTATTTGTATTATTGTTATTGAGATTTATTCTCAGAATTATTATTATATTACCATCATTATGATTAACATCATCATCATTGAAATCGACGATGAATATATGGAAAGAGCAAAGAGAAAGTAATAGTGTAAGAGACTGATATGTAAAATCATGGAAAAACGCGGAATGTAATTTAATACAAGATACAGGCGGTTCGTTACTACCAATATGATGCTATGTGAAAAGAGATCGTAAAGAGATCGTATGTCGAAATTTTTTTCGTAAGATTATATTTCTCAGAAATGATTCTTGATAAAAATTGTAGACATTTTCTTTATAAATTTACTTTTCTCAAATTGATTGTGCTATATCAGCGTAACAGATCGCCTTGTACATGGAAAAGAAAGAGAATACATAACGTTTATGCGTGTTATACTTTGGATTCATTTCTATTTCATATATAGTCTCAATGTTAAGATGCAAAATCAAAGAGACAAACTGTTTCTAAATAATGTATAGGATTTTATGACTTTCTTTTTTTAGCATCACATACAGATTCACAATACATATGTGAGTAATCGATGGATGCGTGTTGGAGAGTGCATGTGTGGAAAAAGGATAATCACATAATCGATAAAGCATTTGAGGATTTCTCTATAATTACCAAAATTGATCAACATACATTCCTATGTCAAAATGTATGGTTTTATTTTTAATTTTATTGTAACAAACGTACGCGCTATTTTACACGAATATTCGAACTAAAATTAAGGAACAATAGATATCTGGAATTCTTTTTCGGTTTTAACAAATTGATGCTTTTGTAAAACGCGATAATGATATCTCTGTCTAAGATGAAGTTTTATTATGTGAACTTGATCACGTATTCTTTTTCTACATATATCTAGAATGACTCTCTAGAGACAGCGAAAACAATGCGTTTTCTGGCAAAAGCAATCCAAGACTGACGTATATACAGAAAAAAAAATCAAGCAAAACTATGTAATGTATTACAGTAAGGAATAATAATCGTTTGTACATACATAATGTTCAATTACACTCTCGACGGCAATCGTGACTTAATGAATTCTTCACAGATTTCAAAGTTTGGATATATTGAAATTCTTTTGATCCTAATAAATTGCCGATATTTCACGAATACACACACACACACACACACACACACACACATTATATATATATATATTATATATTATATATATATATATATATATATATATATATATAGATCATCCTGTATCCCTGGTCTGTTAAGTTCGGATCACGCGTGATTTGCGATTATTGCATTATCGTTAACAACGAGATGTAACGCTGGCGAGAGTGAAGACACAATTGTGGTACAGTGATAATATATTATAAATATAATTTAAAGAAAAAACATTTTTATTTTTTACAGTCGTCTGTATACCCGATAAAAGAAAAAAAGAAAGGTATCATTACATTATTGTAACGTAATGCAATATCTATATGTGTCGCAGAATTATACAGTCTTGTATATAGTCTAATTTGACTTCTTTTACGATATTATGTCAAAATATTTTTAGATAAATACGGTAAATGAAACAAGATCCGATACAAGCATAATGTGTAAGATGATACGCGAGTAAGGTAATCAGATGATGTGAATCTTGTGCGCTCTGTATCTTGTAAAAAGAACGCGTTACGCTTAACAAAACGGGAATTGTATATTGCGACCTTTTCTCAAGCCGATAAAATTTCATAAATTATGTACTTAAATTATCATTTTATCCGTTCATAATTATCTATTTTTTTTCAATTTTATGTGATTAATTAGGATTGATCTTGGTTTAAAAAATAATAGAAATGTTCTAGAGAGGGTTAAGAATCAGAACCAATTAAAATTCACAAAAATCTAACTTTCTGCTGTTACAAGTACACGAAAAAAATCAGTGTCGAATATCGAAGCATTTCGTGAATTCATTTGTGCAAACATAGAGATGACAATTGGACATAACTAATCGACATAGTTAAACAACAGAACAAAAAAATTATAGTTATGTTTGTATTAATTTATTTATTATTACGTTTAAATATTTCGTGCAGATTTATACGAATACATTTATTTCACGTAATTCCTCGCGTTTTATTTCCCGGCCTAGATTGCTTCATCATGTTTCTTTACGAGATGAAAATTGTTTAATCTCTAAATAGCATCGCGTGAGACAAAACATTTTTTTTTTTTTAGCTGAATTTGCACTGTTCATCTTTCTTTTCACGTTGGTGAAAAAAAAAAGAGAAAACATGAATAGTGTAAAGAGTTCAGTCAAGAAAGAAAGACTCAAGAAAGAAGGGCTTTTTGTCGTAATGTTCGTGTACGTATTCGACGTCACGAAATAGGCAAAGCGATATATTTCAAAAATAATTATTCTTTAATAATTATTTTTTCGATGAATGATAATTTCTTGTAAATTTATAAAACATGTTATCAATAATATTAAATTATGCACCAATCAATAAATTAATATGAAATAATAACATGATTCAGCTTTGGCTGAAAATTGCGCGTTTTAAGATCGAAAACAATATAAAATTTGAAAAAAATTAGATTTCAAGGATTATTCTAAATTCTACGTGAATGTAACAGTCCGCTTAACATCTCTTAGCAAAAAAGATTCAACTGCGTATCGTGAGTAGTGCTAAAAAGCAGCTCACAACTTTTATTTAATTTTAATTATGTTATATAACTTAATTATGTTATATAACAAAGACCATCTCTTCTTTCAACCATTTTAACCAAAAGTTCGAAAGTAAAGCAATTTTAAATTTCAACATAAAATGGCGATAACTCGAAAAGTAATGCATTTCCGAATCTATGTTCATATCAATTTTTTTTTTTTTTTTTTTTGTTTTTGGATCCCCAATCACCTCTCGAGCGATTGATCTCTATTTTTGGAACATCCTGTATATTTTTCGCTTGCTCGGCACGAGAAAGAAGATGGAAAAAGAAAATGCGCGAGAACGTGGAAAAGACCGGAAGGACGCAAGCTGCACAGATCCGCGCAGATTCGCGTCAATCGCGTGATTCGCGACGTACGATCGTACGAGTTCCGGCGACACGCACATGTAAACAATTTCCGTACCGATTTATTATTTGACGCTCGCCTCAAGAAAGAGAAAGACACCATGATCTCGGTCAAGAAGTCTGCAAGGAGCGAGGCAGAAGCCGCCGTGGTGACCGACGCTCAAAGCGATCCGTATGATGTGGAGAAATGTGCTCGATGGATTCGGATAAATGCCTTAAAACAGGTTCGAAAAAAAGCGCATATTTCTCGATAATGCTCACTCAGATCCTTATAGATCCTTATAGATTCTTCCGAGATTTTTATCTCTTCTCCATCCCATTTTTTCTCGTGAATTGAGATATGAGAAAAATTGAGGTTATTTGTCAATCCATTTGTCAAAATTTGCTTCCTTTTGTAGATAATATATACGATATGCACGATTTATTGTGTAAGCGACACTTAAATTTCGAATAAATGATTGCGATTTATGAAAGCGATGGAGTAATAATAAGAATAACAATGATATTTATGCTGGAGTTGTTTATAGATAAGATTAGGTTAAGTTAGATTAATTTTAATTTTCTGTTTTATCATAATATAGATTAACTTGGATTTTGATTTAATTTACTCTTTATTTTCTAATTCTTAGAACTGAGGAAAGATAGAACATAAATTAAATCAAAATTATAATTAATCTACATTGATGAAAATGGGCACGAATCTATTGCAATGGGTATTTAATATGAATAATTACATTCTTGATTATATATAGTTAAAGCTTTTATTAATTATTATGCATAATTACATGAATAATCTGTTATCAAGCGGATATTCATTTGGATCTTTCTCTCTCTTATGCATTATAGGTGTGCCTACAATTTCCAGACAGCTTGTTGCCAGATTCAGTGGAAGTCACATTACGTTTAGAAAAAAGTATAGGTCAGAAGTTGTATATCTTAGGCGATACTACCTGCGGTAGCTGCTGCGTCGACGAGATAGCAGCACAACATGTTAACGCAGATGGCATAATACATTTTGGACATGCTTGCCTTAATCCTACCGCTCGTTTGCCGATTTTTCACGTTTTGCCAAGAAAGCAATTGGACACGATTGAATTCAGTAATGAGTTCGAACGAGTCTTCTCAGATCGTACAAAGAAAATTATATTTTTCTACGATGTGGCATACGCACATAAGATTGGTAAACGATTAAAATACTATTAGAATGTAAAGAGATCTGGTCATGTGATAAAGCTGGAGACATAATTGCATATTGTATGATTGCAGAACATGTGTATGATATATTGAAACCTATGTATAAACATTTAATATTATCTAAATTAAATTGTACATCGAACGTGGAATATACTGATATCAAAACAAGCTCGGCCTCAGTTATCTTAGGTAGAAATTATACTTTAGAGAACGGGTATAATGTGCAAGATTACGAAGGTTTCTTTTTGGGAGAAGAAGGAAAAACCCTTGCATTATTAGCAATGAGTATACCTGTGAAAAGGTGGTGCTATCTTGCAAATAATAAAATTCATGAATTTGAAGCATTGAATACACCTTGGTTGAAACGAAGAAGATTCTTAATAGAAAAGCTGAGAGATGCCAAAATTGTGGGAATTGTGGTGGCTACGTTAGGTATCACAGAATATCTGACGGCTATAAACACAGTGAAAAAAGCCCTCCGGCAAAAAAATAAGAAATCTTATCTTCTCAATGTAGGGAAAATAAATCCTGCTAAGCTTGCAAATTTCCCGGAGGTATGTCCAGTATAATGTAACAAAACATATTTGAATTTAATTTCATTGTGTTACATGGCTGCGTTCAAGCAGAGAAAGTGCTCAATGATTTTTCAATATGATTGGTCCTTGCCTTTAGATCTTCATTGAATGTAAGTGTAGAAACCAATCATAATAAAGAATCACTGAACACTCATCTGCTTTCTCTGCTGAACGCAGCCATTATTAGTAATGATCAATATTCGATTTTTATTTCAGATTGATGCTTTCGTTGTGATAGCTTGTCCAGAAAATGAAGTATTCGATTCGAGGGATTTTTTCAAGCCTATACTTACACCATACGAAGTTGAATTAGCATTTAATAGCGCGAGGGAATTTTGTTCGCAATATTTTATGGACTTCCGGCAAATATTGCCTGGTGGCTCTCATTATGTTAATTTTAAGCCATCAATGGATTCGGATGTTTCTCTCGTTTCTAGTAGTGTTAGAAATTGTGAGGATGATGCTTTATGTACTGATCAAATGAATGCTTTGACAGTTCGTTCATCAGGTATATATATCCAATTTATTTAAATTAAAATAAATTTCAAGAAACTAATAAGACATTAAAAACTCTATAACATTTTTAAAAAATGTATTTTCAGTAAAAAATTATTTCATGTTTTTTGACGCGCATTTCTATAATTTTTCTTATAATTATGTTTATGGTTAAACAATTTCTTCATATTCTAAGCATTAAATTTTTCTTTAACGTTTCTTATAATTGCACTGCAACAATGTTCAACATAGCAATTCTTTTACTAGGTACTGTTGCCATTGGTAAGGCTGGAGCTCAATATCTACAAGAAAGATCTTGGAAAGGTGTCGAACAAAGATTAGGTGAAGATTCTGTACAACCAGCAGAAGCTGGTCGCATTGGATTGGCATGGGAGTATACTAATGAAACTTTAAGAATAGATAAAAACAACGTACAAACAGAATAAATATAATTTTTAGATGCGGAGTATTTTCGTTTCTCTTTTTTCCTTAAGTCTAAAAGTTTAAATCGCGGAAACTTCTAAATTTTCTCAAAAAAATTAAATATCAAGAATAATAAGTGATCAAGAATATATAAAAAGTCACAATCAGAAAGGATATGTATAAAGTTGTTGATGAGTATTTATAAGTAGAAAATAATTTTTAAATTGAATTGTATATATATAATTGTATATATATAATTATTTATTAATATTAGTTTAATAATTTTTATATTATTTATAAGGTGAAAGAATAAAAATAAAATAATATTTAAGATGTAGGAGTGTGAGGTGTGAGAATTGATTATAAGAAAGGTATATAAAGGTAATCAAAAAGGTAAAGTATCAAATCAGAAATTTCTAAGAATTTCTAGAATTTTTAAGTCAGGCACAATTAATGTGAATAAGAAGTTGAGCACAAATAAAAAATTCGAATATTCTGAAAAAATTCACAGCTATTTGTTACTAACATTTCTTTCGTTTTAAATTTATAAATGAAGTGTAACGATAAAAATAACAGAATGAAGATAAAAAATGATTGCATTTCAATAAATGTTTCTCGAAAGCAATATTTTTCGGAATGCAAAATATAAGTGAATATAACTTATATATTTCTTATATATTCCTTTTAATAAAAGATTATTATTAATAATTTCAAAAATTATTTTGTATATAAGAATTCATATAAAAATCGTTATAATAATAATAATAATAATAATCTAGGGAATTTTTTTACATTTGTAAAGACTGACATCTGAGTCAGCTGTAGAGATCTTGAACATTCTAATCCACTAGTCAAACGTCAGAATTCTCGTGATTTTACCAAGCTCTAGGAAAACATTGGTATCTCATAAAAAGAAGAAAAGAGAAGAAGCTGCAAAACCGTCTTCTGCTACCTACGATATAATGCTACAACATTAAGAGATGACAACGTTTCAAGCGCAACATTTAACACCGTCATGCAGGTGGAGCCTGGTCGTCGGAATCTTGTTGCTATGTCATACGTCGTGGTATGTCTCGCACGGTGTAGAGATAATTAACCTGAAAGCGAGCGAACTCGTCACCGACAACAAGACCACGTCCACGTCCACGGTCACTCCGCACGCTCTGAACGTTTCGAATGTCACGGCGAATGTGTCAATCCTGTTACCCAGCACGGCACAGCCCGTCGTGCAGGTCGACGGTACGAGTCACGCTGTCAGTCGCAATGCAACCAGCTCGACCACCGTGAAACCATCAACAACTCCACCAGCGAGCACGGCACAGCCACCGGATGGTAACGCGAGCCATCAGACAACCGAAAAAAACAGCGCGATATCACCGAGTCCTGACAGGAACACGACGGACATTTCTGTGCCGTCGCAGAATCCGGATGCTACCAACGCGACCAACACCACGACAACTACTGTCGCTCCAGCGGAGCCCGTCCTCCCCGACAAGGGCTCCGCCGAGGAAGAGCACAACAGCTCGATGTCCATATTCTTCGTGTTGTGCGTCCTAGCGCTGGGCATTCTGCTGATACACTTGATGTTACAAACCAATTTCCAGTATCTGCCGGAATCAGTGGTGATCGTCTTCCTAGGCGCCGCGATCGGCATGATCATAAACCTCATGTCGCATCAGAACATAGCGAACTGGCGAAAGGAGGAGGCTTTCTCGCCAACCGCGTTTTTCTTGGTCTTGCTACCGCCTATCATCTTTGAATCAGGGTACAATCTACATAAAGGAAACTTTTTCCAGAACATCGGCAGTATCATGGTATTCGCCATTTTCGGCACGGCCATCTCCGCGTTCGTCATCGGAGCCGGCATATATCTCTTGGGTCTAGCGCAGGTAGCATACAAGCTTAGCTTCGTCGAAAGCTTCGCCTTTGGTTCGCTGATATCGGCGGTGGACCCGGTCGCCACGGTCGCGATCTTTCACGCTCTGGACGTCGATCCGGTTCTGAACATGTTGGTTTTTGGAGAGTCGATTCTGAACGATGCTATCTCCATTGTCCTGACCACTTCTGTACTGGAGTCCAACAACGCGGCAACGACCAGCGAGGCGATCATACTCGGCTTGAATCGATTCTGCCTCATGTTTTTCGCGTCGGCCGGGATCGGCGTGGTCTTCGCTTTAATAAGCGCGTTATTGCTGAAACATGTGGATCTTAGGAAGAATCCGTCTTTAGAGTTTGGCATAATGTTGGTGTTCACATACGCTCCATATGTTTTAGCAGAAGGCATACAACTGTCTGGTAAACGTTTAATTATATGATGAATTCTTTTATCAATTGTTATTGTTTATTTAACTTACATGAATTTGTTGTTGCAGGAATTATGGCAATTTTATTCAATGGAATAGTCATGTCGCACTACACGCATTTCAACTTGTCAACTGTTACACAAATTACAATGCAGCAGACAATGCGAACGCTAGCCTTCATTGCTGAAACTTGTGTTTTTGCATACCTAGGATTAGCATTGTTCAGCTTTAGACATAGAGTAAGGATATTATTTATATATATATTTATATGATCAGTACAATTCTTAAATATTTTTTATCAAGCCTTTCTTTCTTTTTGATAGTTTGAACCAGCATTGGTCGTTTGGTCCCTGATTCTGTGTCTGATTGGAAGAGCCGCCAATATCTTTCCATTGGCTTTGCTCGTTAATCGTTTTCGCGAGCATCAGATCACGAGGAAGATGATGTTCATCATGTGGTTCAGCGGCTTGCGCGGCGCTATATCATACGCACTGTCGCTTCATTTAGATTTCAGCGACGAGACACGCCACGTTATTATAACGACGACGCTTATCATCGTATTATTTACGACTTTAATATTCGGTGGGTCCACTATGCCTCTGTTGAAGTTCTTGAGAGCCGAAAAGAAACAAAAGAGCAATAGCAGAAGAAAGAAGAAAGACAAGGAAGTTACATTGAGCAAAACGAGAGAATGGGTAATTGGACAAATTTTGCGTCGCATTTAATTAGAAATCTTTACATATATATTGATGACATATAATACTTTTTTTTTGTTTAACAGGGACAAACTATAGATTCCGAGCACTTGTCGGAACTCACGGAGGAGGAAATGGAAGTATCTTTTTTGCAATCACGGATACGTGGTTTCGCAAGATGGGATCTGAAATTTTTCATCCCGTTTTTCACAAGGCGATTTACGCAGCAGGAGTTGAAGGATTGCAAATCGCAAATGACAGATTTGACGAATCAATGGTACCAAGCTATTAGAATCAGTCCGATAGAATCGGACGATGAAGCGACCACGGCGTCAACCGCACAATTAAATCTGAATGTCACTGGTACAGCTAAGGAGCAATCGCATGGGAAGGAGAAGAACGGACGTCCTAGACACGGGTCTATATTAAGTATTTAATTTTGTGTGTGCGTGTGTGCACGTGACGTCCTTCAGTGTGCTGAACTATGTGCTTTTAAATTATATTGCCTGTAAATGGATGTACATATAAATATTTATTAATACTTAATTTAGTATTAAATATCTATAACAACATATAGATCTCTTAAAAAATGAGAATTATTTTCAAGCTGCAAACAAATATCTTGTCCCAATGAACTGAGGGTGAGCTTTCACAATTTTCTCTATTTAAAATTATTACAAAATTTTTCTCTAACTTAAAATTTGCTTATTGCTTAACATTTACTTGTATATGTTTTACTAATGCACTTCATTGATATACACAAATATCTGGAATATGGAATCTTATTTCATATAATTCTCTAATTATTTTCATAATTTATGGATAATTATAAAAAGAGGGAACATGGATAAGAAAGAAGTGATAAATAGTTTGCACAGCAAATTCTACAGCTACAACATGAGTGAAATTTTTCTAAGATGTTAATAATTGTCTCTTATATATTATATTTTCATAATTTATTTCTTTTGCCTAATATTTACATGTATCTATATCATTATAAGCATCGTTTTACATTATTGCTTATATAATAAATAGTGTATTGTTCAATATGCTTGCTTTCTTCAAAGCGGCTTGACAACGGTGATGGGCAGTAAATTGATTTCAGCAAGATCTTAAAATATTAACAAAAATACTGTTAATTTACAGAGCTGAGGAGGATTGGTCTGATTAAAATTCAACTTGTTGCCACAAGTATATTTTCTAGAGCTCCCGTGGGTTGTATTAATCTCTTGTTCCATATGTAATTTTTAATCGTGCGATATTTGTTGAATTGATGAAGATCATTTATACGATCTGATACTTTCGTTAGTATTATCGTTAGTATTTGTACAAATAACAGATTTCTATTTGTGTTAATCTCGTTACGCATAATTAAAATTATTCTAAAATTAAATGAAAGTAAAATTAATAATCGAGAGAAACAACGAAATATGTCACAATTATGTATATGACGATAGTATAATATTATATTTAGTATTATTTTGTTTAGTTATATAATCGTGATAATTATTTTAATAATAAGTTAATTGAACAAAATTGATAAATTAGCGAGTTAGTAAGTTGGTTCAAATAATTTATAATATCCCGTATAGTTACCGTATATTATCTCTTTCAGAATTGTTTCTGTAAAGTATATCATTAAAATATATAATATTGTTTTGATCTGCATTATTATAATATTTATATGAATATTTCAATGATGAAATTTGAGAAATTGAATAGATTTGTTTCTTATATATATATATATATATATATATAAGTTTTTGTATACTATATATCATACGTGAATAATTACACACGTTTTGTATCATATCATTTGTGGGAGGAGCTATGATATCTTGCTTCCTTGAGGCCGAGCGTTAACCCACACAGTGTACACATTTCCTAGCCAGGAATCAACTGGCGGAAGATATGCGAGTACGTCCTATGTTCTATTGTAATGAAAGTCGATTGAAACATAAATGATATATTGTATTCGGCAGGTAATATAGATTTATCCTGTAACTGTACGGTATGTACAACAAAGAGGTGGCTAAAGTTGCGGAACGAATTCTGTATTCTCACTCTTCGTCCAGTATTTGAAATATATATTTAGAAAAATGTGAACATATTGTACATTACACTTTGTACGATTATAGCAACATCCAGAGACAATAAAGGTGATATAATTTGTGATATACTATATATAAATAAACTGATTCATAATTGTGAAATGATTTCAGGCTACTACTTTTTTACCTTCATTGATGGATCATAAGTGAAAAAAAGAAAAACCATTTATTTTGTTGCGAATTTATTTTTCATATTATATATCGATCTCTCTCAGGGGATGGATACATGGTTGTCTGTTTTTTTTTTATTCTTTGCGGCAGGGCACATAACGGAGGCAGCGTCTAAACATCAAATCCATTTATTCGTTCGATTCGTTATGGCTATTTTATTATGCTCTAGAGTTCTTAATGCTTCGCATGGTCATTACATCGAGTGACTGGAGCATGAGACATTAGTATACGATAAATTAGCGATTATTATATTCGGTATCTCTTTCTTTTTTTCTTTGAGCCTTCTTTTCCGCAAGCGTTCGCAGTTCGCTAATCCGGAGGGATATCTCTGAAGGAACAAATACGCGATTCTGATTGTACGATACGCTCGGACGAACATCGTTTAACACATCTTCGAACATTCATCGGTGCAAAGAGAAACATATTAGAAAGGATCAGCAGTGATCTATAGGAATTCTCTACGCAAAATGCGACGAAAATTATGCCATTATTAGGAAGGACACGATTTTACGAATAAGACGAAAGCGAATAAGGCCGAGAAATCTTAATCTCATTAATCTTCGTCAATTTTGAGAATCGGATTATAATTATGTAATCAAGATTTCGAAATCAATTCGTTTATTATTTGCAGAAGACCCAACAACGCCTTCTTATTCCTTCGCATCTCGCAGACGCGGCTCGTGCGACGCGATCAGGCGAATTAATCGGTCAATCAAGCGGACATCATTTCTCCCCGGGTCCTCTCGCGAGGAGGATTCGATCGCCCAGCCGGTACCAGTGACAAAGGACATATTTTTATCTCGCGCTAATCTGGGATATTGTCTAGGAGAGGAGCGCGACGACAACACGCCGTCCCTGGCTTTTTCCCTGTCCCGATGCTCCAGTCGTTTCTCTCGCAACGCATCTGTCCGGGTTCGGTTCGCTGTAACTTGCATGTCCCGTTTGTCGGCTCGATGAACTTCTAAAGATGATCGTCACGTATCGCGGGCGCCTACACGTGCCGCTATCGATAGTTTTACACTCTTATTAAAACGTCCGTCGCGCGGCGGGCCCTCACCGGACCTGCCGCGGCGAGCGCAAATTGGCTAAGCATGCAGAGTTTAAATAGCTCTCTATAACGCTACGAGACCAGTATGACTATGTACCAATCAGTGAGACAATAATAATATTATCGCATGCCGACTTTACGTCTCCCTTTCTCTCCTTCGCGCGCGCACACAACCCAATATCTCCCCGGCCCTATCATGCTGATATATATAATCGCTGTACATTTTACGTCACGACCCGTTTCTTTTCTTTCTTTTCTTTTTTTTTTTTTGCAGAAGGGTCCTCACCAACGCCTCCGCGTTTCAATCGCCGTGGATCGCCTGACGCGCGAACGCTCTTCTAAAAATGTGCAAAACCTCGCGCTGGGTTTACTCGCAATATTTACAGTATCTCGTGCGCGTTTTTTTTTTTTTTTTGCGACTTACATGTAATAAAATTTGGTGTTTGATAGCAAAGCTTTCTCCGTTCCTCTCATCGAAAAATTTCCCGTCGCACCGCATCGCTCTCCCCGACAATTCTCCAATTTCTTAAGATTAAAGGAGGAGGATACCACGCGGTAAAATCCCTTCGACAAAGCGCAACGTTAACTTATGGTCGACGTATAATTTTCGCTCCTCGATCAAGGCCACATTCCTCGGTCCTCGCATTCGCAATTTTAACGTCGTGCTACCGACACTCGTCCCTGAAAATTGTACAGAGGCGGACTCCCGCAATGATATTGCGCTTCGGCGACAATTATAATTAAGGAACGACTGACGGCTCGCGCACACACACACACACACGTGCACACACACGTGCACACACACACACACACGCGCGCGCGCGCGCGCGCGCACACACACACACACACACACACACACACACACACACACAATGCAGCTTCGCTGTGCGTTCAGCATCGTCGTACAACTTATTGCGTATTTTATCGATCATCTGCGGAACGAGACGACAATCAATATCATACCTCGCAGCCACGTTGCGACAGGAAAGGAATGTCAAAAGTTGATCCGAGAAAGGGGTATGCGAGATCACTCACTTCACTCTCCGATCTCTGCGGCATCCTCTTATTTCTGTGCGACGTTGTGATATTGATTGCTCCGATCCCGAAAATATTATAATTCATAAATATTGGTGTCAGATTAACGCTCGAGATATTCGGCGGCGAGATTAGTACATCCGATCGAACAAATCGCTCGGAATAACGTTTAGAATCTACCGATTGGAACATGAGTCCCTGGTGTGTGCATTTCAATATTGGGTCCCTGTATCGTACACCATTTCCTCCCCATTCCATCCGACCGTATCTGATCGTCTACATATCCGCGAATCTCTTACATTTATACATATCATACGCGAGAAATCTCTCTATCGCAGGGGGGAGGAGGGGAGGGAGGGGAAAAAAAAGAAAAGAAATGAAGCGCCTCGCGGCTGTTACTTGTCTCTCATTTCCTCTCCCTTTCTTGCTATCTGGCTCGCACAAATAAAAATTATCCGCTCGAAAATCGGAAACGGGGCGGCGGAGGGATATCCCGTACATCAAGAGCTATACACAGTTCGCTATTATCGTTTGTTAATTTGCTGCTAACTATTCCTAAACGCCAAGCAGCGAGTCACACCTATGTAAATTTATCATTTCAATATATCCATATGTTTATATATATATATATATATATATATATGTATATTTATGTATAGAGCACTATGGAGATATTAATATATATATGTATGGTACATATGATATATTAATATGAGATATAACGTTTTTTTTTCTATATGGTCACAGTGCGAACGTTTTTCAAATGCGACGACTTGCGGAGCCGCCAGCGTCGCCGGCAACGCGATACTTTGAGCTTCGATTGACCTAATGACGAACGGGACGCGATTTTCCGATGCCTGAATCGCCCTCGTCGTCGTCTAGCGAAATCATTAAATCTAGTCAACGATCCGTTTATGATAATTATAATGTATCGACGGAAGCGCACTCCTCAGCGTGCTTCGATCGATATCCATGTCTCTATAATCTCTTAACTGTCAGGACAGAAACCGATATATGTATAAAATTTTAAAATTGAATTCAATTCTATCGTCCTATAAATATGTTGAGAATTAAATGTCTATTTGTGATATCTATGTCAGATTTTCTTTACAATTTCGACTTCGCTTCGAGAGATAATAAAAAAATTAAAAGAGTAAAATTCTTATCCTTTCTCTCTTTTTATGAACGTTACAAATGTTTATAATAATATCAAGTGTAGAATTAATCATATTCTATATATAAGTAGAAAATGCTCCGTGCGTAAAACTTTAAAAACTTAAATTCATCGGAATTATATCGGTTTCGATCTTTAACTGCACAAATTCTCGGAATTTACAATTGTGCTTGTAGTTTTTCACTAGATAATATGAATTCTAAAATTTTACGAGTGTCATTCGGAGTTAAAGAATCAAGCGATAACCGAGCAAAAGCTCGATGTTAATTTGATTAGAAGCGCGTATTATGAGTACTAACGGAAAAATTGACTATTAAATCGAGCCATGATCGCTGCCTTCGTAATAATAGATTTCACTGGCCGTATTTCTCTCGTAGAACGGTATCGAATATTATTCGCTAAGATTTTAGTTACATACTGTACAAATTCGCCAGGATCGCCGTGATTAAGAGACCACACGAGATTCACGAAAGAAGGAGACGCGATGATAAATGACATGTTATGAACTAAAATGCAGATTTTATATTGCCAGGATTTGAATTGCATATAGACGCATTCTTCCTGTATCTGAATTATAGCACGGGTAGAAGAGGCATCTTCTCATCTCACGTATCATGCTGCCTGTTTCCTACTTATACAAATTTTACTGGGTTTTTTCAATTTTTCAATCGCGAGACATAATTAATTATTAATTAAAAATACAAAAAAAAAACGAGAATATAATGAAAATCAGTAAACGTATTTCTTAAAAATGTCAATTTTTAATAAATTAAAAGCTGCGTCTTATACATGTAATTTTATATTGAAGCATTCGTGAAATAAATTCCTAATTAAAAATAATCAAAAGTAAAATAAATAAAAAATGCATGCTGTATTAAAAAATAAATCGTAAAATGCCATATATTTTTACAAGAGTATTTTCCTCTTTTACCCGGGAAGAAATGTAACCGAAAAGTGAATGACAAAGACATTTGTACATCGTAATGATTTCCACGTACGCACGCATCTCCACACGTAGTTCAATCGAGACCTTTTGCGAGACTTTAGATTGGCAGACGAAGCGAAACAGGACATTCTGCGGGAAGCATGAATCGAATTCGTGCATAGGAAAACATGCACGATCAAATGGTCCTGAGGAACGCACTGCTTCGCTTCTTTATTTATAAAATAGAAGACAATTATTATGGGCAGAGAGCTCAGTAGTCAGTCAGTGTTCAGTGAAGTAAAGAAGTTTGCATAAAATTCAACGTTACTTTTGTTATAATTGCTCTCATGTTTGCCAATATCTTATTCACGATATAGATACTCTCTCTTTCTTTTTGTAATTGTACATTATGTATACAGGCATTCGCATTAGCGATGTAAACAAGATTATAACAAACAGAAATGTTCATTACAATATTAGTATCGTAGGGCGCAATGGAATAAGACAAGATGCATAATATATTTTCACATACAAATCGCCTATTGGATATAACATTAGTCTTATATATTGCTATTTATATATACAGTTGTCTTTAACGTGTATCGTTACAAAAAAAGTATATATAAATTATTATGTAATATCAACAAGTACGACCTTCACGCCGTTTGCTGCTAAATAAAATTTAATTTATTTTAAAGTTATTCTGATGGCGATACAAAAGAAAATCGATACTCTTAGATTTTATATAAGATTGAATAGCTTTGAAAAAAAATAAAATCCTTAAATAAGCACATGCATATTGTTTTATTCAACCAGCGCCCATTGTAAATTATATATTCCAAGAATCCAGAGATCGACTCTTGATTGATTATCTATAATATACAGATTCCTCTATTTGAAATTTACATCTATTTGAATGCGGTCCCTCGTTATGTGTATATCCGTTCATGAGTATTTCTAACCGGCTCACGTATATTGAGGTAGACGTAAAATATTAATTAAGTAGCCATTTCTGTCCCGTTGCGATTTCAGACGACAAGTTTGTTGGCAAGAATTTACAGCGACCGGTGTGCAATATATAAAAGTACACACGGATAACTGAGTCAAGGCAATGAGTCCTAATTTTAAACCAAACACGTTACCGAGTCCGCCAGTACCTTCACAGCGCGTTACGAGTGGATCCCACGACTCTTGGAATATTCATAGATAAATTAAATGACAAGTACAAAGAATGCGACACAAATGTGTATGTAAAGTAATCTATATATATCTATATAAAGTACTATGAAAAAAATTTTTCTTTCTTCTTTTAATTTAAGTTCTCTCATCACTAATTAAAAATATGATTTAACAAGTGGTACAACTACACAAATGGTCAGCCGATGTATGTTTGAGAGTGTTACATTAGGAAGCACGCGCGCGGCCATTTTATATATGGAAATTAGCGGAATGTTGCAAGATCTTTAATAATTTCCGGATTTTGCGACACTTCGCTCGCTGCGTTTGAGAGGCGACTTTCCTTGAGGCGACTTCCGCAATATTGTCAAATCACCATTTGTAAAAGGTATATAACAATCTTTTCGAAACGTTTTCGGTTTCGTAACATTTCCCACGCGGAGACACGCTCGTAGTGTACGTATGATTAATATAACAACATATGTTACAACTCGTTTCCATAATTCATATTATATCAAACAGTTTTCTAGTGTACGTGTGTATGTGTACATGTGTGCTCTTGAAACGATGCACTTGCTTTTCGTACGCAAATCGGGTCGCGGAATTGTGATTTTCTTTTTTCAGTACGGAAATAACACCTGACAAGTTTGCAAGTGTTTTTCGGCTTCCTATCACACTCTCGATTTACAATTGCGACAACTGGGCGGTAAAGTGAAAGTTGCAGAGATATTACAGATAAAACAATAAAAAACGCGATCACTTTTTGATTTGCAGCCAAGGATGCTTCAGGCACTCGGCTGCGGTGGCTCGCATGCTCGGATTGAACTCGAGCATAGGTATTAGGAACTCTGCGAACTCGCGCGCTTCGTTCGGAGTCCACTCGTATTTCTCCGTCAACACTTCATACAGGCCCCATGGTTTCAACCCGGTAATATGCTTTAATTCACCTTTCCTATTGAAATATATCCTCGAGTTCTTCCCCGAAAGAGCGATACGTCTCGGTATCTCTCCCAGCAATTCGATGATATGAGCCAAATGATCTTCATCTCTAAAACATAAATAAGAATCGTTTCAATACTTGAAATAATCAAGCGATTTTAATATAAAATTCATATTGTAATCGCAATTATAAGTGTGAATGTTGTAAATCATCACCTGCAGTAATCCTTGCCGTTGTGAGGTTCAAAAAGATAATCTCCAGTTGCCAATTCAAACGCCATGCAAGCAGTGGACCATATATCGGCAGAAGTATCGTAACCAGAACCTAACAGAACTTCGAGTGACCTGTATTGACGAGTTTGAATATCGTCCGTGAATTTTTTATGAACCCAGCATGCGTTTCCAAGATCTGCTATTTTTACATCTATCTCGCAGTCCATTATGGCAGGATCCAGAGGAGACATGGACGCCCGTTTCAATTGCTTACTTTCCGGTGGGTTCAATGATCTACGACCTACAAATAAGATGAAGAATGACAGATAAAATTACGTTAGGAAACAAAGATAAATAACAGCGATAACAACGCGATTACTCTACCTTCGCTACATTCATCAGTGTCATCGGGATCAGGTGGTAGGATACCTTCGCCACAACTTTTCTCCACATCGCACAGAGTGACATTGTCCATTTTTTCAGATTGTTCGGACGATGGATTCTGTATTTTCTCACCGCCCGCTAAACCATCTACCCCATTCACGTGTAAAGAAGGTGCAGATGGTTCCGAGTTGTCGGGTGATCCTTTGCTCTCCGTATTGTCCTCTATGCTCTCCGTATTGAGATCCTGGTCTAGACTATTCGTTTCAACCTCTCCGTTTTCTCTCGTGCTATTCGCGAGCTTAATTTGTTCCTCTAACTCCTCTATCTGCTCCATTTGCTTCTTCAAGAGCTCGTTTTGGCGTTTGGCTTTTTTCTTCAATTTTTTCTTCTTGTTCTTGGACATTTTGGAATTCGGCGTGGGTTCTTGAAACTCTTTCGGCGCAGTGGAAATCAGAGATACCGGTAACTTCGCCCCCATAGAATGCAATTCTGTCGCTTCACATGCTAATTTTCGTATATAAGTCTCATCGACGCATACAAGAACATTTTCAGGTTTAATGTCTGTATGAATAATTTTACCTGAAAGAGAATTCAACATGTACTATATGTACTACATAACGGTAAGTGTATCGTAATCGGAATCATAGTGAGCTTCCTTCCATTTTAAAAGTAATTTTATGGTAAATAATATTCTGGTAAACTACTGCGTAAAACTGACTAATATATAGACTTGAATACTACCAATAGACTTAAACAATCATCTTACATTTATTATGAAGATAGTCGAGACCTTCGAGTACTTGTCTGATGACGCGCTTAACGTTATTTCTTGGAATTCCTCTGTAGTTCGACTTGATAATCAATTTAAGAAGATTATGTCCAAGCACTTCAAATACCATGCAAACATGCAGGCCGTTAATGCCGCTGATCTTGAAGTCATTGAGCAACTGGACGGTCTTATTGCGCTTAGGATCAGTGGGATCTGTATCGCGCACGTCTTTTAACAATTTAATTTCATCCAATGCAGTCTCAGTGAAATGGGATGCGGATTTCACTATTTTAAGCGCCACAAAACGTTTATCCTGCAGAATAATTTCAAGATATCCCATGTGTTGTCTATGTAAGTGTGAAAGAGAAGATTAATCGCCGTAATCCAAGATTGTATCGTACCTGTAAGTCCCAGCAGAGCCATACGGTGGAAAAGTGACCCCAGCCGAGCTTACGGGTGACATGATAGCGATTTAAAAAGAGATCTCCTATCTTCACGGGATGGTACCCGCCTTTACAGTAGTCACTGCTGTCCTCCTGTTCCTCGTCGTCAGTACTGAATACATCGTCGTCTTCTATCGTTTCATTGCTGGAACTATGACATGGTACCAATCTACGACAAATTCGTCGATCGTAAATAACAGGTTACAACTAACGCGACGCTTGCAACAATCGATTCTTCCTCGTGACATAAAATCAAAGAGCGAATGAAGCAGAAAAACAAATGTGTAATTAACAGCGTTAATGATATTTGCGGTGATGGTGCTCCCACATTTAACAAGCATAATTAATGTTGAATGACTTCATATATAAGAAATAATATATAGTCATTATAAAAAAATTAAATAAGAATTGTAATAAGGAATCTAACAATTTTATATTCAGTGTTTTCGACAATACACTTGATGAACACACGCTATTGAGATCCTGATTAATGAAGCTTACATGTAATCGTCGGAGAGATTATGGAATAATTATTTATATTAACCCATATTATCCACAATCGTTGGAGATTATCATCATTATATTGCTGTATTAATTATTATTATCCACGATTTCTCTTCCCCGCAATCACGAATATATAATTATCAACCTATCGGTATCTCTGAAATGAGACTCAAACGACGACGTGAAAAAAATCGAGTTTGGCAGATTTGGCGCGATTTAACGTGCCGAAGGCGAGATTCTTCTCAACGGCAAGCTGTCACCGTTGACGAAGATACGCAACAATACACGATCCACGTTAACGAAACGTAATTGTAACGTAACGTAAAACACCCGGGATGAGTCTCCGCGTACCATGCAGCTGCACGCCGACCCAGCAGGGCACATCGGGGTTACCTGGTCCCGTTGTCGCTGTTATAGGCGCGCTGCGGGGGGCCGTCCGAGGCGTACTCATAAGTATTGGTGGTCGTGGTGGTAGAAGTGGTCGTTGTGGTGGTGACGTTGGTGGCTGTAGTGGTGGTAGTGGTGGCAGCGTTGGCGGCGGCGGCGGTGGTGGTCGCGGTGGCCACTACTTGGCCACTACCAACACGCGGCCCCTTGGAGCTCTGCGCGTCTTGCTCGCTCTGGGAATTGGCCTTGCCCTTGCGCTTGCTGGGCTTGTGCCGCTTCTTCTTCGCTTGGATTGCCAGCACCCGTCTATTCACGTCTGTCTTGGCGCTCATCCCGCCGGCCGACCACTGGACACCCGCGTCAGGCTCGACCACCGGTGCTCCGCTCACTGCCGCTGCCTCTTCCTCCTCCTCCTCTTCCTTCCCCTCCGTCCCCAACGCCGACGCCGCTGTTGCTGTTACCGCTACTGCTGTCTGTTATCCTCTTTCCGACGTTCTCTCCGCACGCACTGCACGCAGAGGCACGCAGAGGCACGCACGACCCACACTTCCGCCCGTTCCGGGCCGCTCCTTCGTGTTCTCTTCGCTACTCGTTACTGCTGCCGCTCTGTCGCTGCTGCTGGCAGTGCTAAGCTCGCCCTCGCACACCGATATATCGCGATTACACTCGCACCGATTCCACGATTCGACTCGGTTCAACTCGCCTCTGTCTCTTTTCCTCGCTCTATCTTTCGTTCTCTCTTTGTCTCTCCGTCGTCCTGAAACTCGGGCGCGCGGTCCACTGCGTACGGTTATGAAGATCGGAATTCTCTTCTTTTTCTCTCTTTCTCTTTCTCTCTCTCCCTCTTCCGATTCGAGATTATCACCTACTTCATCTCTCGTACTCGCTCGGCCGTTGTTTGAGTATGGCCGTCGCCGTTTCTGCTGCTGCTGTGCACGCACGTCCGTTTGTCTATCCTTCTCTACGCGCGTCACTGTGCCGCACGGCTACCTACCCACCAAGCAGGTGTCGCCGTGCCTCATCCGCTGGTAAGTCGTCGACGTCGCACACCGCACTCTACCGCCACCGTCGGCCGTCGTTGTTTATTATCCTCGTCTTGTCTCGTCGCGCGGACAAGACACTCTCGGTCCGCAATCGCTCGCTTACGCACACTCGCTCGAGGACACGCGAACGCGACGAACGTGCGATCTCCCACCTCTTCGCCTCACCTGTGAGTCCCTCCGGTCGTCGGCGGCGGCGGCGGCGGCGGCGGCGGCGGCGGCGGCGGCGGCAGCGACAGCCCACCGGTTCGGTCTCGGGCCACTACGTCAGCGCCGATCGCGATTACGCTCCTCTCCGCACCGTGGCAGCAGACGTGGCTCCGCAACTCGGAATGGTCCCTCGATCACGAAGATTTCCACCCTTTTCTACGTTTCATTCATTCTCATCCTTCGCGTCCTTTCGCGGGTCTACGCGAGGTGAAAAAGGAGGAGGGGGGAAAGGACGCACGGAGATAGCTGCCTCTCGTCTTATCTAGGTGGGATCTACCGTTCCTCTCTTTCGACAGAGCGCGATGACGTCTGCCGCATCATCACGGCGCGATTGCGCGCTCCGCAGAGTTCACAGACTATTTCGCACGGACTCCGTCGGTGCGAGGGACAATTATTATTATTAGTTTACGGCAGGGCGCGCGCGATTAAAATATCGAGCGTTGTGCCGCGCCGTCGGAATGCCGCGAACTTCTGAAACTTCCTTATTCCGCGTATGCCGAATTAACGAATCCAAATCGAATCGTCGGGTGATCGACGCGAGAACGCGAAGCCTACCCGTTACTCGCTTTCCAACACTGGAAACGAACACGCAATTCGAGATTTCGAACATTCAGTTGCCTCGAACGTGAATGTTACAGATACAAATTTTACAATCTTTATTTATGTACGATCCCGCAAACTCGAATCTTCTTCTTTTTTAAATAACTTTGAAAATCAACAATTAATCCGTATGTACGAAATATGAGAACTTTAATTCCGATTAAATTTAGTCAGGATTAACTTAATAAGCACTAAAAAATGTTTATGATTACGATTTGATGTGTGATACATATTTAAATATTTAGAATATGATTCTATTAGAGACCTCCATTAGATCTTTATTAGATTTCTAACAAAGTGTGAATGTGGATTTTATGGAACTTTCACACATTGAAAAAAAATACTGTTGAATGAATATCATTAGTCTAATTGGAAATAATTTCGTTAATTTAATGACATTATTAATGAAACAAATATGTCATGCTCTTGTTTTAATAATCAAGATCTTTGTTTCATTAATAATATCATTAAATTAACGAAATTATTTCCAATTAGACTAATGCTGTTCATTCAACAGCATTTTTTTTCTCAATGTATGAAAGTTCCATAAAATCCACATCCACTTTGTTAGAAATCTAATAAAGATCTAATGGAGGTCTTTAATAGAATATATCATATTCTAAATATTTAAATATACTCATAAAATTAAACAAAATTCATTAATAAAATTTATAAATATATAACTTATAAATATTTTTGATATTGAAAAAGAAAACTTATTTGTATATTTATTTTCATCTGTATCTATAAATATCTGATAAATGTTTGTGTGGAAACAGTTTTTAATTTTCTGTTATATATAAAAAGATAAAATTAGATTAGATGCTATACAAATACAATTTGAAATTTTGCTTTGTACCATTTTATAAATTGATAATTAAGTAATTAGTAAGTAGTTAAGTATTAAGTAATTAAACTAATTGAAGTATGAACAAAGTCACCTTTGATAGAATACTTATCTTTGGGATTTTTTCTACTTTAAACTTTCTTCTATTTAAAATACATATTATACATATTATTTGAATAACTTTTGTGTAGAAAAGTTATCGCAAGTGGTGAAAGATATATATTAAATCTGAATTTCAATTTTGATACAGACTTGTATAAGTATTCTTTATATTCTAATAATCGCGTCTGTCATTATATATTTATCAACAATAGTATTAGCTAATTTTTTCTCGCACATGTGAGTTAAAAAATAAGAAGTAGCATATAAAAATCAGTATAAAAGATGTGCTCTAAACACCCTGTTACATGTTACGACCCTTATATACTGTGATGAAAAATCAAAATCAATCTTTTCAAAAATTAATAAAATATATTCATTTATTTTATATGTACTATATACATAAACATATAGTTAAGTATATGTATAAGTAAAAAAGACTACCAATTAAACAATAAACATATTTTATTTGTATAAATAATAAGAAAACAAGTTTTGATTTCATTAAGTCATCTTTAACTGTAATAAAACATCTTTTTGAAAAGGACGCAAAGGAAAATATAAGCTATTACAATAATTGTTTTGTAAAACAATATTATTTTAATTAAAATAAAGATTGTCAAAAATAATATTTAACAAGGGAATTAAATAATCTGCAAAAGGAATATTAAACTGCTCTACAAAAAAGATGGCTAACTTTATTTCACATTTTACCTTATCTGCATGCAAAATATCGCTTTTATTGCTATCACTATTAATGTCAAGGCTTCGATCTCTTTGATCCATTATTTTCATATATTTTGCTTTTCGTGAATGCCGAAATAAATTTGCTCTGACATTTTATAGTATTACGTGAAATACAAAGTTTTACTTCTTGTAGGATGAGAGGCCAACCATCTTTTAAAAATATCTTCATTCAGCCACGCATTACGAAATTGCCTGATTGTTTTTCTTTTAATTGAGCTTCTTTTATATAAATATCATATTTAAATCATTTACTCATATATATATATATATTGACTGTATGCTTTCTTACCTTTGTTTACCTTTAACCTCACTAACTCGATGTCCGCCAAAATTCATCCACGCCGCATAACCAAGCATAACGTGCATTCGTGATGTCTGTTTGCGATGCTGTGTGGCTAGCTGGATTTGCTATCGAAACGTCGGATGCATGCGCGTTAAGGTACATTCCCAAGTTCATACAAAAGCTCAATTCCGTAAAGCGCATATGCGCACATTTATCTATAGTTCATGTCACGTATACTGTAATAAAATGCGCGCATATGCGCTTTACAGAATTCAGCCAAAGTCTGTTCTTTTCGGTTGAATTTGCACAATTCATCTTTCTTCCTTTTCTTTCCATATTGCAGGGAAAAAGAGAAAAGATAAATTGTGCAAGTTCAGCTGAAAAGAACAAACCTACAGATTACCAATTAAAATTGAAATTATATTAAAATTTAGTCACTCAATTAAAATTCATGAATTTGAAATTAGTTTTTTTGCGATAAGGCTTGGTTGTTCCACTTTAGATAAATTTATGTGATGGATAAAGAATAAAGCTATAAATAAAAAAAAAAGAATGCGAAGAAATCAGAATTAGCGGGATTTATCAAAATATGGAACAATCCATCCTAATTCCAATTTCAATCTTATCCTACAGTCTGATAAGGTTTTAGAAGTGAAAAAATTGCAGAATTTGACGTTTGACAACCAAAAGTTGATAAATTAATATTTATCAACTTCAAATTCTGCAATTTTTCAACATTGATAAATTAATATTTAAACTGATATATGTTTTTTTAAGCTAATATATATTTTTTTATTGTAAGCTATTATTTCATGTGTGATATAACAAAGTTTTCAAAATAGCGTTTTTAACTGTAATGAATTGACTCAACCCGAAGTGAGTTAATGATGTCACATGCTAGAAACTAATTAGAATTTGAAATAGAGCATGTTATCATCTTTAAGTTATCACCTCGAGTTGAGTTCAAACTCACTGCAGTCGAAAACACTAAAGATGTTGATTGGCTATAGAATAGTGAAAGTTTTGAGTCTCTAGAAATTCTCTATCATATATCCAATCAACGCTTTCAAAAATTTAATCGTACAACACATGAAATATCAACCTTAGCTTTATCAGTAAAAACTTATTGCTTATTCTTCGTTATCATTTTCAAGAATATTCTGTATACAATTAACTGGTATTTATTGCTTGCAAAAATTAGCAAAAATTAATGTTTAATACTCGCTGATAATTGCGTCGATTTTTCTAGAACACGGGAAAGAACGGTGAGTATTCGCTAAATATTGAAATATTTTATTACTTGTGCAGTGAGTGAATGTAGTCGAATGTTGTTAATTAACTATTATCATCCATGTGACAAAATTCCTCTAAGTTCATCATTAAATACGCAAACGTTGCAAGTAAGTTACATATGCGCACTGTAAGAATAAAGAAGGTTAGTAGAAGAAACGATTTAGACGAATATACCTTATTTGCAATAAGAGAACACACTGTGCTATTTAGTTCCAATGTAGCCTAAGTTATCCTGTTTACATAGTATTAAGATCATGTATTAATAATTTATTTAAAAAATGTAATTTGTCTTTCTAAAAGTATGTTCTATTTATTGGATACAGGCATTTTATTATTTTTGTTGCATTTATAATCTTTTAGATAGATTTTTTAAAGAAATGTTCTAAATAAACTATTTTTATATGAAGGAATTATGCAGAATTATGCTGTTGCAGGTAACGATGGGTATATTGGAACTAAAGCAAAGTTTAACCGGGCATAAAGGCAGGGTATGGAATGTCTGTTGGCATCCTAAAGGTATAAATCTTGCGTCTTGTGGTGAAGACAAAACAATTATAATATGGGGATTGGAGGGACCCAAGTGGGTTACGAAAATGATCCTTACTGAGGGACACTCCAGAACCATTAGAGAACTGGCTTGGTCCCCCTGTGGTAATTATATTGCATCAGCGAGTTTTGATGCTACTACTGCAGTGTGGGATAAGAAGTCAGGACAATTTGAATGCAACTCAACATTAGAAGGACACGAACATGAAGTAAAAAGTGTTAGCTGGTCAATTTCTGGCCAATTACTCGCCACATGTAGTCGAGATAAATCTGTATGGGTATGGGAAGTGAACGATGATGAATATGATTGTGCAGCTGTCATTAATAGTCATACTCAAGATGTAAAGAAGGTATGTTGTAGATTTATCTATTGAAAAATATGATTTAAATATATATTTATTTAGAGAAATTATTCATTCTATTAATTTATAAAGAAATCTTATATCTATAATATAATATAATATTTTTATTTTATTAAATATAATATTTTTATTTTAGGTGAGGTGGCATCCACATGAAGAAATCTTAGCTTCTGCCAGTTATGACAATACAGTAAAGATATTTAAGGAAGATATAGCCGATAGCGACTGGTCATGCATCGCAACCTTGTCCTCTCATACATCTACGGTGTGGAGTCTTTCATGGGATGCAGTCGGTAATCGAATAGCAACATGCAGTGATGATAAAACTATAAAGATATGGCGGGAATACAAACCTGGAAACGACACAGGCGTCGCTACACCAAACAACGAATCAGTTTGGAAATGCATTTGCACACTGTCGGGATATCACACAAGAACAATATATGATATCGATTGGTGTAAGATCACAGGGTTACTAGTGACAGCATGTGGTGACGACATTATTAGGATATTTAAGGAGGACGATAATTGCGATCCACATCAACCAAATTTCACACTGATCTATACAATGGACAACGCACACGCTCAAGATGTTAATTGTGTACAGTGGAATCCTACGGTTGCTGGACAACTCGCATCTGCAAGCGATGACAGTACAGTGAAAATATGGTTTTACAGCGAATAAAATGTATACAATTGTAAAATATCTACTTCTGTTTTATTTCATTTCATTTTTATACTTAACAATAATAATTAACTAGATAATAAATAATGTTTGTTATAAAATTAAGAGTTATTATTATCTTATCAAAAACAACACGCGGAAGGAAGAGGAAGAACTTATTTTATCTAATTTTTAACTTTTCGATATATAACAATAGAATCCCAAAATTTTTTCTTTTTTTACTTAAAATATTTAATTTATGATAATAATATGAAATTTGGCTTAGAATAGCTGAAAACACACTGTCGGGATACTACAATAGCTTTATGTCTCTAGAAATTCTATATCATGTATCCAACGCTTTCAAATAATTTATCATACAACACATGTATCCACCTTAGCTTTATCGGCTAAAAACTTACTACTTATTCTTCGTTATTATTTTCAAGAATATTCGATATATACTTAACAATATATAATTTATGCAAGAATTAGTAAAATTAGTGATTAATATATATATATTATAATAAGTTGAAATTTATTATTTTCAATATAATTTGAAAACTCACCGTTTCGATTGAATTAGAAAATTCGATTTTAATTTTGTGACAAATAAATATTAAATTTAAATATCTGGTTGTTTATTGGATGTAATATTTTTAATACCTTGCGCATTTTAAATATAAAATATAAAATATTTATAATCACCTCTTTATTTTAGGATATATATAAATGCTAAAGCGTTTGTACAACGTAGGATTATCTTGTGAGAAATTTTATTTCCAACACAAATATATTAAGCAATATAAGGTGATACATACAATAAATCGCAATATGAATACAACTGTAGAAACTAAAGGCTTGCTCGTGAAGGATATTGTAACTGCAATAAATAAATTTGCGGATACATCGCTGGCAGCTTCTTGGGACAACGTTGGATTGCTGATTGAACCTACAGAACCAAACGTTGTGTCGCGTATTTTATTGACGAATGATTTAACCGAAGATGTTATGGACGAAGCCATTAAATTAAAAACCAATTTGATCGTTACCTATCATCCACTAATATTTGCACCATTGAAATCTATTACAAATCGATCTTGGAAGGTATAATAAAGTCCTACGATATAAATTTTATCAAAATAATATTGTAATCTGATTTTTATTTATTTATACATAATAGGAACGAATAATAGCGAGATGCCTAAAAAACGATATTGCTGTTTTTTCTCCACATACTAGTTTTGATGCCATAAGAGGCGGAGTTAACGATTGGCTAGCGGAAACTTTTAGTAAGAAATAGATTTTTTACAATATTTTTGTTGTTAAAACAAATAATATCTTATCATTTAAACATTACATTTGAAGAGCTCAAAAACAGTGAGATAATTCAACCGAATGAGAGCGATGCGACTTATGGCTTTGGAAGATTGTGTACTTTGGAAAACCGGATAACTGTGGACGAAGCGGTAAATTTAGTAAAGCAACGAACTAATCTGAAACACGTAAGATTAGCACGTGCACGCAATACAGGTGAAATCTTAGTGAAAACAATTTATTTTTGAACCAAGAGATTAAGCTTAATGAGTAATGTAAATATAATTATTGTTATTGTTGCATTTTAGATGGTTATATTAATACTGTTGCGGTATGTGCCGGAGCGGGTACATCGGTATTGAAAGGAACATTTGCGGATTTATATCTTACGGGAGAAATGTTGCATCACGATGTACTGGATGCTATACATCTTGGAACTCACGTTATATTAACAAATCATTCTGATTCAGAACGCGGTTTTTTAAAGGTCCTCGCTCCGATGTTGGAACATCAATTTCAGAACTTGGTCGAAGTTCGCGTCTCTGAAAGTGATAAGGATCCACTGCAAACTATATAAGTTATTACTTTGAAGAAATATTCATCAAGTATGTTGATATATTTGATAATGATAATAATTAATAATTGATAATGAAATTAATAATAATAATATGTAAACATTATTTTCGAAAAAGAATTATTTATTTTTAATATCATATATTATTTCGATTTATATTTTAATCCGAAATCATATGTATGTAATATATATCAAAGTGATAATACAAAAGGGAAACATATTTTTTTCTTTATTTTATGAATATTATTGAATATTTTAAGTAGCATTAATTTTGTTCTGATTAACAACACCAGAAGCGAAATAAAAAAGGAAAGGTGTTTTTTTTAAATCTTATCACATCAATCGCATTTCATTTAATGGTGATTGAATATTAAATGGAATAGTAAAATTTTTACGATGGGAATAAAAAGAAAGACCTGTTTCTTTTTTTTTTTATTTAGTATCCCGTACATTTTATCTTAATTAAACTTTAATTTTGAAATTTATTCCGTGATATTTAATGTTGATTAAAAGATTATGTACAAACAAGGTTTTAACTAAGAAACTATGGCTCTCTCTCTCTCTCTCTCTCTCTCTCTCTCTCTCTCTCTCGAATTTGCTGAATTTGTAGTTTCTAGGAAGCACAACTGTAAACATTCTGTATATACATTTTAGCAGATCATTTATCATGATCCAAATAGACTTTAATATTTGATTCTCATATCTCTGTTAATTACTTTTGATTTTAATTTTTGATATTTTTAATAAATCTATAAAACTAAATCTATAAATGTAATATCTTTTATACTCGAGATCAGAATAAGACGGCGATATTTTAAATAACACACGCTCGAAGCATATGATTTTGTCAATTGATTTATTTGCACGACAATAACAAATAGCTATCATTACCTATTCACCAAATTAAAAAATGGTCGAGAGTCTCAAATTACTCACATAAATTCGAAAAATTCCGCGGATAAACACACAATACATACGTTCTAATTTGTATAGCGACAGTGATATATAAGCATGTCCTGAGAACAAGATGTCATAAATATAAAACAGTCTATTTAACTCTAATTAAAAAATTAAATTATCGAAATACACAACGTTGAATCAAGCTGTCTCTTTTTTCGTGAATAAATAGTATTAGATCCAATTTTATAGTACGCGTTTAATATATTAAACACATTAAATAAATCAATGAGATTCATACAATAAACATGAGCAAACTTTCCTTGACAATTATAATTTCGGATATTATAATTTGTAATGAATTGTACCGAATTTGTAATTATAATTTTTTTTTATAATTATCATCTCCATGTTAAAATTCTGTAACAGTAATTCGAAGCGATATAAATATGTCAAATAAATTATTTAATATGAAATAAAGTGTCAACGTTTAACAAATGCGTTGGAATCAAGGAATAGAAATTTTAATACGATCGTAGCATAACATTCGATGGAAAGCGTATTTTACGTAATTTTGCCAAAGCGTCGAATTCATCTGAGTCCTTTCTTGCATCGAAGACGATCATTAAGGAACAATTTTCTCTCAAAAACTTATAGCGTTTATGCACGAATATTTCCAATCATACCGTAGCGTAACACGCTCATTCATACATCATCGATTATTTCCATTTGCAGCGGCTTTTTATCGTATTTTATATATATTTATATATATTCCATATGCGCGAGGCGTGCGCGGTTCTCTTTCTCCTCATAACATAATAATAGATTTCAACATGCGTCTTTCTGTCTCTATGTTAAAATCAAAATTTTTTCTTTAACAATAACATACACATTTTTTCTTTTTTTTCTTTTTTTTTTTGGCAAGTACAACGTATTGTCTTGTAAAACATGATAAAGCAAATGTAATCGGCCGCTTGGATGGAAGCCTTTCAAATTAAATAATCGCTAAATATTCTCACGAATATATCCAGTTTTCGTTACCCTGTCTTCGTCTTGAATCGCACGTTACAGCGTATTTTAACGTCAACGAAAAGCTTCTGGTTTTTCTCTTCCGCTTTTTGCCACGTTTCCCGTTCATTGCTATCGGATTTGTCTTTACACATCTTTCAAATACGTTGCGATGCTTTCTCTTTTCGAAGTACGATTCTCCGTCGTTTATTGTATCCGTCTAAATCTTTGCAAGATGCGCTTATAGACAATACAGATGACATTCATAATTCAAAAAGAATATTCAATAATAAATATGAAAATTAATTCAATTGAGGGCTACTTAATTACATAAAGGCAATTTAAACAATTTAATAACAATAAATAATGGAACGGATATGTAAATGGAGGAACGACGACTTAGTAACAGTCCTTAATAAACAACCGAAACAACAAGTGTACAATTTATATAAATCACATCGTCGCGTAGAAAGACTCTCGAACTTGTGCAGTTTACTTTATCGATCGTTTATTCATACTGGCTGCATAGAATGTTCGACGAGACGGCAGATAGATTCGTTCTTTTTTTTTTTTTTTTCTTTTCTTTTCTCTTCCTTCCCTCGGAGGAGAATCAAACGAGTCAGCGTGGAAAATGGAAAGAAATACACCCGACTAACAATGGTTTACAATGGTCCATGGCTCTACGTCTAGTAAGGATGATTCAAGAAGGTCAAAAGCGTCGTCGAGATCATTACAAAAGGTAAATTGGCTAATCTTAGCTGCCCGCCGTGCTGCATCGCAGCTGGATGTTCCCCTGCAAAGCGAAAGATTAATACTCCCTTTTTTTTTTTTTTTTTTTTCTTTTCCTCCGCCAACGCTCCACGGGGTAATATTTATTTTCTCGCAATATACTCGGATAATCGGGGCTGAATAGAGGCATAAGGATCGCCATTAGGTGCATTAAGCCGCCGTACAGACGTTATAACGGCGTAACAGCAGGTGCGCTATAAGATTAAGAAGTATACATACCATTAAGTACGTGAACTAGGACTGTCTTTGTGTTAGCATTACTGGGATGGCAGGTGTATTGTCCGCTATCCGCCGGTTGAGCATGTTGAATTAAAAGGTATGACGTCGTTATCTCGCCCTTCTCCGTGATAACCGATACCCCGCCTCTCGGACTGTCATAATTGATCACCTGTCACGTGCAGGTCCCGGAAAAATGTTATTCTAATTAAATTTCTTCCTATAACGCTCATATAATAGTGTTCGACAAACTGACCAAGGGATCAATTAATTGGGTGATTAATTAATCCCCCATTGAAAAAAAAAAGGAAACTCGGCAGCGGACATCGGTGATCGGTGATGCTTCTCGTACGGGGGAGGGGGGAGGGGGGGAGGGAGAAAAATCGCTGTAATAAAGTGGTTGGATTTCTTTTTTCTCTTTCTCTTTTATCTTTTCGTCTCGGACACGGATGCGAGAGACGTGAGATAAATCTTTCGTCATTCTCTGCAAAAGCTCGATGGAATTAATCCAACGTCTCGACAGCGTCGTAGATGCACCGAAGGGGGGTAAGATTGATTCATAATTCGCATTTTGTCGAGTAATTAGAGAAAAATCTTTATTCATTTATTTAATTAAATGTGTTATGCTCTTTCACGCCTGCCCACAGGTGCGCATTATTCGTGTTTATATTTATCGTACGCATTCCGCATACGGGAATTAAAAATTGCGTGACTCTCCCTCGCTCCGCGACTCGATCGCGTTTCCCGGTTTGTAAACTGATGGAAATATAGTTTTGAAAACTTTGGTAAAACTGATATAGCAGTTATCAGTTTATGTCCGTATTTTGTTGAAACTCATAATGTTTCAAAGCTGAAACTTACAGCACTACCAAAATAAACGAATCGTATGTCACTGTTGCAGAATGGATTTCAAAAACTTTTCCGAGACGGCACGGACGAGAAGTACTATAAATCCAAAAACACAACTGCCGCACTCGACATTTTGTCTGTTTTATATTAAATGTTGTTTTTATTATTTTCTTTCTCAGCGCATTTCGCATCGAGTACCAATTTTTACGTTTTCGACAATATTTTTATCCGCGCATGTATTTTGCCTGCCTTTATTTAATTTCCGTCCGCGTGTCGTCCGTCCAGTTTATTTCGCTTTTATAATTTAAGTAATCATTCTTTATTTCGCCGGCAGAAATGGATTTTGATCGAATCGTACCGCGCTTTATTACATTCCCATTCTCGTGAATTTGCAACAAACTGTTTCGTTAATATCCGCGACCGTCATATGTACACGGACTGCATATTAATTTATCGAAAACTTTCAATAGACAGCAGTTTGCGCCTTCAATATTATAACAATAATATTAAACGAATCACAATTTGTATAATATTAAACAAACAGCGATTTACGTACTTGTTTGCATTCACGGAAAATGTAATATGTGAATATTACTCCCCTAAAAGCAGTTTGAGATATCAAAAATTCCGTCTAGATCTGTACGCGACATGTTTCATGTAAAAATTTAAAAGATCACATGCGGATTCTCTATACCGGGAACCGAAAACGAAAAATATTTCATTTGCTTTCAGTCGGTATAAAAGCAAAAATATTTTATTTGCATTTCTCCTTTGCCAAACAAATCAGATATAGACCGTATAGTGAGTTTTTTTGGAATTGAAATGAAAAATCAATTATGAAACGGATCCTCTGGTATTCAATTAAATTTCGATACGAGCGGAATTTTAAATAGCTGGTTAAATAATTATTTTACCCATAAATACATCCTCTCCCCCTATTTATCTGTATATACAAGCATGCATATTTTAAATATCATTATCCAAATGTTTCTGTTTAGACCCGGACTGACAAAGTAGTTTTCTTCTTTTTTATTTTTTTTTTTAAGCTTCTCGCTTTTAGGATTTTCGCATCTCTTGAAAATGTCTAAAAACGAGAAACGCAAACGACATACACTCAGCTTCCATTAAACTTTTGTCTAATGAAAGTCTCAGCGCTTAATGAATAATATTAACATATTCTCATTTCGTAAGCCGATCCAATGTGCATCAGCGTTTACATGCCGTTACTACGTGCTGCATGCCGTCAGCAAATTCCAATGTAACAATGGCTCGACGGTTGAATGCTGTCGGCAGGCCACAAAATGTCAAAAATTCTGAAAATCCAAAATGTCAAAGTGGAAATACTCGAAATTGATATAAATACGTGTAGTAGTGGAAAAATAGAGACGGCTGTCTAATTTCTAAAAAAAAACCTGGCCGCGTGTCGTTCGTAGAATGATCAAAAAGAACGCGAAAAAATAGAGACACGCGCTTTCGAAAATCCGGGGCCGAGGTCAATTTGGGAAACAGTGCCCGCGAGGAGCATCCCTATCATTCCCGAGGGAGACAGTGAAAGGCCGGCAGATCAGGCCAAGAGTGTCACCAATCACCGATCGGAATTTGTAAGAGGCGACAGCTCGATTTTACGTGGAGCATAAATGCGTTTTTGCAATCGTCGAATAATCCAGATTTATTTATTTTTTGTACATAGTATACGATTTATTCGACGCAATATGGTCTTTTGACTATTTTTTTCAATTACCATTATGAATTTTATCGAAAATAAAAGTTTAATCCTTAATATGACTTTGTTTTCAGTACGGTACTCGCTTTCAATTCGCAAAATTATTTCAAAAAATTCGTACAAATTCGTGCACTTCCATTTATTTCACAATATTCTGTAAATCTTTGGGACCCGATAAAATCCTCAGGATGATACTTTACAATTAAAATGATGATATATTTCGAATATTCTGAAGTCAAATAATAATCCAACCTAAAGTTTTTTCCACGACGTAACTTTTTTAAATTAGGGCGATCTTATGTAAGCCTTTTTATAATGAGGATGCTTAAAGCGGATTACACTGTGGATAATACTGATTGCTCGGGTCGACGGGGGTCGACTGTTGCGAGGTGGTGGAAAACTCGCTTAAAGATGCCATTATACACCAGGGTTAAGTTTATTTTCTCGCCAATTATTTAAACAGCTTCGAGGATGCTTTCGCGTCTTAATTTTCGCTCGTAATTAGGACATACAATATCACGCTATTACGACATTGCAACAAAGTCCTCTGGGCACCGTCGATGTCCAGGCAAAATCAATTGTGCCAATGAGACAGCAGTAGATTGCGCGTTTACCGATATTTATGCTACACAGTGCATATCTCAACATGCATAATTCTCCCCGCGAACGGCGGGGGTTAACCAGGTCGTAGCGATGGAAGGAATGCGTGCAACGAGACCGGCGGAAAATATGGGGCCAGTAGGAAATACTGCATGTCAAATTTTTCACTCGGGATATCGACGCAAGATTGGCTAGTGCGGATGCAGCAGCGGGATAGAAAGGCGAATGACGAGACGGAACAAGTACACGAAAGGAAATCTCGGTGCGCGCGAGACGGAAGCTTATGGGATCGAGAGCTACGAAACGGATAGATTCGCAGGGAAGAAAGTCAAATTCTGGGAAATAGACTAAGAAAGTGACAGAAAAAGGACGGAAAAAGAACCTGGACCTGTAGGTGAGGACTGCAAAAATCGAATTGCGAGAGGAAGAGTTCTCCTCAAAGAGAACGGGAACGCGAAAGGGAAAAGGTGGCCGGCGGAAAGGAAGAAAGGTAAATTCGTTTGCCGAGAAAAACTAAATGGAGAAATTGCGAGCAGAGAGCGTAAAGAAAGAGAATAAGAATAATTAAATTTACAAAGCGATACTAATTGTAGATTTCAGTAAGTTGCTTGCCTTAGGGAGCAAATAATAAATAAATCGCAGCGCATAAAACGTTGAGAATTTAGCGGAGGAAACGTGACAATTTCCGACGAACCGTGATAATTAAATTAGACGTTATTACACATTTATCTCGGCGACTGTTTTGTTGAATTGCGAAGAAATGTCGATGAAGCGAACCAAGAACGGATAATAACGAGGAGAGCGGAGAGATGCAGCGCCCGATATTGGCGAGGAACATTACGAAATCGGAGATACCGCGAGGACGGCGAGGGAGTTAATGCGATGAACTGTCGGTGGAGTTTGAAAGTAAGAATATAAGACCTAAGTGGAGAAGCCCGCAAGGTACAGAGACAGACACGGTCGTAGAAATAGATGTTGTATAATGCGACCAGGATCGGCAAAGCACACTAGAAAAACTTTACGCGGTAAAGCGAGAGAGAGAGAGAGAGAGAGAGAGAGAGAGAGAGAGAGAGAGAGGAAGGGAGAGGGAAAACGGGGTAGCAGATAGGTTTTGAAGTTGAGAAATGAGACAGAGTTTCCGTGTTCGTACATTTAAAAATTCAACAAGGAGAAACGTTCCGAACAGGTAATATTAAAATTAAAAGTTTTCTCCCTTTCATTTCTCTCTCTCTCTCTCTCTCTCTCTCTCTCTCTCTCTCTCTCTCACTCTTTTTCTGTCTCCTTCTTTTTCTTTCTTCCGTGCAAACTTAGAATCTTAGATTTAAAAACTTGCTTAAAACGGGTCGCATGATAGAGTGAAGACGAAGTGGATCGAGTGTGAGCATAAGTTGAAGAATGAGAGAAGACAAAGAATTATGGTAGCGGGAAGAACAGTAGATTTAAGTTACCGTCTTTCGCGCGATCTGGTTAGAGATGACGATTGAAAGTTAATCCACCGGAAATTCTTTGTCTCCGTACTTTCATTTTCGTTAAATGAGCCGCGCTTGATGATAACGTACCTCTTGATCGTGAGTCCAGTAAATGGTCAAGGGTGGTTCCGGGCTGTGGCGCACGATACAGGTCAAGTTCATAGTGCTATCCTTGTCTATGTACATTTCCGGCCCTCCGACGATTAACGTTACGGGCTCTAGGGATAAGAATAAAAAGATGTATATACATGTACCACTAAAGTCTTATTAAAAGATCGTTAATCATCGAGAAAGAAAAATCTGATCAGATACCTTGTAAGAGAAGGGATCATCAATATTGGTTCACAAAAAGGCATCGTTACCTCAATGGATAGTACAAAGTTTTCTGTTTAAATCTTTACAAGGTACGATGGAAATTTAATCAGCATCTTAATTTTAAATTTTATTTTTTATTACTTTAGATTATTTTAGAGTAAAAAATAAAAAATATCCCCTTAAACAATAAAAAATATTTGTGTTGTTATTTTAAGAGGTAAAAATTTTATATTAAAACAGTAGTTTATAATAAAATTTTTATATATTTATATTTTCTTATTCAACAATTGTAAAAAATATATGTAAAAAGTATTTTAAATTTTATATTTTCATATTTTATATTTTCAAAATTTTATAACTAATGAAAATTATTATTTATTTGACGATGCGAAAAATATCATAAAGGAAAAAGCTAATATTCAAAGTAAAAATGATATTATATATATTCATAGAGAATTTAATTCTTTAAATTAAATTTATTATTTTATAACCCATTATATTTTCTGTGTAATAATTTTGATAAAATTAAATTAATCACCATTTGAATAATAAGCTGATAAAAGCTAGATAATGAGTTAAAATAAGCGAAGAAAAAGTAAAAATTATGATACATATATATTGTACATATTATAAATTTTTGTACATATACATATTGCGCACTTGTTAATTAATTTTCTTTTGCTTAAATTTGTTCTCATCTCGGTTTTGTTTAATTTTGGATTATGCTGAAATATTATTTGATGTATGGAATTTAACGGGAAAATAGTAATGCTTTTTAACAAATAAAAGCTTATAACGATTAGGATAAATTGAGAAGCCATGTAATTAATAACAAACCGTAATTATATTAAACGCATTACATTTGATGTTTGTTTGTTTGTTTATTATTTGCTGTTACTAGGAACATCGATATCATCGATCATATAATGTATATATAAAATAAACAAGCATATAATATCAGATGTCCGAAACGATAAACATTAACAAATGGATTACTATTAATGCGTTTTTAACGTGAAAAGTTAATATCTAGATCTCCATTTATTAACTTTATCCATTTTCATTTCTTTTCCTGTTCTATTTTTTTTTTTTTTTTTTAGGAAGTGGGTTAACTGCTGCAACCAAGCAAAAGAGAATTTACTATAATAATCAACTTTCATTTGAGATAGTTTCCACATAGTATTGAAAACCGTCAGTTAATTTATTATATGAATTTCAGAATGGGAGAGAGGACTGATATTAACGCCAGATTGTTAATGTCAAGGTAATATTAAGTTTAGAGTCACGAAGCTGATTAAAGTTACTATCCATAGAACGAGCGAGCATGCATAATGACAGAAATTTATAATTCGCCAAGTTCGCGGAGATTGCAGTCGGTCTAAGGATACGCGCGCAAACTTCGACGTGCCTCATAAAAATCCAAAGATAGATAGGGAAGTCGATGTTCCAATTTCGTAGAAAAAAAAAAAGAAAGAAAAAAAAAGAACCCTATCTCCCTGATAATTTAATTTTGCCGGATGAATTCGCCGATAATGCGACGGAGCGACGCGGAGCAGAAATCGCGGATCGAGCGGGGCGATAACAAAACACTTTGGTCGCGTGTCCCATTGAGAAGCCTCCACGTGAATGATTAAGTCATACGGTAAATCAACGGGCCCGTGGCGCGGCAAATGCCATGTGGGTATCGCGATGCACGTGCGGTGCACATTAAGCTTCCGGCGGCAAATAGATATAGCGTGAGCTTCCACGTCGCGGGACGAAATCAGCGCCGAACCGCGCGAATGAAAAACGAGAAGAATCTCGAGGAGCGAGACCCGGGAGGAGGAGCGGAAGAAGAGGAGAAAAGAGAGAGAGAGAGAGAGAGAGAGAGAGAGAGAAAGCAAGAACTAACCGACAACAGAGAGGTGCATGGAATGACCTATGGGCGGCGTCGTGGACACTTGACACTCGTATGTGCCAGAATCCCGTTGTTGAGGGTATTTCACTTGTAGCGTCCAGTCCTCCGTGTGAGGAAAATGCGACGCGATGAATCTCTGGTCCGACGTGTACGTCTCGACGCCCACGGTGAGAAGATGGATATCTCTGTGTCTCACCCATGACACCTGGAAAAGAAAAGGAGTAAAAGAAGCGCCCGCGGCCCGTCGTCGTCCTCTCCGTCCTGTCCGCGGAGCATCCGGGCAGAGAATCCCTGGAATGAGTCGTCCGCAGGTTCGATCAAGGGATTGCGGTCAGTATAATTTAAGCGCCACTTCGAATCCCGATACCGCGGACGTGTAAAAATGATCTCCGCCGCCCATCTGATAATGGAACGAGCCGTAACGTTCATTTTTCCATATCCGCGTTCCACATTCGCTTCCAAAATCGATATCGGTATCGGTATCAATCTCTGATTTCGATCTCGTAATTCCATTTTTTTTTCCTTTCCTCTAATATCTCTCCCCCTCCGATAACATTTGACAGATCAATGTCTTAGCCGTGGCGGAAAAGTCGATCGACGTGATTGATTTACGTAAACGCGGCGTGCGTTTGAACATATTATATTATAGCTCGCATCTAAAATGCCGGACACGTAGGACAAAAATGCGTATTCCCCCATAAAAACCGCTTCATTGAGTTTTGCAGGCGTGCTCGGCGTACGGGAGTCGATATGAAAAGGAGATAAAGATGCAGATACAAAAACTATAAAGAGGCCTTTGTTCATATGACGGCTGGCTGCGATCTAGTGCTAATGAAAACCGCATATCCGACTTTTTTAATAGAAAGAACGAAATAACTTGTACAATTGCGTTTTGATTCTGCGAAAATCCCGCCGCTAATAAATGCAAAATCGTCGAAATGATTTGCGAGGTTGTACAATCGTGCGTTTCGAGAGGCGACGCAATTAGGAAAACATAATTAAACATTGAAGTCCAATTTGGCCAAAAAGGTATGAAATTATAGAAAACACGACTGGGAAATTATCTCCGATGGAAACATTAAAAGATATCATTTGAACCAATAAAAATGCAAAAGTTTCATATTTCGCAAAATAATGGACTATTTTTGAAAATGTTTTCTCGTGAAACGATACGCAAATTGTTTTTTTTTTTTTTTTCAGATATACGCTACCATTGCGAAGACAAAGGGAAATATTGTTCGCGGTACATATTTATACTTTCGAATATGGATATAGGCCGAAGTAATCATATATTGCATAGCTCGGCTCACCGGCTGGGCCGTAATTAAAATAGTTTAGCGCGCCCTTTGTCGTTCCGCTTCAATGATATGGATTTGCTCGTGAGCTTGTCGACCTATATTTACCTTCCGCGTGCAGTAACATTAGAAATCTCAGGATTGTACGCGAAATACAGGAGGCGCAATTTGTATATGCACGCCACGACTCCGCGAGGCAGGAACGCGCTTGTAAAGTATGTTCCGTGCACCAAAGTGGAAATGTCGATTTATCAGTTTACGTCAAATTTCTAACGTTCTCGAATACTTTAGCTGGTCATCGGTAAAAATCCGCACTTTCCTCGATAAAATCCGCACTACCTCTCCCTTCACCACAACGTGATTATCGCGTACAATTCACTGCTATTCGCGAAAAGTCACGCGACTAAAGAGTCTTAAGCTTTCAAAAATCCATTTTGAGAATGTCAATACGTACATTCGCTTCCAATATAACAGTGTCCGTAAGTGCACAATTTTCCGATAGCGACATGTATTGAACGTTCTTTTTTGACGTATTAACATAATAATGTAATAGTAATAATAACAAAACATAACAATAGTAATAATTATTATAGTAATAATAATAATAATAATAATAATAATAATATGTGACGATAATAATACTAACATGTAACGATAATAATAATATATCATAATGTATAAAAGTATAAATTTTTAAGGAGAATACGACTCATCTAAATTTTAACGAATAATAGGCCGAAAGTAAAACGCGATATTCACGGTGATATTAGAAAAAAATTTTGCCATAGATAATTTTAAGCGTGAAAATTTTCGCAATACGTCGTGCATTAATCCTTCATTTGAAATAATAAAATGTTCACTGAAATTAATGTAATTCCATAGGAATGTGAAATATGTACATCGTTTTATAAAAAAAATAATTCGGCACGCAGCAGCGAATTTTACCATTGAAATATAAAAAAAAAAGAAAAAATATTTCCTTTCATATTTAATTCTGTGAAAAGAATTTTTGCGATATGATCTGCGTATTAATTCGTCACACGAAATAATAAGTTTTCCATGAAAATTAATGTTCCTCGTACGAGGCCGTATGAGGCCGCGGAGGGTGGAAAAATTTACATAGCTCTGTGAAAACGTAATTCAACTACTAACGCGTGGACGCAGCAAAGAGACGGATTGTGCTGGTGAAATATAAAAAAAAAAAAAAAAAAAAAAAAAAACAAAAAAACGGTGTTAACGAAATAGGGACGAGCGGCGCGAGTAAAAACTCAGACGCGAAAGATGCCCGAGGATGACGTGCTGTTCTTTCTCGCGAAAATCTCTCTCCGATGCGCGAGTCGGACCCGGCGAAAAAAGGAGGAGCTGTGGCAGTCCCTTGTCTATTCTATCGCGGTGTTCTTTGTGTAAGTGTCTCATGATGGGCCAACTTTATTATACATGTGACGAAAAACAACGTACGGCACGGGGATATGAAACTGCGCTGAGTCGAGTTTTGCAACTAATCGAGTTTCAGAGCTCGTATAAGTTTCGCCACATCGATAGTCACGCGCTTTCCTCTCGACTCTTTCTTTATAATTTATTCATAAACTTGCTCTATAAACGGCATCGCGATACATTACTCTTTTTTCGCTATGATAACTTCAACCTTTTCGCGCTCGTGCGCTTCGTATGTTTTATCGGGTCTAAAGAGCTGGCATAAGAACTTTCGACGGATATATCAATCAATACATGTATGCATGTGAGGTATAAGCCGCGTATCTAATAAACAGGCTTTTAATATCGTATCTAAAGCTGCCGTGTGTTCCCGAGTCGATCCATTTCTGGTAAAAGTTTCCGGCGCAAAAGTATCGCCGGCGAAAAATGTTTTTAACACTGACAGCCGATTTCGTACGATATATCGGAGATAAAAGTGGCACTCACAGGCTACAATGCATAATACGGGACGAAAATTGTACATTTCCCTCGCTATTGAATAGACTTATTTCCGCGCACTAAAGAGATATTTTCTTGAAACTTTATCGCTCAAAATTTTCCTCTTAAAGAGCTTAAAATAAACTCTCCAAGGGAGCTGTCTTTGCCGTTACTTATTTGCGCCCTACGCCAGTATTACTAAAATCGTATTATATTAAACTTTATTGGTTATTACAATAAGCGAGCTAACGTTATATTAGAATGTAAAACTACATTTACTATGTAAAATGGCAGCTCGATAGTTATTAAGGTATTATCAGGTATTATGTTACATCTCTTTCACCCTTACTTTTTGCACAATTTAATTTGGAGGAAATACTATTAATTCAGACGATTAAGCCGTGCCTTTAAATTTAAATAAATTTCATCTACACGGTTTATTTGCAAATTTGGTCAGATACAAATTTGAAAATAATATTATTGGGCCATCAAAATTATTACATAAAATAGTTTAAACATAACGATAGTAATAATGTAAAATTTTTAATATTGGAGAAACCAATTTAAAGACCTCACGTAGTTATTTTGATGGCTCACCAAGATTATTTTCCCTATTAGAAGTACATAAAAAAACGGTATAAGTTTATGGTATAAAGTTCAAAAAATACAATTGAATTTCCTGCAAAGAGTTATTTTTCGCAGTAGAGGAAAGAAGAATGTCCCATACGTACCGTTCGATCCCCTAAATTTCGTACTCGACAATTCAGCGTGGCCGTTTTGCCAACGAGGGCTGTCACGTTACGAGAGGCCGAGACGTCAAAGTACGGCACTCGATCGAGCGGCTCCGATGCACGATTCTCGTGTATCCTGAAATCGGCCGTGCAACGGGTAGGTCCTTGCACTTTAAACACAAATACAACGTTGTATCTTAGCAGGGTTGACTGAGGGTGCCGTTTAATGCGACGATCGCGCGGGGTGTAATTTACTCCGCCCCGAAAAGATCGAGACGATACATTATCACCGTTCCGTCCGGCTGCGTCGCAATTACTGATAAAAACTTTTGCTTTCCAGTCAATTAGGCGAATTAACTTTGGAGGATTCAAGATTATTGCACTATGCGTCTCGGTAACATTCAGAAGTAGCATTCAAAAAAATAATTTCCCAGGTAAATGTCTCGAGTGACGCTTTACTTAATTTTAAGTCTTTACTCTTTAATTTTTTACATCTTTTTTAAATATTAATTTTTTAGATATGTTATCTTACATTTATTATCTGTGAATCATCGTATCGCTCGAGTCGTTGTACGTAATGATAAATGAAAATATCTTAAAGATGGTATTAAAGTGGCATAAAGTGCATCTCGCAAAGTAGTTTGGCCATAGAGAAAGAGTTGTTGTTATTGCTGAATGTTAACAGCGTTTTTTAATTTTTATTACCCACTCTATATTGCGAAATGGTGTAAAATTATCCGTGCAGTGCACGGATGTGTAAATTACTCATGTTTTGCATAACAGTTTTGCACATTACAGAATAATTTTTTACAAATGTTTCAGATGACTCAATAAAAACTAGCGATAAGTTTAATTTATTTTTAAGTTTTCCTCTTTTCTTTGGCAAGCGTTTTAAAATAAAATCAGATAAAATTACAAAATGAAGCTATAAAAATAAGATAAAGCTTATTTTTTATCAGATATCTCTTTTATATCTTTTTTGCACTATCAGAAATTTTTTTGTACGCAAAGATCTTTTCTTGGAGCCAAAGAAAAGCTATTAGAAGCTGCAATATCGCACCAGTTGAAAAAAAGGAGAACATCTTCTTTAAAAGCTAGAAAGGGAACAATTTATTAGAGATAGGAAATGTTTATTTGGAATATCTACTTCCTACGGTCAACATTACTGGTGCATTAGAGAATGGCATGTTCGTGATATTTTCATCTATTTCTTCCTATAAACTCGATATTAACCATTAGTAACAAATTGGCAGACAATACTATGTCTTGTTAAATTTAAAGTCTCTTCTTATTGAAAATGTCGAAGATTATTATGTCTTCTACAATTTCTCGCAAACAAAACCAGAAAAAAGTTCAAATCTTTGGAAAAAAAAGATTTAAATTGTACGAGGAATAATGTCCCATCAGCTGTTTGCGTCTCCGAGATTTAAATCGTGCAAAACCTTTCATTTACATAATTCAAGAACTTCTGGTTTCTTCATCGCGATGTTTTATAATCAATTTGATTTTATCTCGTTTGCCTCTTCGAGTTATTTCGTATTCAAATTTCCATAAAAAGCTTCATACTTTCTATCAAAAGAACACGCTGTCTGCCATGCTTTATATTTTAAGCTTTCCTTGAGTCCGCCGCGCGACACGGGGAAATTAAAAAAAAATTTATAAAATTTATAAAAATAATTCACGTATGTATTCTGAACGTTAATGCATATTTGTTTTTCCTTGAACATGCTCTCGGTACTTTGCACATCGGATCGTTACATTCAACATTTGTCTGTAAATACAATTGTATTCCGATTCAACATACCATGTAGCACAACGTTCTATGCATTAGATTCATAAATAGTTATAAAAATAATCGTAAATTGACATAAAGGGTCAACTCTTCATTACTCGTTTATCAAGTTCCCCAACAACTCTGAATCGTTCATCGTTCACGGGAGAGTTCGTGGAACTCCGGTCGGACGTTTTCCGTAAATACATAGTCGTTTACACGCCAGGAGCGCCAACTTGAGAATGAGTACATCTCCCGTAACATTAATAGTGAAAATGTGTAACTGCGCGAAGGGCTCCTCTAATGCGTAACAAACGACGCATGTGGAAAACGAGATGTATGGGGATGCGGCATGGGGGATGGACGCTTTCTTGCGACAAACGGAGGGAAATTCCGGGATATCTCTCGCGATATTGGCGACGCGGCTTTCGAATCCGATAAGATCGGTCATCATCGAAAAATAGTACGTTAAAAATAAATGCGGCTCCAAAATGGTGACTTTAAAGGGATGCAGGCAGTTGTGCGAGTAAATATTTACTTCTCTGCACTTCTGTGGGATTTGCGCGGCCCCGCATAGCCCACGTTAAAATACATATCAGGATTTTCAGCCCCGCGGCTGTTTCCTTCAGGCATCGTCAGTTACTTTCACGGAAACGTACAGTGGATTTAATTTCTTTGCGTGTTTCTTATTACATCGTTATATAAATTCAGTTGCTTCTGTAGCGGCAGCAATTAATTCGAGCGTTCAGTCAGTTTCGCAATCTCGAAGCGCGATCTTAATTTCATCTTGATCCCGGACTAAAAGCCATCAATGTTAGATACAAGAACGTTTACCCCATCTCAAAGAATATCCCAACTTGGTCTGATTATAATGGTCTTGGGAAAAATCTTACCCTTCCAACTTTTTCTTCATTTTAACAATGTAACATGACTCCCGCTCGTGGAAAATAATTTACAATTTCATTTTAAGTTCAGTGTTTTCATGCGAAAAATTGCCTTATAATAAACACACTGTATCTTTTCTATATTTTTTTATATATATTCTACGGTCCTTTTCCATTTTTTTTTTACAGCTTTTTTCATTTTTACCCTCCAAGTTTATCAAGCGCAATAAATATTTACCGTTTTGTTAATGGAAAAAAGTGAATAAAAGAATATCGCATTTTATATTTGTAAATGTTCGAAAATTGTTAATTTTTTACATGATACTAGCCACTAGCGTGAAAAATAGAAAAATAAGAGTTATATATAAATACAAATATTTTTGTGAAAGTGCAAACTCGTCAAATTAATGGCATTCGCAGGCCGAAATAAAATTTCTATCTAAAGTGTAAAAATTCAATATAACGGTCTCCATGGTACCGCTCACTGTTGAATGAACAGTAAGGCCGAGTTAAGCTAAAAGCCAAAATCATTAAAACTACTGAAGCGTTAGAAATAAAATTTTACGGCCTTCATTTTACTAATATAATCTTGCAGAAAATAGAAATGAGAGCACATATGTACATATATAAATTTCAATTAACATGCTACATTTTTTTCCAACGCACGAGATAAACATAACTGGAATAATTATTTTATATTTATAAATGGATTTAAAGATAAAATGTGATATTTGCTGAAAGAAAATATTTGAAAATGCATTATTTATCACATACGGTAGAAAAATCTAAGCTAACATGTGAGTCCGTATAATGGATTTTTACTGACCATGGTTGTATCATTTACTAGCAGTATTATATCTCGTACTCATTACATTACAGTACATGGGACTTTCAGGTTAATTGCTGCATAAACCCGTATTTTGGACAAGGCTAATGTTAATACTAAGTTATTACGAAGTTGAGACTAAGTTTGGGAGCTACCTAAACCCACTGTAATATACCGTCGGCCTTCTCCGTCCGGGCTAAGTACATAACATTACATCGCGCGGTTTCTCACGAAAGGGGACGATATTCAACGCGTATCGCGAAACGCAAAAAGACGGTTTACACCCCGTCCGATCCATATGTGCATCACGTAATGTCATTAAACTGCTTTTTTTTGAAAAGAAGAAGAGAAGAGTTAGTGCTCGTGTGCTCACCAGAATCGGAAATCTATTCCATCGCATCTAGTGTTAATCGATTCGAAAACATCTCGAAGCAAATACGATAGACGCAACGGTCAAGGACCGTTTGTCGGGTGAATGACCATCCACGTTTATTTTTGCGTTTTGAGGTATAATTGCATTAAAAAAAAAATATATATATATATATATATATATATATTTTTTTTTTAATGCAATTATACCTCAAAGAGAGACATACTGAAATCGCGCGACGCAAATCAGGTAGCGATTGATAATTTCTTTTAATAGTCTCCGTTTCAGTTCGTTAATTACGCGACGATTTATTTTTTTAATCGTCGCGTAATTAACGAACTGAAACGGAGACTATTAAAAGAAATTATCAATCGCTACCTGATTAATCTACGTCGCGCGATTTCAGTATGTCTCTCTTTTGTTGCTAATTTTAGCTACAATATTTTTCAGACGGGAAGCTGACGGGACGTACGAATTTTAAATCTTTAAGTTTCCGGCGTATAATCCTTCTTGGAATTATTCTGAAAGTACGTGCAAAAAGAACGAGCGCGAAACTGGGACTTATAAAACTCGAGAGAATTCTCGACGCGTTTTTTAGGGCAATGCAAATTGCAGAAATAGAGTTGTTAATATATACGGGCTAATGAGCGGAAACAATTTGATTTGCATGACAACAAAATTGAATTGCGTCTAATTTATATGTATATATACATACTATATATATGTGTGTACGTACATATATATTGTATTTTTACTAATGCATTTATTATACGCGCGTTACTCGAAGCTGTTGAATGTTTACGACCTGTGTTATTTGCCTAAACGCGAATTCCGGTTCCGCACGGCGATTATACGTCGGGCAGAGATTTGGCGTGTGGCCGTCGGGATGATGTGATTGACGATACGACTGGTCAGGTGATTTCCGAACGCGATTTATTTGACTCACCCAAAACCAGCAGACCGAGGGTCAAGATTAGACACCTCATTTTTTATCTCTCATAGTCGTTTCGTGGTGCCGGTCGATCTCCTTCTCGTGCGCCGCGTCCAATCTCCGCGATCGGTCCTTCGAAGGGAACGATTTTTCCCCTGCAGGCTTTAGGACAAGACGATCCCGCGAACGATCCCCGTTCGCTTCGCTTCGCACGTCGAAATTGGCACGACGTGCCGGGAAATGGAATCAAGGCGAGTTTACCGGATAAACCGACGGTTTCCGGTTTTCCTCGCCCCCACGCTCCATGGCACCGTTACGTCGCTACTCTGGACCTGCGAGTTCGCCCCAGCACGATGATTTCTCATCGCGACGGCACGAGGGATCGTTATTTTCCTCTTTCCATCTCGCGCTCAGCCCGCATAGTCCGCTCTCAAGCCCGCTTAATTCGCTAACAGCTTCGTGATCTAGATTCGCGTAATTGAAAAGCGCCGGTGGGGCGTGATACGTGCATCCCTCCGTGTCTTTGTCTCTCCCTCGTTTCCCGATCGCTCTCTTTACCGCGTCTTTATCACAGCCCTCGGTGTAAGTCACTCGCTGGATCGCCCACGCCGTGCCGTTCGAGGTACGAGATCACGGGATACTCTTCGTGTCTCCCGGCGGGGTGCAAACTCAAGTTTCATTCACCGTTTCCCTCACACGCTCCGCTTGACCTTCTATTTTTCGATCTGCCGAGGTATAATCGCGCGATTCGGGATCGGGAAGTCGAGGATTCCCGTTCCGGAGGAAACGTGCATGAGGACCGCGATGATGCCCGGTTTCCTATCGACGACGACAGGCGTGTCTGCGGCGCGTCTTCGACGCGTCGCGGCGCCGATCGAGCGGCCGGTCGCGCGGCGGAAACGATCGACACGCGCAACGGACCTCTCTCTCTCTCTCTCTCTCTCTCTCTCTTCTCGCGCGACGGGGAATGGATCTCTCGGATCGGCGGGCGCGGGCGGGCCGATCAACACAAAGGATCGACTCGTTGCACGGACAGCCGAGCGAAACTGAAGGGAACTGACAGTGCGTGCAACGCGGCTTTGCGCGGCCCTGCGCGGCCCGGGAGAGACGCCCTGCCATCTATCCTCGCACACACACACCCCGCTCTCTCGTCCCCTCGCTCGAGGGTGTACTGTGCGAGGAGATGAGGGTGATATCCCTCTGGCGCAAGCGTGTATCCCTCTTCGTTTTATCGTCGTCGTCGTCGTCGTCGTCGTCGTCGTCGTCATCGTCGTGGTCGTCGCCCCCGTCGCGCGCGCTCCCGCTCCTCTTCCCCCCTCTCGCTCGCACGCACTTTTTCTTGTTCTCTCGCTCTCTCCCTTTACATTACAACATCTCTAGCCGGGAATCCGGGAATCGAATACCGCCCCCGCGAGATACCACGGCGCCGATTAAACTTGGCAGTGGATCCTATAAGATCTATCCCTGTTTTTTCCTCATTCCCTCTCGCGTTCCTCTCCGTATATACCACGCCGCCACTTCTTGTTAAGTTTAAAATTGTTAGTGCAGTCACATGGAATATCTCAGAACGTATGGAAATTGCATGCGAGTGTATACATGTCACGATGTTGTTCTCGGTATTACATTCCACTTTTTTATAAATAGCGGGAGTAGAAAATTCTACGCCGATAGAATTGAACATTTCAAATGATATGCGCGGCGCGATTTTTTTTCCATGCCTCTTTATTTTTATTATTTTTATTGAAAGCGACGTTCCCTTTTTTATACCTTCGGAAAATGTGATCGAAAATTTAAAAAAATTACAAATATTAAAAGCATGCCCGATGTTATTAAAAATTATATAAAGAGTTCAACATTTTTTCTATTGTATTAAAACATTATATTGTATGGAGGATTGAATATTTTCTTTTTCCATATGGAATTTTTTATCATATTTGTGAGTTTTAGAATGCTTCTCAATATTTTTCATTGTGGATCAACCAAATTTTATTAATCGCGCTTGTTTATAACTCTTTGTTGCCTCATATAAACTTGCTACGATGACTAATGATTTCATTTTGAATCCATTTCTCAAATGTTAAAAACAATAATAATTACGATGTGTATTGTACGTTTAATAATCGTTACTAAATAATCGTTTAATAATCGTTACTAACATCTCTCGAACATGTACGAAATAAAATATCCGATAGCAACAAATTTGTCGTCGCAACGCGAATAAAAAGCGGAATGTTTGACGTCGGCCTCATCCCCTTTCGGGTATTTTTTAAACCACGAGCGATTGAAAACGAAAGATCGAAGGCATTCGAAAGCTTTCGCAGCATCGAGCGAAATTCCGCATTTTGGCCGATGCACCACTTGGCCGTGTTTCGCGCGTGTCCGTTTTGCTTTCACTTTTTCCGGACGTTTTGTGTTTATGCCATAAATTTTACAGCGTTGTTCGCTGGTGGCGGCTTTGCCACCCCCTTTACATCGCTCGCGCTGCATCGAGCCAATATTCCTTTGATGGTTAATCGGCTTATTAGTTCAACCTTTTTTCTCGCCGACGGCCGATTGTTACCTTACGTTACAATTTTCGTTATCCTACTTTCTACAACGCGTAAGTACTGCAGCGAAATGCAATTAGTCGACAAGCTCGAATACGAATATTCAACAAATAAGCATCCAGTCGATGTCAAATTTATAAATTAATTAATACATTCAATTTGCGCCGGTACGAAACCATCGGGAAAGTGCGTGTTCATTAAGCATCTCTGTTGAATGTTATCTTTGTCCTTCGACGTTTATTCTTCACGTTCTTTTTTCGCGACCTAAAACAACGATGTTTAACAATTGTTACAGCAGGGCGTACGATGAATGTAAAGCGAGGAACAAAAGGATGTAGCCGTATAACAATATGACCGTAATTTCGTATCATTTAACTTTTGTTTTAAAAATGAACACGCACATCGAGTTCTTGTAGATTAGAATTGTAGATAAAAGAATGCATTCGCAAAAGAAATTACTACGTGTACTATTTAATAATTTTCTTCTTTTCTTTACTTGCAGACGGCATCTCTGATGCATGCTAATTCTATAATTATATAGAAGAACTCATATTTATAAAGCAAATCTAATGTCGCAAATTTTAATGTTTTGCAGCGAGAATTTATATCTAATAATATATATATATATATATATATATATATATATATATATATATACAGAAAATTATAAATATTCCAAAATGCAAAATACTGAAGATAAATTTATTTCATTGAAAAAATAGTATACTAGATAGAAAAAAAATAATAAATTCATATAGAAATACATATCAAAACACCAGTTTAAAAAATATTGAGAGCTCCACATAATTAGAGATAATTAAGATTAAATTTATTATTAAAAATGTTGAGTTTTCTTAACACATTAATTTTAATGTAATCAAATTTGATTTTCAATTAAATTTGATTCAGTATGCTTTTCCATCTACAAATAAATAATCGCTTATTAAATTCATTGTTTCTTTAGTCTCAATATTTAACTTCTACTAATGTAATTGTTTGAAAAAAGCAAAATAAACAAACATAGAAAAATACAGCAAGGGAATGAAAATAGATGTTTGCACGATGTAATTTATCACTTTCTAAAAGTCGAAATCACATTCAAAATATTTTCCTATCGATAGCTGATTCGATAGTAGATTCGATAGTAGATTCGAGATATCGAAGCATGTTTCGAGAAACTCAGGTCGTAGATTATGTTGTTTATCATACGGTTGTGTGCACGATTATATATAACATTTTTTAGATATTAGAATGTAATATTAGATAGTTTGTGAGCAGCAGTTGATTGTACCAAGCAGTTATATTAATTTAAAATTTTGTACAAGGAATAATACAGCTCGTCACACAATGTAAGTTAAAATTTATCAGATTTGTGTATAACCTATTCCGAATAAGAGAGATAAATGCCTTGTAGTATTCAATTTATTTTTAATTTAATTTTATCGCTGCAGATGGACGATCAAGCGTGTCCACGATGCAAGACCACCAAATATCGAAATCCATCATTAAAAATGATGGTGAACGTTTGTGGCCATGCGTTATGCGAGAGCTGTGTAGACTTGCTCTTTCTGAAAGGTTTGATCTATTTTCATGATTAATTTATTATATTCAATTTAATAGAAACGGTATTATTTTAATAATGCTTGTAATTAAATTGTTTAGGTTCTGGGTCTTGTCCAGAATGCAAAATTCCATTAAGAAGAACAAACTTTCGAGTTCAAATGTTTGAAGATTCTATGGTTGAAAAAGAAGTGAATATAAGGAAACGTATTCTTCGAGATTTTAATAAAAAGGAAAAAGATTTTTCTACATTAAGGGAATATAATGATTATTTAGAAGAAATTGAGACTATAATATATAACTTGGCAAATAACATTGATGTAATGGAAACCAACAAAAAAATAGAACAATATAAAAAAGACAACAAAGAACAAATAGCAAAAAGTAAGTCAAAACTTGGTAAAAGTGAATATGAATTAGAAGAAATAATAGAATTGGAAAAGCAGAAGGAAGAAGAAAGAAGGATAGAACTTGCAAAAGAAGAGGTCGAGATAAAAAGAAGAAAGATTCGTGAGAAAGAAGCTCTGATTGATGAGCTAACTTTCTCCGATGCAAATGCCAAAAATATTGTTGAATCTTTTGCTTCTGCGGTACAGACACAGAAAAAGGAAGCAAAAGCTACCTTACCTTCCACTGTTAAGGTAACCCAGTTCAGTACAGGAATTAAATTCGGTAATCAGGGAAATCAAAACTATCTGTCAGTGCCAAAGATAGAGGAGGGGCCTCTCTATTCTTACACGCCCATTTGGCAAGAAATAGAAGGCCCATCACCTCCTAACTGGCGAGAGCTTCAAGCTCGTGGATATGTTTCACATATACGTAACGAATGTCAAGTTGAAAGAGCGGGTGGATTTAGGGCGCATATCGCGTGTCTACGAGCGTTGCAGGAAGCTATGGCTGGCTTATATCACAATCCATCGCAACGACAAGTGGAATTCGCGACTGTATGACCGCACAAGACATTTTTCAAGAATGAATGTGATATATCTTTATTTGTCTTAACCTTCTAATAACATTAAATACTAATTTAATCACAAAGAATTGCCAAATTAAGAATTATTACTTTTGTTTGCCACAAGAACTATGTGTCAATTCAGAAATTGGTATCGAGTAACAGTGCCTTAAGTATAAATCAGTTCATATATACTACATTGCAGATCAAATTATCAAAGAACTTTTGTTATCAAAGAAATATTTTCTGCTTTGTTAAATGTACATATATATACTTTTTTGTTTTAAAATAATTTTACTGTTTATTAATTAAAATAAATTTTATATTCAGAAATGTGATATACATTTCTTTATAATGAGAACCAACAAATTTTTCTTAACGAAAACTTATTAAGCATACTTAACAAAAATATAATATAAAACTGCGGCATTGTTAACTACGTAGTATTAAAATATTGTGTAATATATGTATATGTGAAAAAAGATGTATTACGTAATATATAATTCTGCAAAAAGAAAATAAATTTTTCTGCATTGTTCAATGTTGTGCATAGACAAATTATATACATATTTGTAAGTATAGATACTTAAAATAATTTTGTAATTTTGTCTCAATTAATTTCTAGTTATTTATCGTTTTTATTGCTTATAAATCTGCCTCGATATAAAAGATATTTTTTGTTAAATACTATCATATTTTTTGAACCCTCTTTACCTGCTGTTGCTCACATAAATTATCCCACCAGACTCGCAGATGGCAGCGTCAATCTTATAATATACTTAGCATATATTAATAAAATAATAAAAATGAACAAATTTAAGTTATATATAAAAAATATTTGAATTGACTTAAATAAGTTAATTCACCTTTGGAAAATTTGATATAAATATTAATGAAAATGAAACTTTTTTGTCGATTTTATAATTTATATATTGTAGATAAATATGCAGAAATATATATATATATATATATATTTGTATAAAAAATTAGATTCTTATATATAATAAAAAAGCATAACGTTACAGCAGATAAAACGATTTTTTATGCTATTCTAATTACTAGAGTAAATTCAGCTTCAGTTATATAGAATAATAAAATTTTTATTTTTTTATTCTAAATATTTATTTTATTCTATATTCTAAACTTTGTAAAACTTTTTTACTCAAATCGATTTTAATTAAATATAATTAATTATACATGTTATAATTAGTTTAAATTACATAAATTACTTAGAATTGCCTTAGAATTGAAATTACCTACAATTATATGTAATTTATGTGCATATTTTCGATAAATAATTAATTGAAATTGATAACAAAGATTTTTCGTTCTATTGTAGGTCGAGAATATAAAATATTTTTGATGTTTTTTGTTTCAAGCAAATAATGAAACGTTGTTTATTTCCGAACGATTAAAACGTAAATATTATTTCAAAAAAATTACTGTAATAAATATTAATATGCATTACTGCATACCGTGACTATCGCGCATAATTATTTTGCATAACATACATGAGATTATATCATTTTTAATCTCACAATGTTATTACAAATTATGCGTTATATATAGGACAATATGCTGACAATTCCGAATTTCAAATATTAGAAATCATTGAAATATCTTCTTCAAGTATGTAAAAAGAAGTCGGAGAATAGAGGCAATGACATTAATTAATATCTATTACAAAAGCTTATTATTCAGGTTGCTTTTAATTACATAAAACATTATAATTACATTAATAATAACTTATTAAATCTATAAATATAATGTTCTTGTTGTTTCTCTAAAAATTGTTATGTATAATTCGTGACACAGAAACCATTTTTATAATTTTCGAAAACGAGAAACTATGTTTATACATGAAGAAGCAAAAATGCATTGAAATAAATTGATTTAGAATGACAATATATATCAGTATTAATTAAGCAATCCTGTTTGTGATTGACAGTCAAATTAATGAAACAATTGCTTTCTCTAAAATAGAATCTCCTATTTCCATTATCGTAATGAAGAACGATTTCAATTGTATTATTTCAATTAATTTGAAACTCAATTGTCAGCCTAATATTCGAATAACAATGCATGCAATGTATGCGTTATATTTCTTTAAATAATTTAAATAAATAAATTGAATTTTGAAATCATACATTAATATAAAAAATAAAAACTCAGTTCTAGATTTGCTCTTTTCAGAGGTATAGATTTATATTTCAATTTTATTCAATTTTTATTTTTATATTAAAATCACTTAAATACGTGAAGAATTTAAACAATAAAAACTTAAATATTTAAGATTACTTATATTTGTGCATTTTTTCATTGCTTGCGACAAAATTACGCACAGTTATCGTCAATATCATATTATATATAACATTATTTTTAGATGTTGAATAACAAATATAAACAAGAACTTCCTTGGTATAAGCTAATAACGATCCTTTCATCGATCATTAAAAATACAAAAAAAAATCGTGATCAAAAGTTTTATATATTATTTCCATTTCCATCAAAGAAAATCATTGATTATCTCCATGACTTTCTATATGAATTATTAACTCTTGCAGCTTGTAATAATTTGAACTTAACATATTAGTACTAATTTCGAAGTTATGTAGAAGTTATTTCTTATTCTGATTTATTCTTTATTCTGAATATAAGAAAGACATAGATATAATTTTTAGATTTTGTAAGATTTGTAAGATTTTGAAACATACTATCAGGTGATGCTATTGTGTCACTTCATATTTAAAAAGGAACAGTGTTATTTTACTTTGAGAATAGCGCTTATGGCAACTGAGAGTAAGACATAAAAAGAATGAAAAATACTTTTACTTTAACTCCAATGGCTGAGAGCAGGTCTACGAGGGCCTACGAGATTAAAAGATTAATTGTTTTCATAAACTTTTTTTAGCATTTTTTATCATTTTATCAAAGTAAATGATGAAGTATCTCGTGAAGTATTTTGCATTAAGATGTTCTTTAATAGTTTGAAAAAGAAAAAATTTTACTTTTTTACTAATTTTCATTTCTAATTAATTTATATATCTATCACATTAATTTACATATCCATTTAAAATGAAATCTTTATTGAAGCATTCAACAATGATATCTTTGTGATATCGATGTTAATTTTTAAAAAGGAATAGGATAGTGTTTTTTAAATATCCATTCAAGGAAAGATATATTGCTGAAATATTTATAAATTTGGCCAGATACAAATTTTAAAATAATTTCGTTGGGTCATTAAAATATTTTTTTAAGATGTTCAAATTTGTTATTAGATTTTTCAAAATTTTTATAATATTATTATATATAACTTACAGAATAATTTTAATGGCCCAAGAAATTATTTTCAAATTTGAATCTGATTAAATTTTTAGACACTTTAGTAAAAGCGTTCTTTCCATGTTCCAATGTTCGAGATGGTTCCTACCTGGAACTCGTACGATGAGATACGTATGACAGAGGACCGTATCGTCACGGTCCCTTACGTCGCGTCTCACGTAAAGCTCGCGTTCGGAGAGACAAGCGCGAGCCGAGGAACGAATCGCGAGCGAGCGAGCGTACGGCGCTCGCACCGTCCCGTCGCCGGTGCGCCGAAATGCTTAATTAGCACGAGTGGAGCCTCGGAGGCTCTTCGGCGACGCGACCAATTGGCGAGCTGCGAACGAGCGGCGGCTCCGCCCACCATGAGAACCCCGTTGCCCTTTTCCTCGTGACTACCGGCCACAGTCCGTACGCGAACGTTCACGGAGCGTTGTCTCGCTCGCATCGGCTCCGTGCGGTTTTCGTGCGCGTACAACGGCTCGCTTTTGCCTCGCGGTTCTTCGAATGTTCAGCGCGCGAATGTTCCACCGTTAAAATTCCTCGGAGGAAATTTCTCAGATCGCTTCGAGATTGTTCCCCTCGTTCTCGTTCGGGAACCAATCTCCTCGGAGCGGAGAAAACCGATTCATTCGCGGAGAGCTGATCCGCGTGCCGATCGCGTCGCGTCGTTTGCGGCGTTCAAATCGGTCGCCGGAAACATGTAAGACGAGACGAGGAACGATCGAAGTCGGAGAGAACTTTCGTCTGTCTTTCGAGCACGCGTCTCTTTCGGTACCGCGAAAAAAGGGTCGACGCGCGAGGTGTCGATCCGCTTCGGGCGCTGCTCGCTCCGGGATCGCTCGATCCTCAGCTTCGTCCCTCTTTCTCTTTCTCACGCGTGCGCGTGCGCGCGCGCGCGCGATCCGACGCACGTTCGACGGCTGGATCTCAAGTCCGACGTTCGCACGTCAAAATACATATCGCTCGCGTTCGCGGAAAGAAAAAAAACGTGATGCGAAACACGGAACGTCGTCGGCGACGCATGTAAGAATGCGAGGCTGAGAAGGGAAAGAGCCACGAACACGCGCGCCCGCGCCACGTAAATCTCTCCTCTCCTTCGCGACTTCGCTTCCAACGGAGGAGATTCGACTTCGGGGATTCACGGCGGCCGAGTTCAAAGGGAGATAGGCAGCGTCCACACGGAATCGCCGCACGCAACGCACGCTCGTCATGTCAATGAGTTATCTGCTCGTGTCCTTGCTGATCGTCGCGTGGCAAAGCGGCGCGCAAGCCAACTGGTGGTGAGTCAGAATTGTAAAGTATCTTTTCTCTAGTTCAACAAACCGAAATGCGGCGAGTCTTCGAGGCCCATATCTAACCCGGCTTACTCGGACGAAGATATGCGACGTGGTTACTAAGCTGGGCTTATTAAGACCAATCCAAGAGCTTAAGTCGCGATAACGCGAAATTTTCTAGGTATTTCAAGTTAATTCTGAGTCCTTAGATCCAAGTCCAATACCAATAAAATCGACAAAATCATTCTAAACTTTGTTTTATTACAATATATGCTAGACATAAAGAAATTATGGAAATTATACTATTATTATTATAATACTTCTCCCTAATGGCACATGATTAAATTCTGTTTGGCGTCAAACGTCTGACTATCTGAATTTGGTCAATTTTGCGTGAGAATTGCCCTTTATCTCGCGATGAAAACAGCGGTGGATAAGAAATATAATGTAGAAAAGACGGCAATGACATCCAAAAATTGTCTTAATTATTCTGACATTTAAATGTCTTTTAGATTTTTGTCTTGCTTTCAAAAGGATACGTAGAAAAAAAATTAGTCATCAAGGCTATACATTTTTATATATAACAATATTATAATCTTCTTAGAAAAATGTTGATACAAGTATAAATATTCTCTTAACAACAATATTATAATTTTCATATAAAAGATTGTTAATCTTGAGCAAAAATAATACTTGCATCAGTATAAATTCAATCAAATCGAGACTACAATTTTTAAGGTATAATAAAAATTTTGCTTATATGAAGAATATTTTTTTTAATTTAAAACTAATTTTTCCTACACACAGAAAGAACAATTTTGCTGAAATATCTAAAAATTTAACCGGATACAGATCTGAAAATAATTTTGTTCGGTCATCAAACTTATCGTACAGAACGCTTAAACATGAAGAAGATTGATGCAAGAGAAAAATTGATGCAAAAGTTTGATGCCATTGCAAAAGTCTTTTATATTTTAGCAACAGTTTAATAATTCTTTTAATTAGTTTAATTCTTCAAAACGCGTTCTTCTTGTGTAAGTTATGTTTGTGTGCTAGAGTTTAAAATTTATTGATTATTGTTGGAAACACATGTGTTCCCACGTAAATCTTTAATACTTTCACTAGCGAGAACGCCTATTGACGCCTTCAGTTTTTTATAGAAGCAAAAGCCGGGGGCACCCAAAGACTCTTTATTCATGTTACGTTCTAGATAGAGTATGCTCGCAATCTTTGAATAATAATCTATTCTATTGTGAGAATAAAATAATCTATTCTATTGTGAGAACTAAAATAATATAAAAATATTTAAAACATCTGCAAGGAAATGACCATAAAGCCAGACACATCATTCGTAATTTTATTACATTATACTGTTATTATTTTTTTTTATCTTATTTATATCATCTCTTCATATTTGATCATTTTTTTATTTATTATTACTTGCGTTGAATAAAATTATAGTATAGTTTAATAAAATTATATATTTTTTTATTATTAACTTTATTATGAATTATGTTATAATTCATGTCGAAGATTGCATTTTTCTGAAGTCTAATTTAAGATTGAAGATCCTTATATGAAGATCCCTTCTCAGATAGTAGCCTATCACGACGCGTTGAAGAGAAAATTTCAAAAATTGATAGCACCCGTCGAACTCCAGGAAGATATCATTATTACTTATCAAAATTAAGAACAAGTTCATTCAGATTTATAATATCATTAGTCCGCAATTGCGCGAGCACATGATCAGGGAATGCATTCTCCTGCAAGCATCATCTCTATCTACGGTAATTTCCTCCGGGAGACGAAGGCAAACTTGTCTCTTCCCCGCCTCCTCTCCTCTCTCTCTCTCTCTCTCTCTCTCTCCCGCGCTTTGCCGCGACCGACCGACAAATGCGTTCCCCGTTGCAGACAAATGTCCAACGCGAATTCCGGACAGACAATTATTTTTATTGACATGATGATCGCGTTACCCAGTACTCGCGAAAAACCTGGCGCTGCAGATGCATCACGCGAGGAGGAGAATCCGTGTCCGCGGGGAACGCGGCTTTCTTCGCTGATTATTCGAACGAAAGCATATCCTCGAGATGCTTCCCGCGCGCGCGGGGATCCAAAGTGGCACGGATCTAAAGTAGCGAATTATTACACGAGTATTATGTTGAACGCCACTCGACGGCGGCTTCAAGGACACGTATCGGAAACCGCAACTGTACAACTCTCGCAATCACGAAATATTTGCTTTACGTTCGACCGCCGGTCCTTCTGGGAGGAAATACCTCGGCGATTTGTTGGGCCCGTAAATAAAGGAGAGATGATTTCGACGGAAACACGACGTAATCACATAAATCCCCGCGCATTAAATCCCAGATTGACCGCGTGATTATCGATAAATTTCTCCCTTAAATTAATAAAAGAAAATATAAATAAAATTTATAGCTTTCTCATTCCAAAGTTTACTTAAAGATCTCATTCGACATCAGCGTGAGAATGAAAATCAGACGTCGGTATTCTTCTTCAATCGTCACTTACATTTAAACATTTATCTCATTTACCTTCCACCCTTTAATTCGCCAAATTATCAGAATGTTTATTTCCCGCCATTGGCGCCGAAAAGAGGATTCCAAATCGCGAGGCGGAGCGTTTAAACGGAGCGTGCGGTCAAGAGTACGGATGATGGCTGGTGTCGAAAACGGGCATGGTTTCGGCGTAAATTTGAGGAGTGTTCATCGACGCGCCGGCCACAGTCGTCGATAGTCACGAATCCATAATGGACGAATAATCCCCTTCGATCGGCCGAGCCGCCTCAAGCGAGATCGGAGGAAGCCCCGGCGGTAATGGCTATGTGAGCAGCGTGGTATAGGTAGCGACAACGTGCCCCTACAATCTTAAATGAGGAAGAGAGCGGTCGAATCCTTTATGGTCGAGCATGATTTTCTACCCAGATATTTCATTTCCGACAAACCCGTTCCCCCGGGCGATTAATCGCCCGCTATCGGCGCGCGTGGCGAATCCGTCGATTAGGGTCACCGATACGCCGATATTGGAAAGTATCGACCATCTATTTCGCTTTTAACGTCGATTGTACGGCGTAATGATATTTAATACACTCTGGTGAACGATCCCCGATACCGAGCCGCAGATCTTCCTTGTATCTTGAAAATCTGATAAGTGATTCAAGTTTCTTCTCAAATTACTACACTGGGAAGAAACGATTTTTTTTTTTTTTTTCAGAAGCTTTATAACTCTATAATGTTCATCTCTACCGCTGTAGATTAACTTCAATCTTGGTTTTTAACTTAATTTTTATCTCTTTTTAGTTCTACATTGATTGAAATGAACATTTATTATCTGTGAAATCCTGATAGGTAAATTTGAAGATCAAATTGATATTTAACATTAAAAATCCATAATATATGTGTGAAACAAATTTTTCTAATTCAATTGTTATCATTTTTAATTCTTATTCTTAAGATACTACTTAATGATATTGAGAGTTTTTGTTAACACGTGTCGTGGCATTGATATCGCTCTGTCGAGAAACGTGAGTGATAAAAATGTCGAATTTTTCTTAGTCAATTAATTTTAAAAATAAAATTTTAAAGGAAGAGAATAAACGAATCGATATTAATATGTTAATATAATTTAATCGATTTTCTATTTTTATATATTATTTTTCTATTTATGTGTTATTTATTTATTTATGTGTTATTTTTTTATATCTTTTTCTGTTCTACATCTATATAATATATTTTTCATTTTTCATTTCTCCTCGCGATATCGTTATGCTAGTTTTTACTTCATTTAAATCAGAAATACACTCGTGATTACCCGTTTAGTCAGCTATATCGATGACCGCGTCATGTCGATCGTCCTTGTCTAGCCAGAAAATACTATGTCTTACCTATCGGCGATCATTAAAGAGTAGCCTATGTCGACTAAATTGAAGAATATCCCCAGAGAGCGGACTTGACTCTTATCCGATCGTGAAAACTAACGACGCGTACGAGTAACGACGCGCGCGGAATATGCATTGACGAGATCAATCGACTGAAATCATCATTATCGATCGCTCTTTAGATATCACAATTACAGTCATATCCCACAATTATCATCTACCTAATATGACTACTATACAAAATATAACTACTATATATATGTATATACATATACATATATAAAGTATTTTCTGTAATTCAATCATTTAGAATATCTCTGTTGTTTTTAATAATATGAAAAAATATCAAAGGGAAAAAATGGTTCGTGTTGAAGAGACAAATATTATGATAGGCAGCATTTTTTTAATGCCTATTATTTTATCTCATTATCATATGTATATATAAAATATTATATTTAAAAATAAATTTCAGCGCAGGTTAAGAAACTCGCGTTACTTTCCTCTTCGTCGGCGCGGCGTGTATTTATTTTTCTTTTTCTTTCCTAAATAGTCATCAAAGCTTTGATTTCAACGTGGTTGATTTCACGTCATCATTATAGATGTCCATTGTGAACCAGGGGACCGTATCTCGAAGCGAGTCATGAATTTTCGAAGCTTCCGATTCTCGCTACGGGAATGCGAGGCCCCCTCGTCATCGTACGCCGCATTAATTCAAGGGTGCCTCGAGCATGACTATACCGTGGTTTTAATGAGGTTTAACGAGCACCTCCTTTCTTATTTTCAGCTTTTGTTTTGCCATTTCGAGCGGGCGCCCGATTTATCGATCTCTCGCGCGCTTTTGCCTCCGCGTCCATAGAATCTAACGTGCTTCGGAATTAGACGCGCACCCTCGAGTTATTCCTCTCGACTTATCCGACGAAGGGAGAAGTGAGGAGATTTATCGTCCCTTCTCTGTCCTCGCGACTAAATTTGTCGACAAAAATCTAGATATACTAGATAGTGTTTGCGACATTCTTAATTGTATTGTAATAAATCCCATTTTAAATTAACTTTATCGCAATAAACTCTGCGTCGAGTATTTGAAGAAACGAAATTGATTATGTTGTATGAATAAGAAGTAGAAAAAAGCCTCTTATGCTTCTTAAATTTTATGAAAACTTGAAACATGTATAGAAAAACATGTCAGAATTAAGAAGTTTTATTAGTTTTCACATATTAAAATATAAGTATTAGGATTTCAAGCGACGTTCAAATGACAAACATTAGTCTGCCTGAAGATAGTTAACTCGAGAACAGTCACCTGGGGTGTTTTCTACATCCCAGCATCAAAAAAATAAAATTCACAACACAGCTACTTAATGTCCTTCTTCCGTTTGTTTATTATTTTATTGGTTTCTCCTTAATTTTTCAAAAAATGTTGATTAAATCTATATCCGTAATGTCCTTAGATATTAATAAATCCGTAATGTCCTTAGATATTAATTATAGAACAATCAATAATTTACAATAGGTAATGAATAACAATGACTTTTAATTGGGTGTAAAAAACACCCCAGATGACCGTTTACGCAAAAAAAATGAGGTGACTGTTTTCGGGTTAAATAATTCATATAATACTAATCATACATATTAAACATGAAATATAAAGTTTGATAAAATTACACAATATCGAATGGCATTTTCTCGTACGTTGACTGGCCGAAAAATAGAGAAATATCAAGATTCTCGCGGGCAAATACAAATCTAGATACCTAGAATCTATCACTCGGTGATTGACAAAAATGTCTTGGCGAATCAGGACGCTCGCTCTCGACGGACGAAGACGAGTGCCGAAACAAAGACTGCGCCGCTGTCTTTTGAAATGTCACGATCTTCATAAAGAAATAGAAAGAACACGGCCATAAAGGAACACGCGGTGGAGCACGAGGGTGAAGAAGGAACCCGGGTGACGGAAAGCGAGAGACTCGGGCGAGGGAGTGCGCAGCCGCGCCGCCGGGGCAGATTTAATAAAAGCGTCTTTATTGCCAAACGCGAATCTCCGGTCGGGTGCGTTATAGTTGCACACGCGCATCGTCTTTACGACGAGCGATTAAAATTGGTATTAACACTCTAACGTTACTCCGCAATAATCCCGGCCCCGTCGCTGTCGGCAGGCCGCCGGTGCCATTACCGCTCCTCCTCCTAAAACGACCCCCGCACCGACGGTCAGGTCGGACCCGAATGACGATTTTGTGCTTTATTTCTCGGCATTCACCCGCGCTTTTATCGGACGGACATCCGCCGACGGTGGCCGCCATCGAGCGATCGTCGCATAAATTCGCCTATAGCAAGTTTTCTTCTCGTTTTAACGCGCGATCGTGACGTTCCCGTACAATCAATACGAACGAAATGCTCGCAACTTGCAATCGAGGAGAGAAACATGATTTATATTAAAATAATAATAATAATAATAATAATAACAGGTGTAAAATATGAAATAAATGCTTTCTTGCAAATTTATACGTCTTTGATTTTGATCAAATAAAGATAAATAAATTTCCGAATGATGCCTTACATGCAAAATTAGTAAAAAATAATTATTATTTATGACGACAACTAATAAAATTCAAAATTAATAAATAGCATGCACGGTGATGGATCAAATTAGCTGAACAAGCCTTTGTCTCATATCAGCGCTAAAGTCAACGCCGCACCTTTTTAGTTTGCATCGGCATTAGTTTTATCTCAAACAAGATCTAGAATCTTTGTGAAAACACCTGGCTAATAAAAGAGATAATCAGCGAACTCTCGGCACCAATTACTAGTTTGCAGCATAATACACGTGCTTCGCTTTTCGCAAGTCGCTAAAATATGCCGCAAAGTCGCATACGATTACATTTTTCTTACACCTTTCGATTCGATCTCGTCGACAATTTTCTACTCATATACAGCCAAATACATCTCTTGAACATTCCACATACTAAAATCATGCGAATTTTCTTGTATCTTTCCCCCTGGCGAATATTCCGCAGTTCTCGCGAACAAACATATATTATAATAATTTTTAAAAACACGGTAAAACACCATAAAATCGTTCGTCCATTATGTCCCATAAAATACATGTTCGACAAGAATCAAAGGTGTTTCTGGAAAAAAAAGCTATTTGTAGAAGCGATAATTTTTTTTTTTTTTCCAAGGAAAATCCATTCTAAGAATCCATTCTACTTTACGCGGAGACAAAGGGTCACGCCGGTGCGTCGTATCGCGGAGCGTCGGGACGCCGCTCTCGTTGGAGACGCCGAAGTTGCCTGCCGGAGTTCGATGACGAGATTAAGGGCGTACGATCTCGTCGTTATGTGTTTCGCCCGCGATGTAATAGAGGCGCTTTATAGGAACGACGGTCGCGTCGCGGCCAATACGACGCGCGCGTCACGTCGTACTTCAGTTACTGCTACTCCCGGTCCTCGTATCATTCTTTTTTTTTATAAGACCCATATAAAAAGTACCGTAATATATGACCTAGCCGTCTCGTAAAAATAAACGGCATCGCCACCGATAACGTGTTCCCCTTCGGCGCGACGTGTCATCCCCTTCGCGAGAGCCACCCCCCCGAAATCCGGTGGCGGCTACTACGCTACTACGTTACGCCGGGACGGCCGAAGGGATAAATCGGGATTACCGGCGTGTTTCGTTAATTCGATTCGTTCGGGATTCGTGCCTATAAAAATCCGTTCCGCTGGAATCCGTCTTCTCGCATTCGAACGCGCGGCGACCGAACGCTCGCGTTGCGCAAGACGAATTTTTCTGCGATCGAGGGGCACCGCCGAATATCTTTGTGGCGCGTTAATAATAACCTCGCGGTGCGTTGGGAGCCTGAGAGGATCATCGGACGGCACGACACGGCACACCGGAGGCTTCGGTAGCGCCCGGCAAAAACCTAATAGCATCCTGTTTTGTTTAGTATTTTTCGTTTTACGTCGAGAACGTGCGAGCGAGAGCGAGAGAGCGAGAGAGAGAAGGAGAGGGGGAGAGGGGCTGAGAAGAGAAAGAGTGAAGTTGCACCTTGCCTGACCCCTCGTCCTGCCGACCATCATCTCTTCCTCTCGCTCGAAGAATCTCCGACAAAGGAGACCGCCGCGAGCTTTGGTAGCATGCCTTCGGGACTCCTTCGGCAATGTTTCCCTGGAGCCTGAGATATATTGTCATAACGAAGAGGCCTCTGGGTTAGGCTACGAGGATACTTCTCTTTCAACCCTCCGCCTCTTCTCTCTTTTTCCGCGTTCCACTCCGAATTTCTTTCTTTCTCTCTTTTGTATTCGTCCACTTTTCAATTTTCCAGAACAATTTCATTACACAAATTTCTGTTCTTCTCTTTCCCTGGAGAGACGCACGATCAGTTCTGATACGCTAATTATCTACCGTAGCGCCATACCATTCGGTATCAGATTGTTACGAAGATTGACAAATGGTTTTCGGGAGAAAGTATAGAAATAATAATAAATTCAACCTATTTAAAATGTATTTTGGAAAATGCCGGCGCACGTATGAGGTACAAAGGAGAAAGAGCGTGAAAAATGTGCGAAGACCGTACAAGGACGTTATTATGGCGAATTCCTTTATCCCCGCCGTCAAAAGTACTTGCCAGCTAAACAATCAGTGTTTTGTAACTGCAGGAGTACGCCGAGGGGGAGAACATTCGGCGATTTTTGTTTTTACACAATAACGGCCGTTTCTCCCGGCCGGTGTGCAATTTTTTTTTTTTTTTTTCCTTACAGGCTGTACGCGGCCGGTTCGTTATTTGCACTCGCTTTTGCGATCGCGCGCTCATTGTTCCCCGTATGCCGCTAACATTTTTTCGCGGCGCGTAATTAACCGCGCAAATGTTCATATTCATCAAGGAACAATAACCTTGTTAGCTCGCGGTCGACCCGCGGTACCATAGAATGTACAGTGCCCGGAAGGCACGGCGCGATTGACGTATTGGATTGATAAATATCGGAAATGTCGAGCGTTTCAATGGTCGCCACGTACAACCCCTGTTCCTATGCGCGGCCGCGTATTCGGGCGAAATTTCAGGTGGATTTTTTCTCGCCCGCGCGTATCGGCGCGATCGCGACGTTTAATAATCAAAATCGCGGACGGCGTTTCCCGAAATATTGGAAAAGTGTCAGATACGCTCGATACGCGCACCTCGCGCCGTGCTGCAGACTATAGATAGACTATCGGCGACGCACACTTGTTGAACGCGTGGTTTATCTTGGCCTATAGATCACTTAGAGTCTAACGAGTCTTCCCCAGTGAATCTTCCCTTGTTCGCCGCATTCGTCTCCTTGCTCGTAGCGCGCGGAGGCGCGCTCGCGATTAGCGTTTACAACCAAACCGCGTAATACCACGCAACTATTTACGTTTCAATTATTTTTTTTAGAATTTATTTATGAAATATGATATTTATTTCATACTAACATTTTATTTGAAATTAAATAGCAGCTATACGGAATATTTTTTTTTCGCGACACATACTTAAAAAAGTGACAGTTAAGGAAAATTACTAAAATTCGAAGGGTATAATGAAAAGTAATTGTTGAAATATTGATTTGTTTCAAAACAGTGGAATTAAATTTTTATATATATATATATATTGATTTTTTTATCTTCATTTTTTATATTGATAATTTTTAACTTCATTAAAAATTAGATAAAATTATGTTTTTCGATGAAAAGATATACGTTACATGAAAATTTTCTATTGTTTGATTAAATATTTATATTTTTTAGACTTGTAAAAGCGGACTTTCCCGAAGTTGTTCGCAATTGTGCACTATCTACATCGTTTGCTATTGAAACTTACGAAACGAATATTTGTCGATTATCTTCACTTCAGAGAATTTCTCGGATCGATACTCTCACGGGTGCAAACTTTCGAAATTCGCGACACGACTGAAGAATCTGATTTCAAGACTCCTCGCATTTCTTATGCATCTTTAGTCCCCGCAATTTGAAAAGTGCATCACGATAACGTATGTACAAAATTACATACAAATAGAAAGAGCATGGCGGCGACAATGATTTGACTCCGTAGGCAGTAGTCCCGACGAGAGCTACTCTCTCTTTCTCTCTTTCTCTATTTCTCTCTCTCTCTCTCTCTCTCTCTCTCTCTCTGTCTCTCTGTTCCTGTATTATTCAAGTCGCCATTATTGGACCCCTTGGTTCGGCTGTGCGACACGCTCTCTCGCCCCCGCGGGACGACGCAATTGCATCTGCTCGGAATGAGAGTGGGCGAGAGGGGTGGGTCCACTACTCGCCGCAGCCGTGCCGAAGGAGAGTACTGTGGGCGTTTAACCCCTCGATGTGAACTTCGGATCTAGTTACTTAAGTTCGGTGCTCGTGCAAATAAAAGGAGGAGCGTAATTTATGGCCGGCAAGATATCGGGATGTAGGGCCGCAGAAGGGGGGAGAAGAGCAGCAGAGGGGGAGGAAGATTGGGTGGACAAGAGGGAGAGGGGGGAGGGTAGCTGGAGGATGGAATAAAAATGAAACGCGCGCGGAATCATTGATCCGGATAGGACAGGATAAGATGGGATAGGAAAGAAAGAGATGGAAATGAGAGAAGATAACAAAATGGGCCGGCATATTCGGACTATTCTTTTAGGCATGAAATATTATTATAATGATTCTGCCTCGTGAATCTAAGAAGCAGAAGAATGAATTTAGAAAATTCTATTTCTTAAGAGAAAATAGATCTCGCAGATACACGCTTTTAAAATAAATTCAGTAAGTACGAAATTTGATAGGATAAAAATATATATAAATAATGTTGATCTTCGATATTGAGTTTAATGATTCTTCTGTTAAAACATGCAAATTCATATCAAATTCAATATAAAATTACAGTTTCTGTATTTATAATATAAAGGATCTGTTATTTTATTGCAGTAAAGCAAATAAATATTATATAATATTATATAAATATTTTACGAGTTTTAATTAACTTAATTTGTTTCTCCAAATAGAGCAATTAAAATTATTTTAAAATTAATAATCTCAATTTACCTTGTCTTCTCTCTCTCTCTCACTCTCTCTCTCTCTCTCTCTCTCTCTCTCTCTCTCTCTCTCTCTCTCTCTCTCTTTCTCTCTCTCTCGCTGCTTTTGAAGTACATTTACAACATTTTGCTAAATTGGATAAACACACTTTTAATAATAAATCTAAATAATAACCGATAGAGTTAAATACGTTAGTAAATTATGAATAATAAGGTAATTTCTCTTTTTCATAAGTTAATAAGCGATAATTTCAGCGATAAATTAACGGGATCTTATCTGGAAACTTTATGCTGAATACGAAACTCTTTAGAAACACGGTGCAAACTTTTCTTCACGCGATTGCGGGGTCAGTACTCCAGACACGCCGCCTCATATCGCGTCCGAATTAACATTTATCCGATGCGTTCTGTCTTAACGAGAGCACGCAAATCATGTACGTAATTGTGGTAGCTCGCAGGAAGGGCGGGTGGGCGGGAGGGAGCGAGGGCGGAAGGGAGGGAGGGAGGGAGGGAGGGAGAGAAAATCGTTGAGAATCGCAATCCCGTGGCCTGACATAAATTAGTCGTGGCTTAAATCCCGGTCTAATCCATCATAAATAACTCCGTGCAGATGCGTGTACATGCGTGCGCATGGGGATTCCGTCCCCTAAATTATTTCGAAAAGATCGCGGCCCACGTGCTGCATCGTGTCGGACGCGTATATACGCACGCAGTATATATCCGACTAGTGCTTAACCACCTGCCAAATATACGAGACATTTTTTAATCTGCATTGACGATTTATTCCCGCGGATCGAGCGGCTCGATGGTCCGGTGGGGTCCGGTGAGGGAATCTCGCAAAATAAAAAAAAAAAAAGAAATCAAATTATTTTCTCTACGCATTTCTTCTCAGTTCAGATATCTTTAAAGATAAATAATTCGAATTACTCGAGTAAGGCTGGCGCCAATAATGTAAAGTAATTGACGATCGACAGCCGGATGATTAAGCACTTAACTTTCTCGTGTGCGAACTCGACTTCGTGATTAATGTTTTCGACGCATATGTGAAAAAAAATTAAAATTATTAATTAAATTCCATATCGCATCGAGTATTCTCAGAGAGTTAGGAATCTGAAAGTTAAAAAAAAAATTGCGTACTGGATGAACGCACGTACATCTGACATCGTACGAAGTCTAATTGTCAATAATAAATATTAAGTAGCCCTATCCGAACTCCGTCTCGAAGTCATAGTCATGTTGTGCAATACCGTTATGGTATCCCGAACCCTAAATCTTTAATATTAATGGACAAGTTAGTAGACACCCTCTTTCCCCGAGTTGCAATGATGTCGATGATGGGCGCTAGTGCTTGCTAGGAATGGTGCGTACACCCCGTGTGTTCGCGCATGTATACGTGCGTATCGAATGGGAGCAGGTGAACAGAGGCGAATATGTCTCTCTAGGGTATCCATGGTCGTCTCGCGTTTCAACACATTCTTGTGTCAAATTCGGAGACGAGATACCGCCGAGATGCCGCCCGGAGAAATGACGAGAAACGAACAAGCGTTGCATGAGACAAAGAACGAAAATTTAAGAAAAAAACGTGAGAATAAGTGAAAGGTGAACGTTTGTAATACATATATATATATATATATATATATATATATATATATATATAAAAGAAAATTAGCGCAATCCGCGAGTTTCTCTTAATTAACTTTGTTAAACTATCCGCAGCCTGAGTGCGCCGGTGAAAGATTTCTTTCGCTTCGTTTCGCCGTTTCATCGTTTGCAATTGCTTATCGGACGTGCGTAACCAGATCGATAATTACGTGTTACTTAATTACTCCGTTCCTGCCTTTGGTGCATCAAGTCGCGGGGTAGTCGAAATGCGAGATCAATTAATTATACCTGACTTGCGCGCGCTGTCGTGGCATTTCTCCGTTCGGTAATAACATCTCGTAATGCCCGTAGCTATTAAAACTCTTTCTCTCTCTCTCTCTTTCTCTCTCTCTCTCTCTCTCTCTTTCTTTCTTTCCTCGAGCGAGGAGGCAATCGCGCAAACTCCATTAAGGCGTGCGCCGCACGGTCCATCGTGTCCCCTGTTACACGTCACTACCGTGCCGGACTTTAATCGGTCACAAAATTTATATTAAAACATCTGTCGGGTACCGTTCTCTTATAAAAGCTCGTAAACCCCCGCGCGCAAGAAGCAACGATTACTAAAACAAAGTTTTTGCATCTGCCGCGATAGGTAATTATTGTTAGGTAGCCGAGAAGGATCGCCGCGGTATTTCGTAGCGCGTTAATGAGAAGTAATTTGCTGTTTTAGTACTGCGCGAAGTATTTAACGGCAGCCCGATAATCTGAAATTACAAAAAGGAGCTTGAAAAACCCGAAAGGTCCGTTGTCGTCTTTCGGCTGTGCCACAATGTGCAATTAAAAATTAATTTCCTCATTACTTTATTATTTATTAATGGATGAAAAATTATTTGTTTGTTTTACAACAAGTCTAAAAAATCTAATCAAATCTTGTCTTTTAATCGCAGAACAATTTCGATGGTGTAATATAAAATATGAATTTTTTTTATTGGTTTTATTAATCGTTCAAAATGTCGATTATAAGTAATATTAATAAAATTCTCTCCTGCATCATGTAAATTATTTCTATTAGTTTTCAAAAACAAAGGAAAGCTTCCTGATTAAAGAAAAAATATATATCTTTATTATTTTAACAAATTATCCTATTTGCTGTTAGATTTTTTTTACTTTATTAACGCGAATAAATACGATTGTGTTGTTACTCGTTATATATATGAGATACATAAGAGAGACTATTATCTCGTTATTGGAAATCTATTCTAATTTCTAAAAGATCAATCTCCATTCCTTTAGATAAGTAAAGGTGTAATCTGCACCGGGCTCAGGCCCGGCTAGAGCGATCATGCTCTACGGCTGCTTCTAATCTAGCCTCGAACGGATAGAGGAAACGTGAAGAAATGAAAAGAAAAGCACAGAAGGAAGCGGGAACAAAAAACAAACAGCTCCCGTCCGGTTTTCCTGCCGCTCGTACTACGCGATCCTTCCTCTCTGTCGTTGCTGTCGGCATTTTCCGTGGTATCGGTATGAAGAGAAAAAAAATGAGGGGGACGAAGAAAGGGACGAGGACGAATCGTGATAACTGGGGCGTAATGCGCGCCATGGATATAGATGGTGGTGGGGTGGGAGGGGGGAGGGGGGGACGCGAAATGGAGAGCCCTCTCGATTTGCCAGTGGCTCGATCTTCCCGGTCGATCTTTTGTCAGGAGCAAGTTTCTCGTAGAAAAGGGGCACCACGATAGAGGCGGCGGGTATAAGAGGCGGGAGGTACACGGGACGCGTAGAGAGAAGAGAAGAGCAGCAAAGGCAGGGGCAGTCGGCGGGGGTGGGAAAAAATGGCGAATCTCGCTAACAAGCTTTCGAGGAAACTTGTGGGGAAACAAGCTCGAGGCTGGTTTCGTAGCTCAAGTGTACTCGACCGGAGAAAGCTGAGCGTGCACACGCGTGTACTCTCTTCCTTTTTTTTATTTCTCTCATCCTCTCTCTCTCTCTCTCTCTCTCTCTCTCTCTCTCTCTCTCTCTCTCCCCCTCTCTTTCTTTCCTTTTTCTCTCTATTCTCTTTTCCCACTTCTTTTCCGGAATCGTCGTCCCTTGCTCCCTTCGCGAGCTCTCTCGCCTTCTCTCTCTCTCTCTCTCTCTCTCTCTCTCTCTCTCTCTCTCTCTCTCTCTCTCTCTCTCTCTGTTTTGCGTAACACGCACGCTACATCGACGCTCAAGCGTGCTCGAGCGCTCCACCCTTTTGCACACCGCGATATTCTCTCGAAAATCCAACCCTTTTTCAGCTCGGTCGACCAATGGGCGACTCCCGCTCCCGTTACATCCGCCAGTGCCTACATGACCTTTTTCATTATTCGTCATTCGACCGGTTCAAAATTTCGTTCTTCGTTTCCCTTTGCGTGTCCTCTCGCGCGAACAATCTCTTCGGACTACTTTCGGTACGCTCGCGCAGATGTTCTCCAGAACGACAGATCCGCTCTCCGCTCCGTTCGGCTGCCTCTCTTGGCTTCCTAGCCGCCGTTGCTTTTATCCTCCTCCTCGTCTAGCCACAATATTCTCGCTGATATCACGGCGCTCTTTCAATTCCGACCGAATTTGCCGGAGTGCTGCCAGTTCTCGAGCGCCGTTGTCGTATACAATATCACGTTCGCAGTTCTTAAAGGATCCAAATATTCCATAAAATTTCTATATAACGTATCCGTATTTGAATTTTAGATTTATCTCTCTTTTTTTTCATTTAATTCTTCGTTTGCTTTTCTTCCTATTGTTGTCTCTATTTATCGAGTAAAAATACGACGCTCTCGATAAGAATAATAGGGGAGGCATAATAATTAAATTCAAAGGAAAAAAACATATACTGACTGCCTAAATGACGGGTCGGCTTTCAACTCGACGAGAAATGTCCTCGTTACGAAGGGGCACAATGCGCGTGCGAGTAAATACGCGAGCGTAACGCAACGCTTCTCGGTCCTTCGGCCCTTTTCTCTCCGCCCTCCTCGTCGGAGACATTTTCAGTTCCGAGTGTTGACTCGCAACGAATCCCCCGGTGACGCTTTATTACTTATTTGGCCGGAAAGAGTCACGTGAGAAGGCGAGGTTTTTTTCGCCGAAACGAACGCGCGACGGTAACGCGGAACGCGCCACCCCCGCCGGTCGACTTCACACGCGTAACCGAGCGTGGCCGGTAGCGATGCGCGTGCATATAGATGAGACCGGAACTAGGTGTGTAAACAAACAGACAAACAAGCCGCATTCAACGTCCCGCGGATTGTTCCGTGAATTTTGCAGCAGTCATATTCATTTCTGAGATTGGCTTCTTCCAGCTTAGCATGCGCTCGCTCGCTCGCTCGCTCGCCCGCCCGTTCGCTCCGCCAAGAGCGGAGCCGGAAGGAGGGAGGAACGATTCCATCTATCGGAGACGCGGAGGGAAGAGACACCGAAATGAAACCCGGAGCGAGAGGACGCGCGGCGAAACAACGGGGGGGGGGGGGCGGCCGCTGAAAGAGAAGAGATAGAACGAAAGTGAACGTCCGGGGATCGATCGATTCGTCTTGCCAGGAAAAGACCCGCGCGATCTCGCCACGTCGTTGCGAGTTTTGCCTACAATCCCATATGGAAAAACCGCTTGCCGATAACATCTTGCCGCGGCAGTCCGCAAAATTGTATCTGTCGGAAGATCGATCGCGGAACCGCCTCGTCTCACGTTCGAATAGGATAAGAACTTGCGGATTCGCTCGAGACGATACGCGGCGTGACGTTAAGAAGATGCAATATTAATAGAAAGAAGATTGTGTAAAACGACGAGACTTTGTTTGACACACACGTACTTTTGATCTAGCTGTCCGATCTGTCTCGGAAAAACTCGCGATCTCACGAATTCTCCATTGTCCTGCTTGCAAATATCACGGGAGTTGTTTACCGCGGCAAAATTTACGGTCCCCGTTACGGAGAGACGCTCTACAATTTCGTCTCGAAAATTTTAACGCGCTATCGCACAATCGAACGGACAAAGTACGTATTATCTCGTTGTTACGTAAAGACTTGCCGCGAGAAAAATTCAGATAGACGCTTTACGACTTTTCTTGGAATCCCGCTCGTCCATTTATCTCCGATATCTTCCGCTGTGTCCCAAACACTTTTAATGGGGACCCATTTATAAAGCTTTTATCATATCTCTCGTATGCAATCTTAATTTCATTTCTCTTGAAATTGTTTCCCGCGCCTTTGAATATTTTCTTCGGGCGGTTAGGCAATCTCCGCGCGTTATCGCGGACGGTCGGTGAACGACCGCGCGGGGAAGGGGTGCGGGAAGGGGTTAAAAAAATATCGTTAGATAATGTAACAACGCGTTTTACAAGCGCGCTTCGTAATACGGGATATCGTCGAATCTTACGAAAATTAATAAGTGAAGGGGGGCCAATTATCCCGCGGTAACCGGTTGCGTGCCACCTTAATTTGGCGGCGCGGCACCCCGTACCAGAGAGAGAGAGAGAGCGCGGTGCACATTAAGGCAACATTAAATCGCGGCTATTTTCGGAAGGTAAGTCCCTCTCTCTTTCCCTCTCTCTTTCCCTCTCCTGTCCCCTTGAGCGTGATGCGCTCCTCTTGGAACGCCGCGACGTTCCGACGCAGAAAGGGGATCGCGCGGAAAGGCATTTGCGACATTTCATGAACACGAAATCAATTTTAATCCTCGTCGAATGGTCGCGCTCCCGTTTATTTATAAACTCTGTAGGAATATCTTCGAGATTGCGTTGGATTTTGTTTTATCTTTTATCGGAGAGGTATCCATGAAGAGGAATTAGAATCCTCCGATCCTCCGTATTTTATGAGAAAATAAAAAACAAATACAATTTCTTATCGCAAGATAATTTCATGGATATTCTTTCCATGTTCCATGCATTAGTTCTCGCTTCTCTCGCCAGAAATTATTTGAATCCGCCGCGTCTTCGCGATCTCGCATTTCTTTCCCTTTTCTTCCTTCCTTCCACGAAACGCACACGGGCGCCAGTCACTCGCGGCCGGCCGATCGCCTCGACCGGAAAATTTAATTAAACTCACGTGTGGTTGTAAATTATCGCGCTATCGACAGGGATGTCAGGTGGGACCCGTCGCACGGTGAGGGCGCGGGGCGAGGGCGTGGGCTCGAGGGGGAGGAGGATGCGAACGGCCGAAGGAAAGGGAGCGGCAGGGATCGCGCCGGTGTGGTATAGTAATACATTTCGTGTTGTGGTCGCTGTTAGCACCGTTAAACTAGTCTTTACTGTTCCGCCTCGGCCTTTGAACGTCGCCGACTACTCGACCGCGGCAGCAGCCGTGAGCAATAAAACGCGTTCACCATAAAATGCCGCGTCTCCACCGGAGCTGCGTGACCTCGGCTGCTGCCTCCCCCTCCTGCCGCCGCACAAAATACGTTGTTCTTGCTGTACGGCCGAGTCACGCTTGGTCTACGGGTTTCGTGCGACACGTTTAGTCGCGCGTGCGAAACCCACTGATAAAATTATGACTCCGTCAACACAGCCCCAGATTTAGGACGGGACTTGCGACCGCCTGAAATCCGAGTTTCGCCTAGCATCGCGTGAGGAATTCCCGCTATCGAGAGCATTCTGTCCGGAACCAATGTTAAATCTTGAATAACGATAAAGATTTTAGAAAGAGCTAAATGGAGAACTAATACGCTCTCAAAAAGACATTATTAAAGGGCGCACGACTCTTTTCTCGTGAATCGTGATAAGTGATTGAAAACTTGTGTCTGAAGTAAGATGTAGAATTAAATTTCAATGATTTCTATTCTTATTTATATAATATTCCCTCTCACGATTCATATTTTTAAATAATCTCTAACTTAAAATAATATATTTAACAAATGTTTATTTTCAATTTATTTCGATTCACATAAAAAGATTCCTTCATGAGATTTATGTCTTAATTTTTAATGGTATCGATAGCGCTTTAACGGTATTTGGATAAAAGTATTTTTTTTTTTTATTCCTCAGATTTACGTTTCTCACGCTAAGAGTTATTCGAAGCTCTCCGTTACAAACCGATCCTTGGACGAGAGCAATCGAGCTATATACGATCGATCGATACGATAAGTCCTTGAGAAGCATATGAAGGGCCGCGATTGTTCAAAGGATATCGATAGTATTTGCGAAGGAATGCTTTACGTCGTTTTGAGTACATCCATATGTCGCGACACAATGTGTTCGAGTTCAGTTATCCCAAGTCTACGATATTTTTCACGTTTGAATCGTTCGTTTTACTTATTTTTATATCTCGTAGCAAAAGGCGCATGCAGCCAAAAATCTCTCTTTTACTAGATGTGAAAAAAATTACATAAGTCGAAATCGATAACCTAAATCTTTATTGTGTGTCGAAAGAATAACTTGTGCTCATAAAGTAGGCCGTTCGGTAGTGCATAAGCGATTATGAATTACGATATAAAAAATATGGACCACACCCGCGCTTTCGCTGTGCGCACGAAATAACACGATGCAAATTCAAACACGATGCGATTTTGCGTGCGCTTTTCTTTGTATAATAAAAATGAGCTCCCCTTATCGCGCTCACGCTAATTGTCGCTGCATAAAATGCCGCAGTGAAAGCGACGATGTTGCAAAAAATTTGCAGGTAAAACGACGCAATGCAATTCGATTCTCGAGGGATAAAACCTCGTCTTCATGGGCGATACATTTTTTCGGACTATGAGCCACCGAAGAGGAACGAACTCGCCTCTGTACAGCGCCTGCAATTCCGCTTTTAAAAAGAAAGGAAAGGAAAAAGGCGCATGCGGTATATACATCCGGCTGTGTTGCATCCGTTTCTCGCATCCTCCCTGTCTCGTCCGAAGCTGACCGTCTAAGATAACGTACGGCGTGCTTCCGAAAAATCCCGTCTTTGAAGTGACGCGGCCAAAGCGCGAGGGTATTCGCGCTCAGAGACCGCGTGACGCTGCCATACGTTTACGCATCTCGAAGCAAGGATTTTTATTTCGAGAACGTATATCTATTGCGCCTTGCGTTTTAGACTCTGCGCACGACGAAGGAAATATTAGGAACGGGAATGAATATTAAATTTTTTTTGGAAATTCGGAATAAAGATTAAACGTAACGCACAATAAAGACACAACTAAGATATAGCTATATCTTATATTTATTTGTGTCCATTGTGCGTTATGTTTAATCTTTATTCCGCATTTTCATTTCCAAAATTTATTCCCATTTCTAATATTTCCTGCCTAGAGCCTCAGGTAAAATACAAGCAATGACAACGCATGTGACGATCAGAATGTGAGATTATCGCGTTTATGCGTTTTCAATCATAAATTTAAATGGAAATTTGATGAAAGAGATCATCTTTTGTCGCAAATTTTTATATTTATTATAATTTTGTCTCCAACGAAACTTCTGCCAAGTCTGTGCGCGTGATAACTCGAATTATGCTATTTTCTTCTTTTCTCTTTTTTTAAAAATTGCGAATGGAGTACTCTGGATGCTCTGATTATTAAGTTATTACATTAAAAAGATTTTTCTTTTCCATTATTGGAATTAAATACGGTATAACGACATCTTGTTTCATTCTCTCTTTCTCTTTCTCGCTCGCTTGTTCGCGAAACGGAACAAGAAATTACAATGCCTCGATCTCTCGACTCTGCGGGTCCAGATTGGCCAGATTCTCGGGTCATGGAGCACGCGAGACAATGGCTTAATAAGCGGAAAATCCATACGTAAGGGAAGAACGAGGGTGGATGAAGGGAGGAGGCTGGTTTAGAGGGTAAACACCGGGGTAATTGGGAGAAAGCATAAAGAATTTTCTACTAAATTGAGCCGCTTCCGTTGAAATGGAATTTCTCCCGGTGGCTCCTACCTCCCCGACGCGACGACGTAGCCGCAATGAAAGTTTTCCAATAAGAAACGAAAGAGCTAATCAGACTTTCTCATGTTGTACCAGCTCGGGAGGGATTCAATGGACCGTGTATCTGTGTTTACGTCTCGGCCGAAAGTCTCTCCTTCTCTCTCTCTTCTTCTCTCACTGCCGTCTTCCGTTTGTTCCGCACCCACACTTTTCTTCTCTCTGTTTTTTTAGTTCCGGATTTCCTGGTTCGATCTCTGCTGCGCACTTCTTTTTACTATCCTCATTTTATTAATGTATTCCTGTCAGCCGGAAAGCAGGCTGGAAAAATATTTCAATCGTTTGTTTGCAACGCGAAGGGGGACCCGTAGAAAACGTTATTTTTTTCACTCGAAAAGTGCAAATTACGTAATCGTTCAAAGTTTATTCACTTACTGTAAACGTCACAAGATACGAAAATATAAACAGAAAGAAAATAAATAAAAAGGACATTGAAATGCAGAAAATCGAAACTGTGCCGTACGACAAGCCAGAAAAGATCTTTGTTTATCGAAGAAAGATCGATTTCGAATTTGTCGTTGGGATTCGTATCTAGGACATCTTCCAAATGGCATACATCGCTCTTTCATACGATATTTGATCTAACGATGCGTGTTCATCACACGCCTTACGGCAAGATCTCGCGATGCTCCTCTGTACGTGCGATTTCGCCCGCTATTCGTAGGACCATTCAATCTCGAAGTCCTCACCTCGGCCTCAGAACCCCTTTGAACCTCGAGTCGTCGCACGTGTACGTGATTTACGATATTATATTATTCCACTTTACGTTTACATTTTATTCGAGTAATACGACGGGGATTTATCGAGCGCGGCTGTACTCGCAAAAGTTATCCTCACGGTCGTCCCGCGATTATTCTCAGCGTATTTGTGTGTGTTTTCGCTTTGATCCCACTCCGGCGGACGGACGAAAAACTGGCACGTCGAAAGTACGACCTGACCCGCGGTTTCGTGCTTGCGTGGAGATTATCCGCGAGCATCTTTCGGCAATTCGAACAATTCCGAGTTCGAGTGATATAGAATATTCATGAGTGGATCTTCCTCTGTCGCTGAAGCTCCCGTCATTCGGACCTTCGTGCAAAAAGCCAGACTTTATCGGGGTTTGCGAAAGAAACTCTGTTTACTAGCAGTTTTTTTTTTTATTTGTTTGTCATTATTTGTCGATACGCGATATTTTTTTAAGTCAAGTGGCTAAAGTGATCCCCTAAAGTATGTCTTGTCCCTTAAGTCTTGTGTCTACGATGTTGGAAATTAGTCCGAGATTTCGGATGGAAAGAGAATCATTGATCAATCGCGTTGGTTAATTGGTCGAATTTATTCAAATACACAATTGATCAATTCTCTCTTTGTCCGAAATCTCGGGTCGATTTTTAGCAGCTCGAAGAGACCCGGAGTTATTACGATTTCCCACGCGAAAAGGCTTCGATAAGTGAGCTCGGACTCGACGTATCGAACACGCGCGGCCTGTGTAAGTCCCATAAGACAATAATGGGTCCCGGTACCGACGAAATGGTTTCGAAGATTTGAGGACGACGCGCGATGAGAGACCGCGTACCATAAAGCGCGCCGCCACAGGCGAGCCCAGCCTGCGAGATAATTGTCTTCTTAGCGAAGGCATACACGCGCATATACCGCGAGCAAAGAGAGAGAGAAAGAGAGAGAGAGAGAGAGAGAGAGAGAGAAAGAGAGAGAGAGACGTGAGGTATGAATGGTGGTCTCACATACGGCGACTCACGCGGGACAAAATAAATACTGTGTCGGCCGCTGTATACGTTGTGTCTCACGTCGGGGCCGTGTATACACGGCGGATCGAGAGTGCCAAAGCCATCCACTCGATCTTTCACTTCTCGACAGAGCGATCTCGATAAAAATATATTTCGTTTGCAAAAAGAGGAAAAGAATTATATTCCGCTCGCGGAAAAGCGCGTATAACAGCTCCTCCTTCGAGGAACGTCTAAATGATTGTACATTATTTATATGATTTGTGATTTATATGATTTGTGATTTATCACATCTTTCATCACACGCATAAGATGTGTATAATCTCATGAGTTTAATGATTTTAGCTCGATTCAATTTTGGTTAATTCAATTTTCTTAATCGTGATCGTCGGAGCGCGAATAATATCCGAAATGAAGAATTGGAAATGAAGAATCCGCTTGGAATCAAAAGTTACAATTACAAAAATGATGTAATGATGTAGATTCGAGAAGCTTTCGTTATTTTAAATCAATTTCGATAGTTTCAATCATCGATACATCATTCGGAATGAAACATTTTTCCAATAATTGATCCTTTCGTCGTGCATCAATATCGAAATATCCAGCCCTGTCATTTGTTTTCCATCTTCATTTCACTCGACTTTTCTCTTTTTCTCCTCTTCCTTCATCTCTTACTTCTCATCTCTCGCTCCCCGTCTTTCCCCGCGGACGAGTGGGCGGCGAGCGGCAATTAGCGTACTCGCGTGATCAAAGCGGTAGGACGCGCGCGACAAGAATTAACGACCACCAACAAGACGACGACGACGACGACTCTTTTCTCGCGCACGCGATGAATCGCGGCGCCCTCGATGCCTCTCGACACCTACACGGCCGATGATTCGCGCGTGGACGCGCGAATACCGGAGGTTACATACCGCCGTTCGTGATCGCTCCTCTGACGCAACCCGAGATCGACGTGCCGACGTCGTCGCGCGTATCAAAAATAGCCGGCGAGTACGCGCGAGATGAGCGGTGAAATCGCACGTACGGGCGGAAGTGCCCTCGTCGTTCGCAATTACGAAAACACGAAATTAAGAGAAACCCGAGAAAAGACACTTTCGAAGATGACCGGCTGGTCGGAAAAAATTCCTGTACAAAAAACACTTATTCTTATATCAAGAGTATTCTCATATATGTAAGCAAAAATACATTACAATCTTCTTGGAAAAATTTTAACATTGATGCAAGTGTAGATATATCTCATATATTTTAGTAAGTATCGAGAGTAATATTTTTTAAGAGATTATAATATTCTTGCTTATATGAGAATATTTTTCTTAAGTTACGACTAATTTTTTTTCTGTGTACGTACGTTATATATATATATATATATATATATATATATATATATAATAAGAGATGCATAGTAGATTGAGATTGACTGGTAAAATCATCTAGCAGATTACCGTAAATTGTGAAAAATATTATCATTAAAAACTCATCAAACATTACAAACCAGACAGTATAGAAATAGATAATTTATGAAAATCGAAAACATACGGAAAGAACAATTTTATTGAAGTATTTAAAAAATTAGACAGATACATTTCTGAAAATTTGTTGAAAATAATTTTGTTGATCAAAAGACAATTATAAAAGATATTCAAATTGGTCGGTAGAATATAAAAAATTTTTGGAGTATCATTATGTTCAAGCATTTTATATAATTATTTTGATCGCACAAACAAAATTATTTTCAAATTTTTATCCAGCAAAATGTTTAAATATTATTTTTTCTATCTAAAGAATTGTTACTTACAAATGTATGGAGGCATGAGATAAGGATGATACAGTCGGCGTGTAAAAAGCAAGAAAATAGAAAATAGATCGCAATCGAATTGATTGCACGAGTTTATGTCAAATTGATACTTATGATAGATACTTATAGAGGCGTACTCGACTATTTTCGGACACGGTTAGAGAGAGGTACGTAGAGATGGGTTATTTATGGAGGATTGCCAACATTTTCTTCTTCTTTGCTTTGAAATGAAGGCTTCTATGTAAAGCGCTTTACGAGAATGCTTTGATTTATTTTCAGTCGCCTGCAGCGTCTATCATACGGACGCTGCAGATCAAGCGTGCGTGGCGCCTCATCACATGTGACGGTACTCTGGTTTCCCAAGCGTTAATTACTCGCTTACAGCGCTCGTTACAGCGTTTTCCTCGCGTCAACGTTCCTCTTCCTTTTGCGAAACAACGCGTCGCACGTTTTCGCAAAGTCGTACGTCTTCCCGAAAAGAAAGACTTATGACTGAAATCAGAAGAGAGGGAGAGGGAGAGGGGAGAGAGAGAGAGAGAGAGAGAGAGAGAGAGAGAGAGAGAGAGAGAGAGAGAGAGAGAGAGAGAGAGAGAGAGCGTCTCCCAGGGCCCATAATTAAAAGGAAAGACGCAAAATTATTTTTCACTTTTAAATTGTGGCGTGTCAGGCGAGTTGAACGTCCACAAAAGCGACGTTACGCTTCGATCGTTTCTCGAATCGACCGATCGTTGAAAATGTTGGCTCTGCGGTCGCGATTCTTTTCACCGACAAATCCGAATGATTCCGCCATTCACCGGCTCAATTGATCATATAATCGCGTGTCACGTAACATATCCCATTAAGTTTCGACAATAGTTGGATGTACGCGGGTACATCTCCCACTTCCTTTCCGCCCTCCCCTCCCATCTCGCCTGAGCATCCTGAAATGCAAATCGCATGGTGCGGCGCAATATGCTAATGCAACCATCGTGGTATCCGACAACATTTGTCTAACCGAGCGTTAAGATCCTGCCAGGGCACTCGCCGGCTCCTTGTTTCACGCGTGAACGACCCTTAACCCGGCGCAACGAAAGCCTGAACCAACATGGGGGAGGGCTGTTTTCGCACTACGGCTATGACGGTATCCGTATTGAGTCGGAGAACGTAAGCCAGATTGATGTACCGCGTGCAAGAGAGATTTATCGAAACGATATTTATCGGTGATGACGTCTGACGGATTTTTCAATAAATAATGTAGCGAACGGTGATGCAAAACTTGTTTTATTTTCGGAATCCAGGTGCCAGGCGCGCGCTTCTTCTTCTCCCATATTTTCTATATTTTCTGAAAATTAATTCTCAAATGTCTTAAAAGTGATTTTATATTATTTTATAGTAAAATAGAGAAATTTAAAAATATTTTTTTTTATTTTTCGATATATTTTATTTGCGTGGTGTCTCCAAGTGATTGGAGACATCGATTTATATCGCTCGGATATATCTCGGGGATTAATCCCGAAAGCTTAAAAAAAACTACAATAAAGCAGGTATGAAAAAATATGTGACTCATATTTTAAGCTTTTCTACATGTCCGAGGCTCATCAAGAACAGGGACCGTTGCCAACGTTTCCTTGTCACGAACTTCGAAGCAGTTTGCCTGGCGGAAGCAATCTCTTACTGACACACTGCACGCTCGCACATTTGTTTACGCGAATCAAGACGCGAAAGGAGGGCGGATAAATAACGAGCACTTTTGCGAAATGAATGTTCTCGTGTTGCTGTGTATTTCGTGATTGATTAAGAACGATTAGTGTCAGCTAATAGCGAAAATTTTCACTTCTATCGCGAACAGTCACGGTGCCAATTACGACGAACTCGCGGCACATTTGTGTTAATTACATTTTATCATTGACAAAATTAATTGCTATATTTTTATCTAACCGAGCGATAAAAAAGAAATAAATAAAAGTTGTATTCGAATTATCGAATACAAAACTCAATTTGTAACGAAAACGTTAGGGACTGTGGTCTCAAACGCACAGTCGCTACATTTGTTAACCACCCTAATTACTGTCCCCCCCTAGTACGCCCGGGGGTGCCGTAGGCCTGTCTCCTTCCGTCGACCCCCGTCCCAATCAGCTATGACGTACTTTCCCAACGATCCGCGGAGGTCAAGTCAATCCGTTGACGCGATCGAAAAATTACTGCGGGCAAATATCCTCGGGCGAATATATACGTATGCCGCGCCGTGCCGCGCCGCGCCATTTCCCCTCGCCGGTCGCCGTTACGCAACGAAGGGTGAGATCGAGGAGTAAACGTGCGTGCGGGGGTGCAACGAGAGAGACTCTCCTTTCGGTAATCGATACTAATTAGAATGAGGCGAAGTTTCGGACCGTGTGCCGACGTTCGCTTCAACGATACACCCGTTCACCACCTCTTCCCTACCCCCCCCTCCCCTCACCCTCCCGTCCCTCTTCCGGGAGGGGGTTAATATCGACGAGACGTACCTACGACGCATTGTAGGCTTTCGTAGAATTTATCCGGCCATTATATCGGCGGCTGTGAGTGTTCCCGACATAAATGGGCCCTATCACTGTCACACAGACAAAGCGCAGCCCCGACGTGGTTATGACGGCAACGCGATACCCGCTTTCGGGGTAATAATATAATAATCGCAGTTGTTTTGCCGTCGTCGTTGAACCCCGCGGGATCGTCTCTCCTCCTCGTCTCGTTCTTGTCTCTAAGCTCTCTTTCCGCCCCGGGCATGAATAGGAGACGGGAGAAAACCGCACGACGGTTCTCCTCCGCGGCAGGATACATCGGGCGAGCCTGAATATGGATTTCATTCTTTCATATCGGCGCTTTGTGCAATTATTTTGCTCTCCCCCCCTTCCCCTTTCCTATCCCCGTTGCCCTTTTATCGCTCCTTTTATCGTCCTTCTTTGTACGAGCGTTTTTCCTCTCCTCGCCAATATGAGCTTTATTTCTCTCTATTTGGAATAATTTTTTTATATATATTTTGATGCAAATATCAAAATCAAAACAATCATCTTTCGCTTGAGAGAGCGATGATAAAAAAAAACCGTTCGATGAGAGTTTTATTTACTTTTTTTTTTTAAGGTATGTACAATACTCTCAATACTCTGCAGTGATACATGGACTTTCAATCAAAAGAATCTGTGAAAGTTTTCAAATATTTTGACGATTTGAATGATAGAATTTTTGAAAAATTTAACGATAAAATTTTAAAAAATTTAAAAATAAAACGATTTATAGCATAAACTGAACACAAAAATACCATACTGTTATTAAATCTATTAGAATTTTCGAGGATATTCGATGCATTGAAAAAGGTCTTCGATGTTTCGGTCAATATGAGCCAATTCTTGCGGGGACAAAAGATTACAAGTGGAAAGCGATGGTCTCCCCATCGTTTTTTTCCCCGGCTGTTACGTCCTTGACCGCTTTAACCGATCAGCCGATATCGATTGCGCCTACCGCAAAACTGTACCGATTGCTCGAACAATCAACCG